>NC_091436.1:158746776-159063749 GCF_964237555.1 Oryctolagus cuniculus | reverse complement strand
ATTCCAATGGGGTGAGGTGAAACCTCATTGTGGTTTTGATCTGCATTTCTCTGAAAGCATTTTTTATGTGCCTGTTGGCCATTTGTATTTCCTCTTTTGAAAAATGTCTGTTTAAGTCCTTTGCCCATTTCTTAACTAGGTGGTTTTGTTGTTGTTGCGTTTGTTGATCCCTTTATATATTCTGGTTATTAGTCCTTTATCAGTTGTATAGTTTGCAAATATATTCTCCTATTCTGTCGGTTACCTCTTCACTTTGCTGATTGTTTATTTTGAAGTGCAGAGGCTTCTCAATTTGATGTAATCCCATTTGTCAATGTTGTCATTGATTGCCTGTGCCGCTGTGGTCTTTTCCAAGAACTCTTTGCCTATACCAATGTCTTGCAGAGTTTTCCCCAATGTTCTCTAATAAGTTGATGGTATCGAGTCATAGATTTAGGTCTTTAGTGCATTTTGAGTGGATTTTTTTAAAAGATTTTTATTTATTAATTTGATAGGTAGAGTTACAGACAGTGAGAGAGAGTGACAGAGAGAAAAGTCTTCCTTCCATTGGTTCATTCCCCAAATGGCTGAGACGGCTGGAGCTACGCCGATCCAAAGCCAGGAGCCAAGAGCTTCCTCCTGGTCTCTCATGTGGGTACAGGTGCCCAAGCACTTGGGCCATCCTCCACTGCCTTCCCAGGCCACAGCAGAGAGCTGGAGTGGAAGAGGAGCCACCGGGACTAGAACCCGGTGCTCATATGGGATGCTGGCATCACATGCAGATTAACTTAGTGTGCCACCGTGCTGGCCCCCATTTTGAGTGGTTTTAATGAAAGGTGTAAGGTAAGGGTCCTGCTTCATGCTTTTGCATGTGGAGATCCAGTTTTCCCAGCACCATTTGTTCACGACCCTGTCCTGGCTCCAGGGATTAATTTTAGCTCCCTTGTCAAAGATAAGTTGGTTGTAGATGCTTAGATTGATTTCTGGCATTTCTGTTCTGTTCCAATGGTGTATTATGCTAGCTTCATAGAAAGAATGTGAGAGGATTCCTTTCACTTGAATTGTTTTGAATAGCTTGAGAAGAATTGGAGACAGTTCTTTAAATGTCTGGTAGAATTCAGCAGTGAAGCCATCTGGTCCTGGGCTTTTATTTGTTGGGAGGGTCTTTATTACTGTTTTGATTTGATTTCTGTCTTGGTTATTGGGATTTTTAGCTCTTCTGTGTCTTCCTGGCTCATTTTAGTAGGTCATATGTAGCCAGGAATCTATCCATTTCTTCTGTATTTCTCAATTTGTTAGCAGGCAGCTCTTTGCAGTAATTTCTGAGGATTCTATTACTGTGGTGTCTCTTGTTACATTTCCTTCTTCATCTCTAATTTTATTAATTTGGGTCCTCTCCCTTTTTTTTTAATTTGAGCCAATGGTGTGTCAATTCTTTTTATATTTAAAAAAAAAACACCAGCTCTTCATTTTGCTGATCTTTTGTATTTTTTATTTAATTTTGTGGATTTCTTCTCTAATTTGAATTATTTCTTTTCTTCTACTAGTTTTGCATTGGGTTTGCTGTTGTTTCCCTAGGTCCTTGAGATGCTTTGATAGCTCATTTATTTGGTGCCTTTCCAGTTTCTTGATGTGGGCACCCATTGCTATAAACTTTCCTTTTAACACTGCTTTTGCTGTATCCCAAACGTTTTGATATGTTATATTGTCATCTTCATTTGTTTCCAGAAATTTTTTTTATTTCTCTTTTGATTTCTTCAGTGACCCAGTGTTTGTTCAGGAGCATGTCATTCAGTCTCCAAGTGTTTGCATATGTTGTGGAGATTCCTGAGTTGTTGGTTGCCAAATTGATTCCATTATAGTCAAAGAAGATGCATGGTATGATTCCATTTTTTTTTTTAATTTGCTGAGAATTGCTTTATGGCCTAGCATGTGGTCAATCCTAGAGAAAATTCCATGCACTGGTGAGGAGAATGTGTATTCTGTGGCTATAGGTTAGAAAGCTCTGTAAGGTATCTGTTAAGTCCATTTGGTCTATAGTGTCGATTAACTCTGTTTTTTCTTTGCTGATTTTCTGTCTGGTTGATCTGTCCATTGCTGAAAGTGAGGTATTGAAGTCCTCCATTACTATTTTTTCTTGTTTTTTAAATATTTTGTTGATTTATTTGAAAGGCAGAGTTACAGAAAAGCAGAGACAGAGAGAGAGAGGTCTTCAATCCACTGGTTCACTCCCCAGATGGCCACAATGGCCAGAGTTGTGCTGTCCTGTATCCAGGAGCCAGGAGCTTGGTGCAGGGGCCCAAGGACTTGAGTCATGTTCTACAGTTTTTTCAGGATGTAGCAGAGAGATGGATCAGAAGTGGAGCAGCCAGGACTTGAACCAGTGCCCAAATGGAATGCCAGCACTGCAGGTGGTGTCCTCATCCACTACACAGCACTGCCTCCCTCATTACTGTTGTACTTGAGTCTATGTCTCCCTTTAGATCCATTAACATTTTTTAAACAGCCAGATGCCCTTTAATTGTGTGTGTATACATTTATAATAGGCACATCTTCCTGTTGAACTGATCCCTTAATCATTACATAGTGCCCTTCTTTGTCTCTTTTAACAGTTTTTGTGTGTTAAAGTTTATTTTGTCTGATATTATGATGGCTACAGCAGCTTAATTTGGTTTCGGTTAGCATGGAGTATCTTTTTCTATCCTTTCACTTTCAGTCTGTGAGTATTTTAGTTGGTGAGATGTGTTCCTTGTAGGCTGCAAATAGATGGGTTTTCTTTTTTAATCCATTCAGCCAGTCCGTGTCTTTTAACTGGAGAGTTGAGGCCATTTACATTCAAGGTGACTATTAATAAATAATGACTTGGCCCTGCCATTTTCCCATAAATATTCCTATTTTTTTACTTTGAATTTCCTTTGTAATTTTACAGGGATTTTCTGCCTTCATCTTCTTTTGTAGTGATGACCCTTTTCTGTGTTTCTGTGCGTAGCACAGCCTTAAGCATCTTTGTATGGATGGGTGGTGACAAATTCTTTTAATTTCTGTTTTTTAGGAAAGGTCTTTATTTTACCTTCATTCAAAAATGAGAGCTTTGCAGGATATATTATTCTGGGTTGACGGTTTTTTTTTTATCTTAAGACTTGGAATGTATCTTGCCATTCTCTCCTAGCATGAGGGTTTCTGATGAGAAGTCCACTGAAATTAACTGGAATTCCTCTGAAAGCAATCTGGCATTTCTCTTGTGCTCATTTTAGAATATTTTCTTTATGTTTTACTGTGAAGAGCCTGACTACAATGTGTCGTGGTAGAGATATTTTCTGGTCATGACTATTAGGAGTTCTATGTGCTTCCTGTACTTGGATTTCCCTTTCTTTCTCTAAATTATGGATGTTTTCTATTACTATTTCATTGAAAAGGCCTTCTAATCCTTTCTCTCTATACACACCTTTAGGGACTCCTAAGACCCATATGTTGGATTATTTGCTAGTATCCTGTAGATCTCCAATAGTGTCTTTTGGTTTTCTAATTTCTTCTTGTTTTTGGTCTGACAGAGTTTCCAGAGATTTGTCTTCTAGCTAGGATATTCTTTCTTCTGCCTCACCAACTCTGTTAAGACTTTCCACTACATTTTTTATTTGATTTATTGAATTCCTCATTTCTAGTGTTTCATTTTGATTTCTAAGATCTCAATTTCATGGTAATAATTTTCATTCATAGCATACATACTTCTTTTTAGTTCGTGAATTTGCTTCTGTTTGCTTCTGAGTAATCCGATGATTCGTTTTTTGAATTCTGTTTCTGGCATTTCCTCAATCTCTTCATCTTCACCTTCTAATATGAAAAGTTGTAGAGATCCTTTGGGGGGCTCACAGTGCCTTCCTTATTCTTATTTCTTGAATTTTTGCCCTTTTTTTTTGGCATTTGTAGAACATTTTCTTGTCTGATGGCTTTTGTCTTTAGTCTGTGTCTCTGTGACTTAGTGGGACATCTATACTTTAAGTGAATACCAAGACATGTGTGCTGGGTGTGGCCAGGGTACTGTGTTCAGTATTCTAGGGTGGGGCAAGTATCCAGGGTAGCACCCAAGTTGGGTGAGGTAGCTCTCCTCTGTTTAACTGGATGGAGAGGAATGGTCACCTCCGTTGGTGTGGCCAGCCTTTCTCCTCACAGGTGAGGAGCACCCTGGTGTTAGTCCCCAGTGAGCTCAGGACTCATCCACACTGCTTTATGAACAGCACATTTGATCTGCAGTCTTTCCTGTGAGCAAGGTTCCCTCTGCTGTGAACTTCTGTAGGCAACCAAGGAGCTCAGAGAGTGCAGAGAAGCCCAGGACCTAGCCACACTCTGTCTCCTGTGCAGTCACTGTTTTCTCAGACTCAGCTCCCAGGGCTCTCCGGGTAGTGGATTGTCAGTGGGGCCACTCTGCCCCACCAGCGAGTCCTTCTATAAGGAAACTGAGGTGTTCCCAGAGCCGCTGTCTGTGTGTGGTCCTCCTGACCAGATTCAGTGTGGGTGGGGAAGGTGGGTTTTTCTCACTGGTTCAGGCCTTGGTTCGCAGATGTGCAAAGTACCTGCCTACTGCAGCTCCGATCACTTCTCCATAGTGCTGGGCGTGTAGGAGAGTCCCTCAGGTGGCACTTCCCCTCCACAGGGGCAGCTCCCCCAGCCTCCCGTTGCCAGGCAACTGGTATGGTGCAGCTGGTGTGGAGGAGGAAAGAATTCTGTATTGTTGTAGCCCTAGCTGACTGGGTGGAGGGTGACCCCCTGTTATTGCTGGGCACAAGCACAGGAGGTGGGGTGGCAGCTACCTGCCTATGTCCAAAAATGGTGTGAGCCGCCCCTGCTGACTGCAGGTCTCTGCTATAGCAGGAGTTGGGAGGGGGACTGGCTGCCTTTTTTTTTTTTCTGCCTCTGGGTGCTTGGTCACCTGCTGTCTTAGGGGGTCCACATGTAACTCTAAAATCAGTTCACCAAGCTCTCCCTCCCACTGTATCAGCAGTGCCATGGTCCTGTAGATTCCCCTCTCACCTGGTTTGCTGGGGCGGGCATCTTCCTCCCTGGATCCAAGCTTTTGTTGTCTTTTCTTGTATATTTGTTCTTTAGGTGCATGTCTGGACAGTTTCTACTGCTTTTGCAGAGTTTCCTGCTGAAGTTCCCCTGCAGCTTTATCCTAAGAGTGTACTTTCTCCCCATTTTAATTTTCTTTATTTTTAAAGACTTATTTATCTATTTAAAAGGCAGAGTCACAGAGAGGCAGAGGCAGAGAGAGAGAGAGAGGTCTTCCATCTGCTGGTTCACTCCCCAGATGGCTGCATTGCCCAGAGCTGGGCCAATCTGAAGCCAGGAGCCAGAGGTTTCTTCTGGGTCTCCCACATGGGTACAGGGGCCCAAGCAGGGGCCATCTTCTACTGCTTTCCCAGGCCATAGCAGAGAGCTGGATTGGAAGTGGAACAGCTGGGACTTGAACCAGCGCCCATATTGGATTCTGGCACTGCAGGTAGTGGCCTTACCTGCTACACCACAGTGCCAGCCCCTCCCCTTTTTAAAATATTAAATATTAATTTCACCCCATGTAAATCAGACCATTCTGTCCTTATTCAGCCATCTTGGAATCCCCTCCTCCAGTACTTATAGTTTGATATTTGGTGATTCCTTAAGATTCGTTGTTTTTAAATCCTAATCCCTTCCTGTTGTCCTTGGAAAGGCAATCAAATGTTGTTTATCATTTCAAATGTGTCAGTAATTTTAATACCATAAAAATAAAGCACTTGAATATTTTTGGCTTTTGAATATTAGTGAGTTCTGTTTTTAGAAGTTCATATTGGGTTCATCATAACCAAGGGGTTTCCAAAAGTTCATGGGAAACTGGAAATAAAAGATAAGTGAAGTTTCCCTGAACTTGCAGAAGTTTCCTTGTGTTTTCAGTGATGAAGGCAAAAAAAAAAAAAAGAAATATATTCACATTGCCAAATAAAAACCCAGTATTACCAACATAATATTTTGATTATACATCTTAAGAATGTTTAGAAAACTAATAGCAGTCAATTAACACAACTCTAAAATATCTTGATAACTAATTTTTTCTCCCATGATTGAAGAAAATTATCTTCACAATTAATATGGAAAGACTGTCTACTTGGGGTATTGTTGTTTAGGAGGGCAGCATCTAGGAATATTAGCTTTTGGAAACTTGATTTCTCTGCATTTCTCCAAGAAACACCATTTTCACACTGTTGCAAAACTTAACTAAGTGAACCAGGCAAAAACTATTTAGTTTGTATTATGTTAGGCCATGGGTATCATAAGAGAAAAAGAAGATGAGATGTGAACTTTGCCCTCATTTTCCTTTTAAATAGTGAAGAAGAAATATAAAGTCACAGTAAACAACAGGACAGCTTGGAGGGATGCGGATGCTGACACAAAGGAGCGAGAAATGGGACCACAATAAACACAGACGCCACGAGTAGAGGACACAGGCAGAGTTCATCCTGCATTTCCCACAACTCTTTTGTTTTTCCCTCCTTGCACATCACTGATAGAATGGACGGGGAAATGAGAAAGAACATCCCAGGGGAAGACTGATGTGATCTGGGGCCTGAAGGAAGACGCAGGACTGGCGACAGTGAAAGGCTGTGTTGAAAATATCAACCAAAAAGACACAGAGATGCAAATGTGCTCAGTTTTACACAGAAGCAGCTAGCCATCCTGGAATCCAAGTGTATGTAGGCAGCCAGCGGGAATGACACCAGGTGAGCATGGTGGACAGAAAAATGTCAGAGGAGTTTAGATGTGGAGCAGCAGAACACTGGGAATCGGTGTTGGGCAAGGTTATGCAATATGTAATGGAGGGGTGGGGACTGGAGCCGGGCAAACTAACTAGGGCACCATGGGAGTGATCCTTCTGTGACATAGCAGGGACCTGATCCAAGACAATGTCAGTACAGATGTGGGGAAGAAGGGGACCTTTTCAGGGAAGCCAAGTGTCTGGTCCTGAGCATGCCAACATGGAGATGACACCAGGACTTCCCGTCCACAAGGAGTACGGGCAGGGGAATGTGGTGCAGCAGTTAAGACACAGCTTGGGATGTCTGTGTTCCATATTAGAGTGCCTGGGTTCCTATGCTGCTCCTGCTTCTGAGACCAGCTTCCTGCTAATGCATACCCTGGGAGGCAGCAGGTGATAGCTGAATACCTCGGTTCTCATTACCCATATGGGAGACCCTGATGGAGTTCTGGTCTTCTACCTTCAGCCTGGCCCACCTTTGGCTGTTGTGGGCATTTAGGGAGTGGACCAGCAGACAGAAGATCTCTGTCTGTCTCTATCTCTTCACCTTTCAAATAAAAATAAATAAATAATTTTTAAAAATGAATAAATAAAATGAGTGTGGGGATACAAAGCTGGAGCGCTGGGGACATGACAGAATGATGAAGTAGACTGATGAAGATTGAGTAGTCACTGGCATAGAAATTACAGCTGAAGCTAAGAAATTGGAGGAGATTTTGGAATGAAAGATATGAAGGGAAGAAGAGAAATCTGAGGAACACCTGCATTAGGGCATAGGGCTAGTAAGAGGAGCAGAGTGCAGAGGGAGCACGCAGCCTGGGTTGTGAGACTCAGGGCTGCCCAAGGATTAAAGAAGCAGAGTGGTCATTACTAGTGCAGGAGGAACTGGGATGATCCAGAAAGTGAACACCTTTAGGAGATGAGGTTCAGTAGTGATCTGGGACTGGAAGGCAGATTATGCAGACAAAGGAGGGAAGGAGAGGTGAGAAAGAGCCAGACAAGGGCAGAACGAAGCACAAGCTCTGATGGCCTCTCCAAGTGAACCCTGGCCCCACAACACTGGACAATGTAGTGTGCAGAAGTTTACCTAAGTCTCAGTGCAGCAGGTTAAGTAGTGCCTCCCAAATTCACACCCTTCCCAGAACCTCAGAACATGGTCCTATTTGGAAAGAGTTCTTGTAGGTATAATTAGTTAAGGTGCGGTGAGGCTGGAGCAGGGTGAGTCCATAATTGCAAATGACAGGTGTCCCTATAAGAAGGAAAGAAACACACAGGGAAGAAAGCATGTGGCAACAGAGGCAGAGACTGGGGTCAAACAGTTACAAGCCAAGAAATGTGAGGGATTGAAGGCAGCGTCAGAACCTGAGAAAAGGCACAGAGTGGATTCACCCCAGAGGCAGCAGAGGAAGCATGGCCTTGCCTATACCTTGTGTTTAGACTTCGGGCCTACAGGACTGTGAAATATATTTTTTCTGTTGTTGTGAGTCACCAGCTTGGGGTACTGTGTCGTGATGGCTGCAGGAAACTAATCGACTGGTTGCCTTTGTCCTTAGAGCGAGGATCATGCTTTCCTCTCAAGGTGGAGGAGCAACAGGACAGGAAAACACTGAGCACAGTGCTTGCTCCATAGAGAGAACACACTTAAATATTTGTCAGAGTTACTGTTAAATACCCAAATATGAAACAAAACATTCTGATTATCTGATTTTATTTTTTACAAGATTTTATTTATTTGAAAGGCAGAGTATGGGATGGGGAGAGACAGAAAGAAACACAAAGAGATCTTCAGTCCACTGGTTCACTCTCCAAATGACCACAATAGCCAGGTCAGGGCCAGGCTGAGGCCAGGAGCCATGAACTCCATCTGGGTCTCCCACATGGGTGACAAGCGCCCAAGCATCTGGACTGCCTTCCACTGCCTCCAGGTGTGTGACTAGGAAGCTGAATTCGCACCTGAACTGGCACTCTGATAGGGGATGGTGCCAGCATCATAAGCAGCGGCTTAACCGACTGCACCACAACACTGGCAGCATTCTGAGTTTAAAGGGAAAAATCAATATTGTTGGCTTAAATTCTGATTTAAAACCAGGCTACCTTTTCAAAGTAGCTTTTAAAAATTTTTGTGTAGTACATCAGTTTTTTATAGAAAGACTTAAACAGCCTATGTGGCTGCTCTGACTGCAGCAATGATGCAAATCTCAGGCATGTGTTTCTAACTGAGATCTACTCAGCAAATTCAAAGTAAGTGAAATTAGGTTCATGGATTTTGCCCTTCCTCCTCCTATCTCAGAACCTAAGAAGTAAATTGCGTTGCTTTGCAAAGTTTTACAAAAGAACAGAAAGGAACAATGACTTGAAAATACTTAATAACCATCTAGCCATACCCTGTTCAGACTTTCAGAAAGGATGGATGAGCAAGGGGCAGAGGGCCTTTTTAAATATAGCCCCCTCTATATCTGACTTTCCTGGAGGTCCTGGGGCAGGGGTTGGGGTCAGTAACAAAAAGCCACCATGAGCTCTTTCATTTATTTCCTTTTTTAAATATCTGGTAAAACACTTTAATATGAGATCCATCTTCACAATGAGATCTTTTTAAAGGGGCCTCTCATTATACAGTGCCTAGTGCTCACCCTGGAGTAAAATCAATTCTATATCCATCTTTCTACTGCTTTCTGTGCACCGTATTTGACAGAATACTGCACTGTACTCTATTTCAAGGTAGAAATCAGCTCAGTTACCAGGAGGTTGAAATGGAAGAGGAAACGCTCTTGGCAGCCAGACTCAGAAGCAGGAAGTGCTCCTGGGGAGAGGGACCAAGTCACGTTTTGTTGTGCAATTTGCTGGCTATGTGGAACCATTGGGCTAATTTGGAGAATGACACCTTGTCATTCTTGCCTAACTTGCTGTATTGCTCAATAAATAGATGTGAATTTTATTTTAAAATATTGGCTTCCATTCCTTTGGTCATCAGCGAAGATGGAGAAACTAAATGAAGGAGTTGACTATTGTATTGTTACACACATTTTCTCAGGCTAGGAATTGGGCCACATGACCTGGCTATGAGGAATGCCATTCATCTTTGCCTATTTTTATAACTCCCTCAGCACTTGTGGAATATAAACCTGTGATGGAGTAGACACATATATGAATACACTAATGCATATTAGGTATTATATAATTTATGTAATATATTTACTGAGTAAATACGTTATGACATATAAATATATATTTATCATTATATATACAATAATGTATCATAATGTATAATAGTTATATGTTGTAGATATTGTACATATTATAATGTAACAAAGATTCTGTAGTATATATACATTTCTAATAATAACACGTATGTGTATATATAAGTGGATACCCAGTCACAGGTTTGTTTTTGCTTATTTTTTTCTTTTCTTTTTAAAATAGATTTATTTATTTGAAAGGCAGTTAGAGAGACAGAGGTGTGCACACACACACACACACACACAGAATTTCTAGCTGCTGGTTCACTCCCCAAATGGCTGCAATAGCCTAAGCTGGGCAGAATCCTGGAACTTCATCCAAGTCTCCCACGAGGGTTCAGGGGCTCAAGAGAGACAGGGGCACACACACACACACACACACACACATAGAATTTCCAGCTGCTGGTTCTCTCCCCAAATGGCTGCAATGGCCTGAGCTGGGAAGAAACCTGGAGCTTCATCCAAGTCTTCCACGTGGGCTCAGGGGCTCAAGGACTTGAGCAATCTCCAGCTGCTTTCCCAGGTGCATTATCAGGGAGCTGGATCAGTAGTGGAGCAGCCAGGACTCCAACTGACCCCCATATGGCATACCGAAATTGTAGGGAGAGGCCTAATCTGTTGTACCACAATGCTGGCCCTGCCTTAGTTTGCCTATGTTTCATTCTGCCATAAACAGATGCTAAGGTCTTTGACATAGGAAAAATGTCTTCTATTTGTTAACACACATCCTTAGTATTATGAGAGAAAAGTGAAAAACATTATAAACTTGGGTTTAATATCATATTTCTACAGTAGGCCAGATGTTCTCACTGTCTTCCTGGTAACCTCAGATGTTCACTATATGAATACAAATAAGTTGTGTTATCTATGGCAGCATCAAAAATGGCCATCGAGACTTACTGCTCTAGTCTAGGGGAAGATAGTTTCAAAAAAGTAGAGAGAGTACAATCTCAGGGAAGAGTTAGGGAGAAAGCTAGAGTGGAAACACCATGCAAGTTAGAGGGATGCTGTGGATCTTTGTGCAGGGTGTGGACACACAGCAGGAGCACAGACAAAACACAGGACCCTAGCAGTTGAGAGCCTCAGCACCACCTTTGGAGATTGAGGTGAGACCACACTGCAGCAGCCCAAGCCACTGGCAACAAAGCTGCGGGGAGAGCCTGGTGTGAGTCTGGCTTGGAGCCCTGTATGGGACAGTGTACCTGCCAACCTAGAGGTAAAAAGGGGGCATGTTTCTCTCTCCCTGACCACCCGACAATGGCGTCCTTAACTAGCTGAGAGAGGGTGAGCACTGTTGTGGACATACATAACAGCTGCACCAGCTTGTGTCTGAGCACTGAGCAGCCAGCTGAGGGGAGAGGCCTGAGTCTGGCTGGGAGAATTGACAGGGGGCTGGGCATCTGTGACATTGTAGGTGGGGGCTATGAAAATACTTTGGCTGTGTGGGAGGGTGTAGGGTGTGGCTGGGTCCCTGGGTAGTCACTGTGGGCAGCTCCACAGGCTCAGGGTTCATTGATTGTCTGGGTAGGGGCATTGCTTGGGAACCGTGCCCATAGTCAGGACTAAACAGATCCTTTGTGTGATTTTGGTTGAATATTGTACCCACTGGGACTAGAGCCCAGACATTTTTTGCCTTGGAGGAGAGGGGGTGAGTGTGAGACTACACCAATAGAGCTGATCCAGTGATTTAAAAAAAAAAAAAAAAAGAGCTGCCATGCCCACTTTGGTGTCACCTTGGAGACTGCCATCACCCTGGAGCACTGAACAGAGCTCCCTAGCCACAGGACACATATCTGGGTATTCACTGAAAGAGCAGAACTCCACTAAGCCACAGATAAAAGCCATGGGGGGGGGGGCAATAAGTATCTCCACAAATGCCTAAAAATAAACGAAGAAATTCAGGAAATAAGAATAAGGAAGACAACATGACCCCCACAAAGGAACACAGCAACACTTCAGTATTAGAATATGAAGATGGAGGCACTGAAGAAATGCTGGAAATGTAATTTTAAAAATTGATCATAGGATAACTTAGATGTATTCAAAAGCAAATCCATGAATTAAAGAAATCCATACATGACATGAATGAAAAATTTTCCCATGAAATTGAGATTATAAAGAGAAATCAAAATGAAATATTAGAAATGAAAGATTCAATAGATCAAATAAAAAATGCAGTGGAAAACCTTAACAACAGATTCAGTGAGGCAGAAGAAAGAATATCCAAGTTAGAAGACAAATCTGGAAATTTTTACAGTAAGGCCAAAAAAAAAGAAATTAGAAAAATTAAAAATTTATTGGACATTTGTGTACTATCAAACAACTGAACATATGGGTCTTAGGAGTTCCTGAAGGTGTGGAAAGACAGAATGGACTACAAGGCCTTTTTAGCGAAATAATTACAGAAAACTTACCCAATTTGGAGAAAGAAAAGGATATCCAAGTAGAGCAAGCACACAAAACTCCTAATATACATGACCAGAAAAGATATTCACCATGACATATTGTAAAATCAAACTTTCCACAATACAATATAAGGGAGATTCTAAAATGTGCAGGAGAGAAACACCAGATTATTTTTACAGGATCTCCAATTAGACTCATGGCTGACATCTCATCAGAAACCCTACAGGCTGGAAAAGAAGGTTGAGATATAGTTCAAATCTTTTTTTTTTTTTTTTTTGACAGGCAGAGTGGACAGTGAGAGAGAGAGAGAGAGAGAGAGAGAGAGAGAAAGGTCTTCCTTTTTGCCGTTGGTTCATCCTCCAATGGCCGCCGCGGCCAGCACACCACGCTGATCTGATGGCAGGAGCCAGGTGCTTATCCTGGTCTCCCATGGGGTGCAGAGCCCAAGGACTTGGGCCATCCTCCACTGCACTCCCTGGCCACAGCAGAGAGCTGGCCTGGAAGAGGGGCAACCGGGACAGAATCTGGCACCCTGACCGGACTAGAACCCAGTGTGCCGGCGCCGCAAGGCGGAGGATTAGCCTATTGAGCCGTGGCGCCAGCAGTCCAAATCTTAAGAGAAAAAATTGTACCCTGCAAAGCTCTCATTTTTGAATGAAGGTGAAATAAGGACGTTCTATAACAAACAGACATTGAAGAATTTGTCACTACTCATCCATCTTTACAAAAGATGCTTAAGGAAGTGCTATAGACAGAAACACAGAAAGATAGCTATCATTATGAAAGAATGTGAAGTCAGAAAATCTCCCCGTAAAAGTACAAAGGAAATCCAAAGTAAACAATAGGAATATTTATGGGAAAATGGCAGGGCCAAGTTGTCACTTATCAGTAGTCACCTTGAATGTAAATGGGCTCAGCTCTCCAGTAAAAAGATACAGACTGGTTGAATGGATTAAAAAAGAAAACCCATGTATTTGTGGCCTACAAGAAACATGTCTCACTGACAAAGATACTCATAGATTGAAAGTGAAAGGATAGAAAAAGATACTACATGCTAACAGAAACCAAAACAGAGCTGGTGTAGCCATCCTAATATCAGACAAAATAGACTTTAACACACAAAAACTGTTAAAAGAGACAAGGGCACTATGTAATGATTAAGGGATCAAGTCAACAGGAAGATGTAACTATTATAAATGTATATGCACCCAATTACAGGGCACCCGGCTATTTTAAAAAATTGTTAGTGGATGTAAAGGGAGACATAGACTCCAATAAAATAGTAATGGGGGACTTCAATACCCAACTTTCAGCAATGAACAAATCAACCAGATAGAAAATAAGCAAGGAAACAGCAGAGTTAATTGACATTATAGTTCAAATGGACCTAGCAGATATATACAGAACTTTTCATCCTAGAGTTGCATAACACATTCTTCTCACCAGTGTATGGAACTTTCTCTAGGATTGACTACATGCTGGTCATAAAGCAAGTCTCAGCAAATTCAAAAAAATCAAAATCATACCATGCCTCTTCTCTAACCACAATGGAATGAAGCTGGAAATCAACAACTGAAAAATCTCTAGAGCAGATGGGAGAATGAACAACATGCACCTGAATGAAAGTGGATCACAGAAGAAATCAAAAGAGAAATCAAAAAATTTCTGGAAATGAATGAAGACTGCAATACAACATATCAAAACTTATGGAATATAGTAAAAGCAGTGTTAAGAGGAAAATTTATAGCAGTTGGTGCCTACATCAGGAAACTGGAAAGGCACCAAATAAACAAGCTATTAGTCCATCTCAAGGACCTGGAAAAACAATGGCAAATCAAGCCCAAAATTAGTATGAGAAAAGAAATAATTAAAATTAGAGAAGATATAAAGAAAATTTAAAAAATGCAAAAGATCAGCAAAATGAAGAGCTGGTTTTTTGAAAAAATAAACAAAATTGATACACCATTGGCTCAGCCAGCCCAAAAATAAAGAGGGAGAAGACCCAAAGAAATAAATCAATAAAGTGGAGGTGAAAAGTGAAATATAACAAGTGATACCACAGAAATAAGAAGAATCATCAGAAATTACTACAAAGAGCTGTATGCCAACAATCCAGGAAACCTAGAAGAAATGGATAGATTCCTGGACACATACAACCTACTAAAATTGAGCCATGAAGACATGGAAAACCTAAACAGACCAATAACCAAGATGGAAATTAAATCAGTAATAAAGACCCTCTGAACAAAGAAAAACCAAGGACAAGATGTCTTCACTCCTGAATTCTACCAGACATTTAAAGAGGAACTAACTCCAATTCTTCTCAAGCTATTTAAAACAATTGAAAAGATGGGAATCCTCCCGAACTCCTTCTATGAAGCCAGCATTAGCTTAATTCTTAAACCTGAAAAAGATACAACAGAGAAAGGGAACTACAGACCAATTTCCCTAATGAATATGGACACATAAATCCTCAACAAAATATTAGCCAATTGAATCTAACAACACATCAGAAAGATCATTCACCCAGACAAAGTGGGATTTATCCCTGGTTGCAGGGATGGTTCAACATTCACAAATCAGTCAATATGATACATTACATTAACAAACTGAAGAACAAAAGCCATATGATTATCTCAGTAGATGCAGAGAAAGCATTTGAAAAAAATACAACATCCTTTCATGATGAAAACCTTAAGCATATATTCACAAGGTAACTCTGCCTCATTTTGGCCATCTTTTCTGCCATGGGCAATGTCTCTAGTATCTCCTTTTGTCCTCATAATCATAGTGCTATTTCTACCATGTATAATTAACTTATTCCAAAGGTTCTTGCAGGAGTGAATAACTGCTATATCTCAAGCTGCCTTGCAAGAGCAACAAAAGACAGCTCATCTTCCTCCATCAATCCAATCTCAGCATAGACCCCTGCTCAAATCCTGGCTCAATGTCTATGCCCCATATCAGCCTGAAGTAGCCAGAGAAATAGATGCCCCTTTTCCTTATCTATACTCAGAGTCAGGATTGAGGGAACAAAGACTCAGCCATTCTGATTCATTGTCCAAAACATACATAAATATTGTAATGTATTCTTGGTCCTTAAATCTCAGTTGGGTCTCACACCCTGTTGCCTTCATACCCCACCTCCCACAGCCACCTGAAAGGCCAGTTGCTGGGACACCTGAAAGACCAGTTCCAGGAATTCCCCTCCGCCTGCTGCCCACTACCATACCCCCATCCCTGGCCCTCCTAAAATATAAAAAAGCCCAGCCCCTGGGGGTTGGGGTCTTCTGCCACATGTTCCATCAATGTGCATGCCAGCGCCAGCAGTTGGTCACCCATCTCTGCAAATTTATTTTCTCTGAATAAATCCAGTCTGGCTGTAATAAAAAAAAATGGCCATTGGGAAAATTTACATGCAAAGTTGCAATGTTTTCTACAATAAATATTTCCAATTGAAATCAATTTATGGTAGGCTGGGTTGAAGAATGTCATTGTACAGCATTTTAAGATGGAGTAAAGTGATGGGGATCACATTTTCTAGGCAATGTAAAAAAATGGAGTTAGAATGAGTGCAGGATCCACTCTCCAGGAAAAGGTCTTTTTCTGCTTGGTGGTAGCAGAATTTTGTGAATATTCAAGATTCACTCAAATTGTTTGTATTTGATTTAAAAAAATTGAGAGCGTCTGAGTTTCATCTTTAAACTAGATTCACCAACATGTTTCTAGGAAAAAGAATCACTGAAAACAAAAGACTGCATTCCTAGCAAAGTAATTTTGGAATACTAGTGAGGGAAATTGACTGCTAAAAAAATTAAAGTCCTAAAATACAATAGCTCTACATAGAGAAAGTTTAATGTGGCTTCCAGATCAGCCGGGAATGGGGGGTGAGGTGGGGGAATTTTGTGCTCAATTCTAGGCAAGAACTCATGCTGATGACAGCCATAACATCTTCATTAAATGAAGGATACTTGGGTTTCAACAGTCCAATGAATCAGAAAAATGGCAGAGTACAGGAGAATAGCTTTTGGAGGCTTTTGTAGACCAGGCCTGGCAGTGAAACACATCACGGGGTACATTTCATGGTCAAACTCACCTGCAAGGCAGGCTGAGAAATGCATCCATCTCTGTACCCAGGAAGAAGCATCAGGTTTAATGAACAGCTGATGTCCCCACCAAAAAAGCCACTCATCAAGGAGGCCTTCTTCTAGGGTTTCTGTGAGTTTTGTGTCGCAAAAGACTCATTCAAACAAGGAGCTGTTTGGGGGAGTAATGATTTAATGTGGAGGATCTGGAGTCAGATAGCATTGGGCCAGGTAACCTTGGCAGGTGAATGGCTGCTTAGAACCATAATTTCTTCATTTCAAAAGTGGAACTAATAATAGCACAACCTTGCAGAGATGTAGTGAGGGTTAACTGAGTCTGGTGTGCGAAAAATAGAAGGTGTCAGAGAAGTGATAGCTTTCAAGCTGTTCATGACAATTCCACTTTTCTTGTCACAGCTGCTTTCAATATGAGGATTGTAATTTCTGTTCCACATATTCTGCCATACAATGCAAATGTCTTCAGATCACCTGAAATTCTTGGGGTGCCCTTCTGGGATGGTTAATTCTATGCATTAACTTTACTGGGCCACGAGGTGCCCAGATATATGGTCAAGTATTTTTCTGGGTATTTCTGTGAAGGTATTTCTGGATGAGATTAAGATTGAAGGTAAGCAGATTGCTCTTGCTAACCCATGGGGGAAGATCTGAGTAGAACACACGCTCCGGAGGGAGGGAGAGTTGTTCCCGTCTGGTGCCTTTGCAATGAAACATCAGCTTGGCCGGTTCTCAGCCTTCACACCTGGACTGCAGCCCACGGGCTCTCCTGCGCCTCCAGCTTGCCAGCTCACCGTGCAGATCCCAATCTCACCAGAATCCTTGGGAATCAATGCCTTATGACAAGTCTCATTCTACATACATATACAGTCCATTAGGTTGGATTCTCCAGAGAACCCTGACAAATACACCTTCCCTTTAATTTTTAGTTCAAGTGCTACAAACATTTGGGACTCCCTGAAGCCCCTTTCAATATTTCTGAGGATTTTCTATATCTGGGAGTAGAATGGAGCCATGTTTTTAATGGTCATTTCTCATCAAACTTGCATTTCTCTTCAAGTCTGATTATACTGTCTTATTTTCTCCTGAAATGGCACCACTCCCACCCTGTATTAAACATACCCTTCCACATTTTGCCAAAGGAAGCAGAAGTATTCAGGAAAAGCAGGTCGACTCCCATGCAGCCCAGATCTTAGGGACTCATCAGCCTTCCCACCACGGGGAGTTCTTCCTGGTCATGTCTTTCCATGGTGCCTGCCTGTCACCATCTTTCTGGCTTCCTCCTGTTTCTCAAATCTTGCCTCATTTTCTTTACTTTTTTGCAAGCCCCATAGTCCCAGTCCCACGTTGCTGGCCACCAGCTGAAAACTCCATTATTTCTGTTATTTTATACTGCAAAAAATGTTAGCTCCTTTGACAAAACTTCTCTTTTCTGATGTCTGAATGTATTAAGAATAAGGAGTTGGGGGCCAGTGCTGTGGCACAGTGGGTTAACGCCCTGCCCAGAAGCGCTAGCATCACATATGGGTTCCAGTTCGAGACCTGGCTGCTCCACTTTTGATCCAGCTCTCTGCTATGGCCTGGGAAAGCAGTAGAAGATGGCCCCAGTTCTTGGGCCCCTGCACCTACATGGGAGACCTAGAGGAAGCTCCTGGCTCCTGGCTTCGGATAGATGCAGCTCCAGCTGTTCCAGCCAGTTGGGGAGTGAACCATCGAAGACCTCTCTTTCTCTCTCTTTCTCTTTCTCTCTCTCTCTCTCTGCTTCTATTTTGACTCTTTCAAATAAATAAATAAAAATCTTAAAAAAGAATAAAGAGTTGGATAAAGAATAAACATGCATATGAGGCCAGTGTTGTGGCTCAGCAGGTTAAACTACCACATGCCATACTGGCATTCCATATGAGATCAAGCCCCAGAAGCTCCAGTTCCTATCCAGCTCCCTGCTACTGCACCCGAGAAAATAGCAGAAAATAGCCCAAGTCCCTGGGCCCCTGCATCCATGCGGGAGACCCGAATGAAGCTCCTGGCTCCTGGCTTTGGCCTGATCCAGCCCTGGCTTTTGTGGTCATTTGGGAGAGTGAACCAGCAGATGGAAGACATCTCTTATCTTTTTCTCTGTAATTCTGCCTTTCAGATAAATAAATCTTAAAATTAAACAGCAAAACAGCTGGTTAAACAAGGCTCTCACACTTAGCCACAGAAAGGACTGTAAATCATTTTAAAATGCAGTTTTTTGATGTGTGGCATTAGGGAGAGGGTACCTGGCAGAGTGCTGGTGCCCAAGGTATCCATCAATTCACAGGTTACTTCTGCATTAAGATGGGACATTAACAGAGGCTCTGCCCTCTATTAGTGTTGAAAGTCATCCCAAAGCAACAGAGAGTGGTAAACAGAAACGCAGACTTCCTCTCTGATGAAATGGAGAAAGCTGCAGCCCCACTGGAGACATAGCATCCAAACAGAGGAAATTTCCAGCAGGGTCACAGGAAGGCCAGCAACGGATGACTGGGGATGCACAGCTCAGAGCTGGCAGGGCTCCATTCTGCAGTAAGAGGTGCATTCTGAGGGGCAAGGGTTGAAACTTTGTGCATGGGGATTAAGAAGAAAGGCACTGCCAGGCCATCTTTTTAGGAAGCTGAATTTTTGTGAAGCAAGTCAAACAATATGAACATGCACCTGCTGCCCACTTTATCCTGGGAGATGTGAGGTTGAATTCTGTGTCCTGAGGCACTTCACTGTAAGCCAGGAAGGGTTCCTGCTGACCTAAAGCATTGCCTTTGTGCCTCTCCTCCACAAATCCCTCACACATGGCTGGGCTGGAAAGAACTCACCACATTCAAGATTAGTCGTTAGCACAAAAGGACCTGTCTGCACAATTATTTCCATTTCAGTCTACATTTTCAAATGTTCATCATGAAATGTCGGGGACAAACAAGAACACTCTCAGGACATCCACAAAGACAGGACAAGAAGGCAGAAGAGAAGGAACAGATTAGAAAAAGGAGGCCAATGGATAACTCACATTTCAGAACTGTTACCAACAAGGAAATGCTACATTATTTTAAAAATATGTAATTAGGATATATTGTGTGCCTGGCATGGCTGTACATGTTGAGAATCAACCGAGGAACTGACCAGGCAGAGTCCTTGAACCCTTTAGGAAATGTGGCTGATGTTTTTCTGCCCAATATCCGTTCATCCTTCTTCAATAAAAGAACACCTATTTAGAATGCAGTATGAGGGGGCCGGCGCCGTGGCTCACTTGGTTAATCCTCTGCCTGCAGTGCCGGCATCCCATATGGGCACCGGTTCTAGTCCTGTTTGCTCCTCTTCCAGTCCAGCTCTTTGCTGTGTCCTGGGAAGGCAGTGGAAGATGGCCCAGGTGCTTGGGCACCTGTACCCACATGGAAGACCAGAGAGAGGCACCTGGCTCCTGGCTTCAGATCGGCACAGCACGGGCTGTAGCGGCCATTTGGAGAGTGGACCAACGTAAGGAAGACCTTTCTGTCTCTCTCTCACTGTCTATAACTCTACCTGTCAAATAAATAAACAAATAAATAATAAGAATGCAGTATGAGGTGCTTCAAAAAGTTCATGGAAAGATAGACTTGAACAATAAATATATTCTGTGGGCTGGTGCTATGACGCAGCAGGTTAATGCCCTGGCCTGAAGCACCGGCATCCCATATGGGTGCCGGTTTGAGACCCAGCTGCTTTCCTTTTCCTTTCCCTTTCCTCTCTCTGTGTAACTCTTACTTTCAAATAAGTAAATAAATCTTTAAAAAATAATATTCTGAATATTTTGCAGCGGTTTCATAGTACATATTTTCCACTAACTTTTTTGAAGACCTCTCATACATACATTTTTTACACTAGTCATGTATTATCTGCTTTTCTATATCTTGATATTGCAGAAAAGTGAAACAGCTGTTTAGTGAAGCTGCAGTTTTATATTTGCCACTGGCAGTTGAACACAAACATGCCTATCAGATAAGTGAAGTTGGAAAGACAGATAAAAATGACTGTAAGTCGCATGGTATGAGCACCTTGAAGAACAATCAGAGCAGTATATGGAGGACTGCTGTGAGGGAAGGAGTGTGCATCAATGCTGTTTTCCACAGGATGACTTGGTGAGATGTTTCCAGTAAAGCCATCATGTGGACAAATTGCTGAATGAAGCGAGGGCTCAGAACACGTGGCTCTCTGAGGCTGGAGAGCAGCGGTGCAGTGAGGGCAGCGACTGCAAGGACACTGAGGTGCAGGCTGTGTGGAGTGCGAGGAACAGCAAGTTCAGGATTGGGGGCAGCAGATCTGAAGAGGAGAAGGAGCAGTGTTCAGAGACACAGAGAGGTGACCAGACGATGTGGGGCCTTCAGCGTCATGGTAACACAGACCTCACTCTAAAAATTGGGTGAAGCCACTGAAAAGCCTCACGGGGACCAGTAGGAACCTGGAGAATATCTGTCACAACAACAGAAATCTATGACACATGAGCTGGCAGAACTTGGAAGGAAAGGCCCAGGAGAGGTGGCATCAAGGACAACGGGCTCTTCAGACAGGGGAGGGGTGTGCAGGAGGTGACTGAGGCAAGGGAGAGTGCTGGGGCAGAAACCAGCAGCCTGAAGGGATCCAAAACGAGAGCTAAGGAGCACAGCTATGTGAAGGCCGACAGAAACCCAGCGCCTCTGGAGAAGAGATCCCAACACATGCAATGGGAAGAATGTTTCTGAAAACAACTTGAAAAACAAACATCACAGAATTAAAAGATTTAGACCTATATTTCTGGGACAGTACTGATCTAAAGTGATTAACCTGAAACGTATCCTGGCAAAACTACTGGGCTTCAAAGATAAGAAATTAATTCACTGGGAACCAGGCAAAAAATATCAGGTGCCTCGAAAGTCAAGGAAGGCAGTGCACTCTTAGTCATACGTGATGCAGGAGACAATGGAGAAATGCCCCTAACTTCTCAGGGAAGGCAATGTGACTCATTAATTTTAAAAATTTTTAAATTTTAAATGAAGTACACTAAAATTGAGCTTTTTGAAAGTATGATCTTGTGATTTTTAATGCACCTATAGATTTGTGTGAATACCACTATAACGGAAATACCATCACACTCCACATTCTCCTGTGCTGTTCCTTCCTCCTCACTTTCCCTTCACCCAAACCCTTAGAACGGATCAGTGTTTTCTCTTGGAAGAATGTCATATAGATGGAACATTTTGACACTGGCTTTTTTCACAGTGTAATGCCTTTAAGCTTTACCTGAATTGTTGAGTATACCAGTGATGCATTCCTTTTTATTACAGAGTAGTCTTTGGTTGTATAGATGAACAGTAGTTCATCCACCAAAGGGCATCTGTGTTGTTCCCAGGATTTGGTGCTTATGAATAGAGCTGCTATATACTTTGTGTTGTGGAATCCATCTGGTGAGTTGTTAATTTTGCTTACTAGATTTTTATATGTGATCTTCAAAAATAGACTTTATGATTAGAGATGTTTTCAACAACAACAAAAAAATGAGCAGAAAGTACAAGAGTTTCCACAGACCTTCTGCTCCTGGACCCTGACAGCCCCCTTGATTGTCAACACCTCCCTCAGAGTGAAAGGATTGTTAAAATCCATGAGGGTGATTGTATTTTTTTTTTTTTTTTGGACAGGCAGAGTGGACAGTGAGAGAGAGAGACAGAGAGAAAGGTCTTTCTTTACCGTTGGTTCACCCTCCAATGGCTGCTGCGGCCGGTGCACTGCGCTGATCCGAAGCCAGGAGCCAGGTGCTTCTCCTGGTCTCCCATGCGGGTACAGGGCCCAAGCACTTGGACCATCCTCCACTGCACTCCCGGGCCACAGCAGAGAGCTGGACCAGAAGAAGGGCAACCAGGACAGAATCCAGCACCCTGACTGGGACTAGAACCTGAGGTGCCAGTGCCGCAGGTGGAGGATTAGCCTAGTAAGCCGTGGCGCCAGCCATGACTGTATTTTTAAGTTCCAAGATTTCCACTTAGTTCTTTGTTGTATCTTCAATTTCTTGGATGAGACTGTTTGCAGTTGCTTATAGGTACTAAAGTCTTTTTTCAGGTAATCGCAACATCTGTGTCATTGCAGAGCTAATACCTATTGATTGACTTGTCCAAGAAAAAATGAAGTTTCCCTGATTTTTCATATGTCTAGTAATTCTGGAGTATACACTGGACATTTAAATATTGTAAGACCCTTCAACTTTTTTCAACTGAAAAACAGGCAACCTATGTGGTTGGACTCAGTGGTGAGTTCAGGCCAGCACTTTGCAGGCTGTGATGTCAGTCTCTGTGTTGCTGTCTGCAGCCTTCCTATGTGGACATCACCCAGTGGCCAGTCCAGTATGTGAGTGGTGGTCTGTCTCAGTCAGCTCGGGCTGCTATAACAGATACCACAGACTGGGTGTCTTAAATACCATTTATTTTGCTCATTTATAGAGGTTGTAAAGTACACAAGAAGGGTACCAGTGGATTTCAATCTGGTGGGGGAAGCCTTCCTGGTCTGCTGATGGCTCCCCTCTTGCGAATCATCACATGGCTGAGAGAGAGAGAGAGATACAGGGAGGGAGAGAGGGGGGGGGTCTTTTTTTTTTGGAAAGATTTATTTTATTTATTTGTAAGTTATTTTATTTTATTTATTTGAAAGAGTTACAGAGAGAGGCAGAGACAGAGAGAGAGGTCTTCCCTCTGATGATTCACTCCCCAGATGGCCGCAACAGCCGGAGCTGCAGAGATCAGCAGTCAGGAGCCAGGAGCTTCTTCTGAATCTCCCGTTTGGTTGCAGGGGCCCAAGGACTTGGGCCATCTTCTGCTGCTTTCCCAGGCCATAGCAGAGAGCTGGATCAGAAGAGGAGCAGCCAGGACTAGAACTGGCACCCATATGGGATGCCAGCACTTCAGGCCAGGGCCTTAACCCACTGTGCCACAGCGCCAGCCCCGAGATCATCTGTATCTCATTATAAGGGTACTAATCACATTCAAGAGGGCTCCATCCTCATGATCCAGTTACCTCCAAGTACCATCAAACAGGGGCTTAGGAATTCAACATATAAATCTTAGGGGCATATAAGCATTCAGTTCACAGCATGGTTTATCCCATAGTTCAGCTCTCCAAGTCTCAGTTGTGTGCTGTTAAAGGTCAGATACATGCAAGCATAACTCAGGAGTAGGTTCACAGATTCATTAACAATGTATTGGGGTCACTTCCATGAGCTCCCCCTCTCTGTCATCTCCTCAGTGCTTTCTGGCTCCCTTTGAGCTCTTCTGCCAAGAGGTGGAGTTTTCTCTACCATGCTTTGCAGCACACTTCCTAAGGCTGTGCCTGGTATCCCAAGCCAAGTGGAGGGAGGACAGAGGACAAAAGTGACAGGGTTTGTCCTTTCTTCTTGGGACCACACAGCTCTTCCTATCAGAGAAGAAACTCCAGGAGAGGTTCAGCCTCATTCAGTACCCTCCCTGTTAGTCACTTTGCTGCTCACGCAGTTACTTGAGGGCTGAGACCAAGAACAACAGGAAAAGAAAAATAAAACAAGGGATTTTCCCCACCCTACCTGGGTGCTGTGAGACTGTTTTCTTGCTCCTCGTGTCAAATCAAGCAGCCTTCTCCTGCAGCTGTCTCTGTTGGTAACAATGTCCCTGACGGGCTTTGTACTTTCCAGTGTAGGTCAGGGGACATCAGAGGTGTCGCTCCCCCTCTTCGTGGAGGAACGACACAGGACCCTGCGCTGTTCTTTTGTCTGCTCGGCCCTCCCCGGGTTTGCTGCTGGTTCTTCCCGGGTTGGCTACTATCCCTTCCACCTCCGTGGAAGGGCGGTTCCCCCTGCCACATTCCCCACTTCCGCAGGGGAGCGGCACACCGCCGGCCGGCTTTCTCGGGGGCTGCACAGGTGTTCCCCTTAGATGTTCCCCTTAGATGTTCCTGGTGCATGCCGTCTCTCTCCTCCTATATAGTCCTCTTCCACCAATCCCAACTCGGCTGCCCACACGCCGAGCACACTGCTCTCCTCCAATCAGGAGCAAGTCCTACAGTTTATTGGCTGAACTGGAGGCAGCTGTGTAGAAGCTGTTTTCTTCTCTCCCAGCGCCATATTGTGGGAGAGCAGATGCATAGAATAAGTCTTAATTCCAGTAACAGTATAGTCCGAGTTGCTCCCCACAAGAGGAAAAGAAATGGAAAACTTGTGGTGCTCTAAATTCTCATCCTCTTCTCCAGGCCACCAGGCATTCTGCTTTTCAGTCTTCCCTGCACCCTGCATTCTGTAGGAGACGTAAGATGAAGGGTGTTTACTTCATTGTACTCTGACCTGGATCTGAACCTTTAAGTTTTATAGTTGTTTGAATTTTTATCCAGTGGGGCCAGCACTACGGCATAGCAAGTAAAGCTGCTTGCCTGTAGTGCTGGCATCCCATACGGGTACTGGTTCAAGTCCCCACTGCTCCACTTCTAATCCAGCTGCCTGCTAATGCACCTGGAAAAACAGGAGAGGATGGCCAAAGTCCATGGGCCCCTGCACCCACATGGGAAACCCAGAAGCTCCTGGCTCCTGGCTTTGGACTGGCCCAGCTCCAGCTATTGTGGTCATTTTGGGGGTGAACCAGTAGATGGAAGAGCTCTCTCTTATCTCTCTCTTCTCTCTTCTTTCTTCTCTCTCTCTCTCTTCCTTCAAATAAATAAATATGTAAAAAAACGTTTTTCATCCCAATACAAAGCAAAGGCCACAACCACAAAAAACTTCAAGGCATGTCCTGTAGTTTCCATAAGCATTGTTAAGGTCCAAAATGAAATAACAACGTGAACTAACACAACTGGGAAGGAAATGAAAGGAGAGAGTTTAAATGTGTTCATTTTCACAATTTTCATGGCTGGGGTTGGAAAGATCACAAAAGGGGGTGAAATTTAGGAAGAATGCACAGAAAGCGAATACCCATGCCTGGTTTAGTGTGGGTGCGGCTAGGGCTCCAGCCCGGTAATGGCTGGCCCTCTGAAGGTCCATGTGTCAGCAGCCTGGCCCCTGTGTGGTGGTGTTGGGAGGCAGGGTCACGTGCAAGACCTTTAGGTCACTGGAATGTGCCCCAGGAAGTGACTGATACAGCTCTCATGGCACCCTGCTTAGTCCTCAGATGTTCTGTGCCTTCCTGTCTTACAGCGTGATCTCCTGCCACTGTGACACCACCCACCAGGAGGACCTCACCAGAACCCAGCTGATGCCAGCACCACAGCCTTGGATCTGCATACATGTGAGCTAAGCAAACCTCTTTACAAATCACCCAGCCTCGGGTACGCTGTTACAGAAATGGAATCTGGACTAATACAGTGGGGAACTGGGTGGAGGGAGCCTGCCCACTGAACAAAATTCTTAAGATGAGAGTTTTGATTCATGTGCATGCATTACTTTTTTTTTTAAATAAAGGTGGAGGGGCAAGTTCTGTGGTGCAGCAGGTTAAGCTGTCCCTTAGGACATCTGTACCCCATATCTGAGTGCTAGTGTGAATAGCAACTATTCTGCTGTTGATTGTTTTCTGCTAATGCATCTGGGAGGCAGCAGATGATGGCCCAAGTACTTGGGTCCCAACTACCCACTTGGGAGACCCAGACAGAGTTCCAGGCTCCAGGCTTTGACCTGGTCCAGGCTTGGCTTTTGTAGGCATTTGGGGAGAGAACCAGCCAATGGAAGCTCTCTCTCTTCTTTGTCTTTCCCTTCCCTTCTGCCACGCAAATAAATAAATCTTTAAAATAAAAAAAATAAAAAAGTGGAAAATCTGAAGTAGACATTTGCCCATTAAGAACATCCTTTAGGGCCCAGTCTGTGGTGCAGCTTATTAAGACACTGCCTGTGATGTCGGCATCCTATACAAGCACTAGTTCGACTCCCACCTGTTCCACTTCCAATCTGCTTCTGATCCAGCTACTTGCTAATGCAACTGGGAAAGGAGAGGAAGATGGCCCAAGTCCTTGGGCTTCTTCTTCCAAGTGGGAGACCTGGAAGGAATTCTTGGCTCCTGGCTGTGGATGGCCCTGCCCCTGCCATTGTTGCCATTTAGGGAGTGAACCAGTGGAGGGAAAACCTTGCTCTGTGTCTCCCTTTCTCTCTCTGTAACTCTGTCTTTCAAATAAATAAGTGAAATCTTTAAAAAGAGAGACGGAGAGAATCCTTTACAAGTGCTCTTTGCTTTCTCCTTAGAAGAAACATTCTTCAGAAGGTTGTCATTATCATGTAGTCCTAAGGGATCTATTAATATTAAAATGTGACAGTAACAAAAACTAGCATTTATTGAGCATTTGTATTTCTAGACTTCACTGTTATTACTTAAATGTTAAGTACTTTGAACCACAGAATATTTCAAGGAAATATTATAATGAAATATATACAGTTTAAAATGATTACATATGTGTATATATAGTCACCGAATGAAATATGATTTCCATGTTATTCATGAGGAAACTAAACTTAGGGAAGTTAAGCAATTCATTGAGTGTTAAATGTCCACACCTGCCTAAAGCAGAGACATTAGGACTGGAACCTAGTAGTTTGGTTGTAGAGGGAAAGAGAACAACAAAATATATAATCCAGTCTGACAGGGAAGGAAATGAAGAACAGGTTTGTGGAAGTGATGGTTTATAATAATAGGACTGCTCAGTGAACGGCCAATGGATGCACTCTAAACAGGGAATGAAGTATCAGTTATGGTGATAGAGGTTGTTATAGTGATTGAGATTGAACCAACTCTCAAATTTGAAGGAACATACAAATAATGTGAAGGAAATATAAGCCAGAAAAATGAAAAACTTTCTTAAAAGATGCAATAGAACTAGAAATAATATATCTATGATACAACTCATACCACATACCAATTATTTCAACAAACAGAAATGGTCAGCCGGTGCCGCGGCTCACTAGGCTAATCCTCCACCTGCGGTGCCAGCACCCTGGGTTCTAGTCCCGGTCGGGGCACCGGATTCTGTCCTGGTTGCCCCTCTTCTAGTCCAGCTCTCTGCTATGGCCCGGAAGTGCAGTGGAGGATGGCCCAAGTGCTTGGGCCCTGTACCCCATGGGAGATCAGGAGAAGCACCTGGCTCCTGGCTTCGGATCAGTGCAATGCGCCGGCCACAGCATGCCAGCCTCGGCAGCCATTGGAGGGTGAACCAACGACAAGAGGAAGACCTTTCTCTCTGTCTCTCTCTCTCTCTCTCACTGTCCACACTTCCTGTCAAATAAATAAATAAATAAATAAAATTAAAAAAAGAAAAAAAAGAAATGGTCTAAGACAGGAATATCATGTTAGATCACAGAGTCAAACTGACCCTGGAACCCTGGAACAAAATGACTCAGAAAGGCAGAAAAACAATGGGCAAAGACATCCAGGCAAACACAAATGAAAGGAGAGGAGAGGAAGTCATTAGACAAAGTGATTAAATTTAAAAAAAGGATTTTATGATGCAAATGCAAATACTTTTTAATTTAAAAAGTAAAATCATAATTCAACTATACCATGAACGAATACCTGTTCACCAAAAACCATAGAATGAAAATTCATAAAATCGAAAACTAGAAAAACAAGCAAACAGCCAGGGGACAAAGGCAGACCTGCATCCCTCTTAGGAGACTCACCTCTGCCAGCCTGGGTCAGGTGGCCTTACTTGTCCTCTGTCATGTGTTGTCCTCTCCCATCCACGCTTGCCATCATCCCCTGTGGGCAAAACAAGCTTCTTTATCCTGTTCAATCTGGGCTTCACCGCGCAACCTGCTTTGGCCAAAGGAATGTGAGTGCTACGTGACATGTATGTGATGGGGACCACATTTAAGTGCACCTGCATGGTTTGCCCTTCCCCTCCTTGTCCTGGCTTAGGGTGAGGTAGGTGAGGCAGGGTTATGCAAGTACAGGGTCAGAGTCTGTTTTTATTTAGATTTTGATATTTTGTTCATCGTAGATCTCTGCGTTAATTTTGATTTTCAAAGACATTGCATTAGCAAACTATCTATCTTAATAACTGAGTCTTTTGGACTTCCCTTAAATTTTACAGGCGAGCCAACTGTCCCACGGTGGTCCTGGTTCCTGCACCATACCAGGAGAGTGGCATGCACTCAGACAGAGGCTACTTCATCAGCCCTGGGTTCTTAAAGGTGACCTGTGCAGCTGGACTTAGCCGAATCCAGAAGATTCCAGCTAAACAGCAAGCAGTCACCACCCAAATGCAGTTCCCATGGAACACGAGCTGGAAAGATCTAAGTCAATGAGATTTTGAACTTCACTGCCACACAGTATGGACTGCTGAGACCTAATGTACAGATTATGACAGATCTAGTGAAGATAGGTACCTGCAGTAGCAAAATATTGTAGATCTCACTGAAGTGCACAAACGCTATTCCTAAGATCAGAAAATTCATCTTTTTTGCATACCCATTTATCAAAATTAACCATACATTGGGACACAAAGAAAGCCCCAATAATTTCCAAAAAGTAGAAGTAGTATAGGTAACATTTTTTGAATAAGCTGCAATTAAATTATTAGTTGTTAACAATACAGTCCTTTTCCTCAATGCCGAAAATTAAAAAAGAAACTTTTAAATAACTTCAAAGTAGAAGTCAAAACTAATATGACAGAATTCTGAGAAGATAACAATGCAAAGTACAGCACTACATATCAAAAGCAATAGGCTACAACTAAAGCAATACTCAGTGTAAGTTCAATCTTAAATATGTTTAATAAAAAGTGCAAAAAGCTAACATAAAATTCAAAGGAAACAACAAAAACACAATCTAAAGAAAAGCAGAATAAACTAATAATGATAAAAAACAAAAAAAAAAAGTGAATTAGTATACAGAAAAATGGAAGACCCAAAAAACAGAAAACTAGGTTAATTGGAAAATATTCAATGATTAGCAAATATATTTAGATAAAATGATAGAAGGTATGAAGCCACAAAATAAGAAATGTGTTGAAAAGTTAAAAACTCCAGGAGATATATATTAATACTGTAAATACTGTTTAAAAGCCAGATTGGCAAATATGAAAAATTTCATAAAAGACCCAGGAAGAGATAAAAAAAAAATCTAAATGGACCAGTTGGCATGGGGAAGAAAGAACTAAGAAAAAAAAGTTGACAAAGAGATGCGGAAGCCACAGAGCAGTTTCACAGTTGAATTTCTCCAAGCAGATAAGAAAAGATAACTCCTAACAAGGGAATTTTCCTAATTATTACTGTATCTAAAGCCAATGCAATATTAATTGGAAAAAAAACCCCTAAATTATATAAGACACCAAAAAGAAATCTACAGCTCAATCTGACTTAAAATACTGATGTCAACATTCTAATAAATGACTAAGATATGGAATTAAGTAGCAAATTAAAATAACAAGAGATCATTACAATGTGGCATTAATTCTAGGAATTCAAGGAAAGCACATTAGGAAATCCATTAATATAATTCACTGTGTATGTAGAACCAAAGAAAAATAATATGATCCTATCCATTGATGCTAAAAAAACACCTGTATTCAGCAACCTTTCAAAAAAATCAAAATCCTTAATAAATATAAACTGATATCAATTTATACAAAACTTATTTATCAATTTAACATGATTCTTATGAAAATATAGCAACACCTTTAGAATTAGGAAGCCAATTTTAAAGTTCTTCTGTAATAATACACATTCAAGAATAATCAGGAAAAACATTAAAATGAAGAGTAAAAAACATGGAATTTCCTTAGCATACCCAAATGGTATTATACAATTAAAGAAAATAAAAACGGCATGTTGCTAACACATGAACAGACAGATGGAAACGAAATGAGACCAGAGGGGATGGGTAAATCAAGAAATGAACACTAAATAAACAAACGAAAGCCCAGAAATAAATACAACTCTATACAAGAATTTTGCACACAACATAGCTGGTATTTTAGGTCCATGGGAACATGACTTATCATTCAGTAAATATCTTGGTACAATTGGGTAAGTATTTAGACAAAGATCAGAATATCTAACAAACTCCTTTCATTAAAAGAGTTCCAGGTGGATCAAAAGTACAAACATCAGAAAGACCCCATGAAATTTCTAGAAAAAACACAAGACATTAAAAAATCTAATTTTAGAGAAAGGAAGACATTTTAAAAGCATGATAGAAGACTCAAATACCATAAAAGAAATATTAAAAATTTGTACATGACAAAGAAAATATTATGAAAATTAAAAATCACCTGACAAACTGGAAATGATACATGCAACAATATTAGTTTGTTAAATATATAAAAAGCTCCTATAGGAAATTTTTTAAAAGATAAGTTACTCAAAAGAAAAAAGGATCAATGTCATAAAAAGCAGGTCTCTAGAAAAGGTCATCAAAATGTTCCTGCCACCTGATAGGACGGGTAGAGGGCGGGCCCACGCTGCAGCAGATGTGGCTGGGGGCACCCGCAACATCTGCCTTCCCATCCACGAGTGGAGGTCATGGAGCACTTCCTCCTCTTTCTCTCTCTCTCTCAGCTGGGCTCCATGCCTCAGCAGGCCCATCATGGCTGGCCAGCATCCTGTATCTTGCTGTATCTTACTAGGGGGATAAACCAGGACTTCAGGTATTCCCAGGCCCAAAAATGTCATCTTTTTAAATTCCTTAGGCGGGTAATTTGGAACGATTCTACTTTCATTCAGTAGACTAAATATATTCAGAATGTGAGTTTCCACAATGCCATTTGCCACATTTTTTAAACAATAGAATTTGTAGAGAAGGAAAATACTCTGTTTCTCTGGTTAACTGGGATGGAAATAGCTCTTGACTGGAATAGGTGCTCTGCCACACATTTCAAGATGAAAATCTTGGTGCACTTCATCCCTTAGAACAACGTGCCTTCCTCTCTGCTCCTCCTGTTTATCACTGCTCCCGACTGAGTTTTATTTTCTTCTTCGAAAAACAACCGACAGAGCTTTCATGTCTGTTCGCGATTTGGGCAGACGTGTGGGGGTGTGTGCCATTTGAAGAAAATTAATGTAATGGTGTTGTGAAGGTTCAATTCGTCTTTGTGAAAATTACAAGAGCTCATATATAGATGTGGGCACAACACCTAGCAAGAGGAAGGACCTCTGTGCTGATTAGACTCCATCCTTATTAAAAGGGCATCACAAATGGAAGAGAGAGTGTTATTTTCCACATATTGCATCTACTGAACCTGCCCAGGATTTGAAACTGTGGAAATGTGTCACAAAACGCGACTAAGTTGCCTGTGCATTATTAGTCGACAATATAGTACTGCACAGCAAGGAGGGAGATAAACAAGCAGCTGGCAGCAAGAAAGAGAAAAAATGGCTTTGATAGCTAACGTTTTTCTCACAGGATCAACATTTTATATTCTAGTTGATTTTAAAGGCTTTCTTCTGGGTTCTCTCTGGAGAATTAGCAGAACAGCTAAGACTTACAGATGTTCTCTCGCTCGTGTTGAAGAAACAAACCAAGAACTGTCTGTGAATTGTTTATTTGACATGCAAGGGCACATGGTTACAAAGCACCTTGAGGACTCATCTGTGGGTATTCCCTGATCTCAGGCAGGAATGGGACCAACCCAGCCTTGGACTGCAGTACTAACTCAGTGTCAGAGATCCGAAGAAAAGAAATTCTACAACCTTCACTAGTATTAACTCAGATTTGATTTTCGTGACTCTGGCTGTTGGGAAAAGACACAGTTTTCTCAAGCATACAGGCTTCCAACATGGGCGGTATCACTAGTTGTGCCCAAGCGAAAAAAAAAAAAAAAAACCAACAACAAGTGAAATGCAGTGAAGAATCCTCGAATCCCATCCCTAATGCCTTTGACGGAAGTTACGGATAGGCGGTAACCAGTAAGTGCTCACTGCGTTGGACTGACTGACAAGCAGGGAAGATCCACTGGGTTAGTGCGGAACATCATCCCCTGCGGGCGTCATTGCTGTCTTACTGTCTCTTCTCCTGACATCAACACGTGGGTTCTGTTTTTCTTCAAAAAGGATGCAGCACACACACACACTGTTGCCTTTGGCAATCATTTACTCATTCAGCACATTTATCTACTGAGCCTCAGGGGCCAGGCACTGTCCCAGGTTCTGAACGTTTTAAATAGTGGCGTGTATCCTAAGAACCTCAGTGCACCCCATGTAAGCTAACTCAAAGCCCCTGGTAGGCCGTGTAAATGCCCGCCGGCTCAGCTCTCAGGAACCGTTCGGTGCACGTGGTCCCATTCCATGACCTCCGTGGCATCACCACGAGGCACCCTGCACCTCCGCATCCAGGACCTGGACCGTAGGGCGCTCACAGGAAGACACTGTGGGTGCTGGCAAGAGTCACAGACCGGGAACGCGCAGAGTGGACTCTGCACGGCTGTCACCTTTGCCCCCACTTAATTCTGCGGCATCACTTTCCCCACCTCTAAAATTAAAAAGTTTAAAAAACAGCAAATCCTCTTTCATGTCTTAAATGAACGTGTGTAAGTCCAGGGAGAAGACAGATTCTACACGAAGCGTTTTGACTTCACTCCCATTAATGATGCAAAATGCCCTTTTCCCGTGTCTGACAGCCACAGGACACCGTGGGGAGGAAGCCTGCCGCCGTCGCGTTATTTCTAAGGTGGCTCCCAAGAGCGCCCTGTCACGGGCGCTTCAGCCCTTCCGTGTCCGGCCGGATAAATCTCCCTCGGTAATTCTTACCAGAGAGCAGAGATGGGGTGGGCACGTGTACGTGATCGCCAAAAACCCCATCTTTATCTTCAGAGTTACCATGTTTCCAGCCCCCAAGCAGTTTAACTTGGCGAGCTGGATTTTAAATGCTCCGGGGGGGGGGGGGGCGAGGGATGGACGCGAAGACAGCAAATATGCGGGGGGAGAGGGATCTAGATTAAAAAAAACGCAAGATCTGCAATTTGGATAAATTCAGCGACGGCATCCGTCAGACCCCGGGGGCCCCCGGAGGGCGGGAATGAATGAAGAAGCGGGGCCACTCGGTTTTGTGACTTTAACATTTCATTCTGCCAGTGAGCGGCCCAGCCAGGTCACTGAACTCAGGAAAAAAAAATTAAAACCGCAAATTACTAACTCTGCGTGCTGAGCTATTTACCCCCTTCAAGTGCGGCGCGCGAGGATCTTCACCCCAAGGCGAAGGTCTGATTCGTCGCAGCACCCACCTCAGCGAGCCGCGCGGCCCCGCACCCGCGAGCCCCCGGCACCGGGGGGCGCGGAGGCGGCGCCCTCGGAGAACCCAATCAGCCGCCGGGCCGGCGGTGGCGCCAGCGACGTAGGCCGCGCTCGCCTCCGCGCCACTGCGGGCCGACGCTCGGCGCCGGCCGGAGCGCGAGCCCGGGCGCTGAGGGAGAGGCCGGCGCCGGGGAGTGGGCATGCGCAGTGGCTCCGCCAGGCCGGGCGGCGGAGGCGGGGCCGGGCGTGGGGAGCCGCGCGCGCGCGCGCACTCGAGCCGCCCGGCGGCGGCCGCGGGCGGAGGGGGCGGTTCCTCGAGTGTCGGCGACCCGAGGGCGGCCAGGCCGGGCGGCAGGTGCCGCCGCGGCCGCCGCCGCCGCAGCCTCCTCGGGGTGCCGCGTCCGCTGCTTCTCCAGCGGCGATGAGCTGGGCCCCGTCGCGGGGCCGCACCTGCCGGCTGCCCGTCACCGCCGGCCTCCCGGCGTCGTGACCTCGGCCTCCTCGCGTGTGCCGCCCCTGAGAGGCAGCGGGAGCGGCGGCGGCAGCCTCCTCCGCCCCGAGTGCTCGCTCGGGGGCCGCGCGGGGACAGCGCCCGGCCCCCTCCGCTCCCCCGTCCGCCGTCCTCAATGTCTCCCCGGCGGGGAGGGGGCTGCCTGGGAGACACGCTGAGCGGCCCCCCCCGGAGGCCCAGCGGCGGCGGCGGCGGCGGCGGCAGCAGCAGCGCCCGGCCCGGCGCCCCGCAGCCTCCCCCGGCGGCCTGGAGGAGCCGCGCACTCGCCGCCGCCCCCCGATCCTCACAGCCGCCGCCGCCCGGCGCCCCCGGAGAGGGCGGCGGGCGCCCCCCGGGGACGATGAAGGCGGAGGGGGGCGACCACTCGATGATCAACCTGTCGGTGCAGCAGGTCCTGAGCCTCTGGGCCCACGGCACGGTGCTGAGGAACCTCACGGGTAAATGGATGCGGGACCGCCCCTCGCCCCTTGCGGGGCCGGGCGCGCTCGGGAGCTCCGGGGCCCGGCCGGCCGGGAAGGTGTTGAGGGAGGCGTCCCGGGGGCGCCGGGGTCGGCCGCCGGCACCCGGCCCCGTAGTAGGCGCGGCGTCGGTGCGGAGACTCGCGCGCGGGCAGCGTTCGTCCCCTCCCCTCCCCCTGCCCTCCACGCACGCACCTGCCCTGGGTGGTGAGACACTTCCCTCAGCTTTGGCTCTTTGCGTCGCGAGTCGCCGGCCAAGTGCAGGACTTCAGTTCCCGGCTTCATCAGGATCAGTTTGCTTCCACTTTTTTTTTTTTTTTTCTGAGGGAGGGGTGTAAAGTAGATGGCTAAGTAGATTATAGTGGGTCAGGGGCTGGGCCAGGGGCTGGTGCATTGTTGGCATTTTAGCTTTTCGCTCACATAGCTTCCTTTCCCCGTGTCCTTTTGTCCGTCTCTGTCTCTCTCCAGCCTGGAGCAGCTGCATCTGGGACGTTTGCTAATTTTCAGTCTTTCCCCTCTTTAGTCAAGGGAGCTGATCTTACCCACGTTCGGATAACATCGATGGGCGTGTGTGACAGTGAGCAAGAGTACATGTGTGTTGCATCGGATTCCTGGGTTTGCCTTACGAAGAAACTGCTGCTTTTGTTCATGAGGAAATGCTGACCCTATACTTTGAGATGCGAATTTTACAAATACTCTGAGTAGTATTCACAGGAAAGAGATTCAGTTACAATTTGATGACTTTCCAGTGCATGCTTACCAGACTGACAACGTAAAATGAAACTATGAATACACACATACGTGTGTGTGTGTGTGTGTGTGTGTGTGTGAAGCCTGGCATGGCACAGAATTCAGATGTCCATTGTGTGTGTGTGTGTGTGTGTGTGTGTGAAGCCTGGCATGGCACAGAATTCAGATGTGCATTGCGTGTATGTGTGTGTGTGTGTATGTGTGAAGCCTGGCATGGCACAGAATTCAGATGTGCATTGCGTGTATGTGTGTGTGTATGTGTGAAGCCTGGCATGGCACAGAATTCAGATGTCCTTAGAGATTTTATGGAACTATATATAAGAGCAGCTTTACAGGCGCTAGTTTCTTTGTGGAAGCCCGGCGATTCAGGGACATTCTGGGAAGCTGATTCGTGGTGTCCTCGCTTGGATGCTGTGGAGCAAACTGACTTCATGTGATAGTTGCAGATCAGAGACGTGTTTTTTTAATGTTCAAGAAACAGTTGACACAAAGACTCTGGTGATCCAAGATGAAAGATTTGGAGACAGATTGCTTCAACTTATTATTATTTTGCTAGTATCAACTGTTTCATATTTCAGCTGTATCAAATATGTTTATTAGAGTGAAATGAAAAGGACTCAGTAAATATATTTGTATATATTAATGTCCATATTGGCCTATGAAGACCTATTTAGATAGCTTCGGGAGCCATGAAGTGAGTGTAATTTATCTCTTGACAAGATTTGATGATATTTAATATTCTGATCATTACAGTGGCTGCCAGGTAACAAATCAAAGCAGGGTTACTTCCAGTTACCTTCTCATATTATCTTTTTTGTAAAAAATAATTGTTTGCAAGGCAGAGAGACAGAACCCCCATCCTCAAATTTACTCCACAAGTTCACGCTCCAAATCTCTGCAACAACCAGAGCTAATGCCTGGAGGGAGCCAGGAACTCAGTCCAGGTCTCTGCCATTGGTAGCAGGAACCCAACTACTGGGAGCATTTCCTAGGAAATGGCTAGTGTCAGAGTAGAAATAGAGGTGAGGGTTAGGGGGAGGGTGTCACATGCTAACAACCCAATGCTTCTCAAAGGTCAAAAGGGACTGGCCTGATTATGATAAGGTTCTTTGTGGCCTTCTCCATGCCTCTCACCTTACTGATCCCATATGTAGCTTCAGAATTAACCAAGAGAACTGACTTGCAGTGCCGCCTAGGGTTTGGACTATAAGAAACAAAAGCAAACCAACAGAGCTCCCCTGAAACAAGACTGCTACCCCTGACTGCACCTACTGGATGTTAGGCATTTTACCAACATGGTTTCAGTCTTCAGAATAATTCCTGAGAGGACGTTACAAGCCTCAGTAAAGTTGGCCCCCTTCATAGACCCAGGTCTGGCTGCAGAACGCCCCTTCTCCTCTGCACCTGTCGGGCAGGAGGCATTTCTTGTGTCATCCTGCTGCTTCTGTTCCTTGTACATGGTTTTATTATGTTCTTCAGTTACACTGTATTTTCTATTAGTCTCCTCTCCACTGAACTTTGAATTCTGTCATATTAGCATTTTTGCATCTGACACGTAGTAAATGATAAATCAGTGTTTACTGAGTTGAATTTTTAAAGTAATGCTTTAACATTTGCATGATTTAAACATTTTTATTTTATGTATTCAGATGTTGAAGCAAAGAGTACCTTACTTCTAAGAGCAGGAGAGAATTCATCACACCACTTGGCCTTTTTCACGTTAAGATAGCATATGTTGGCCGGCGCTGTGGCTCAATAGGCTAATCCTCCGCCTAGCGGCACCGGCACACCAGGTTCTAGTCCCGGTCGGGGCGCCGGATTCTGTCCCAGTTGCCCCTCTTCCAGGCCATCTCTCTGCTGTGGCCAGGGAGTGCAGTGGAGGATGGCCCAAGTGCTTGGGCCCTGCACCCCATGGGAGACCAGGAGAAGCACCTGGCTGCTGGCTTCAGATCAGCGCAGTGCGCCGGCCGCAGCGCTCCAGCCGTGGCGGCCATTGGAGGGTGAACCAACAGAAAAGGAAGACCTGTCTCTCTGTCTCTCTCTCTCACTGTCCACTCTAAGTCAGAAGGGATTGTTGTCATTATAATAAATTCAGAAATATAACAGAAAGGAGCATTATATACAATTAGAGTGACTTAGATTGAAGAAATGACTGTGTAAAAGATTTGCAGCAATCTGGGTAAAGGGAATTCGTGTTAAATAAATACCAAACAGAAGGGAAAGATGCTCTCATTTCTGTTTTTTTTTCTTTATACAGTTGGACATGTTTGATGTTATCCTTCTCTTTGTACCTTATTTCTTATTTCATAGGCAAATTGAGAAAATCTGTTGACCTTATCATAGAGACAGACCTTTAGAAATTGTAGCCTTGTGTATTATTCTGATAGAAATAAAAATTTTAAAGTAATAATGCAGACTAGAAACATCAATATTTTAGAGTTAGAACCAGTTCACTTTAGGAATGTTGAAAACTCATTCCATTAGTGAAGTGACTTGGCTGGGATCACAGCGGAACCAGCGTCTTCTGTCAGTTCTGCTTTGCCTTCCTGTCTCATGCAGCTGCTAACCCAGGCTGGGCTGAGATATGGAAAATCTTACAGTACTTAGGATTAGGCTGATAATAATCTTAGCCCCAGTGAGACTGAGAATGTGTGAATGGAAGTATAGAAGTATAGTAGTCCCCCCACCAAGTCGCAAGTAGTGCTGAACCCTCTGTATACCATGCTTTTTCCTGTACATAGGTATCTATGGTAAAATTTATAAATTAGGCACAGTAAGAGATTAACAACAGTAATAAAATAGGATACTGTAACAAAATGGCCAGCATCATTACTCTTGTACTTAGGGCCATCATTAAGACCTATGAAGGTTGCTTGAACACTAGTACTGTGATACCATGGCAATCGACGTGATGGTTGGGATGGATACCAAGTGACTGGGCAGGTAGCACCTCCTGTGCAGATGTGCTGGACAATGGAGTGGTTCCCCTCCTGGGCAAGGCAGGATCGAGGGGACTTTCATCACACTACTCATGAGAGCAATATATAATTGATAAATTGCTTATTTCTAGAATATCCCCTTGAATTATTTTTATTGATTGATTGATTTGAAAGTCTGAATTAGAGAGGGAGAGACATGGGAAATCTTTTATCTGCTGGTTCACTCCCCAAATGGCTGCAACAGCCAGGGCTGGGCCAGGCCAAAGCCAGGAGCCAGGAGTTTCTTCCAGTTCTCCCATGTGGGTGCAGGGGCCCAATTACTTCGGCCATCCTCTGGTGCCTTCCCAGACGCATTAGCTGGGAGCTGGATCGGAAATGAAGCAGCTGAGACTAGAACCCCCATCCATATGGGATGCAGGCACTGTGGACAGCAGCTTAACCCACTTAGCCATAGTACTGGCCCCATCTTGAATATTTTCAGGCTGTGGTTGACCACCAGTAAATGAAACCATGGAAAACCACACTGTGGGCAAGGCTAGGTGGGGCAGGGAGGCAGGGAGTGGGCACTGCAATCTGTCCAGCAAATAAGATACTAGAAAATGCAAAATATTATTGACTAATGTTTTCTGCAATTTTAAGGCGCTATTTCAAGTTTTGTAGAAGTCAGTGATTTGTTATGCGTATTGTTTTAGAAATGCTGCCAAGTCTGGGCTGCTCTTTTCTCCTTCATGGAACAAGGTGCAATGAGGATTCCATATGGAACAGATTAATCCCTGGAGACCCTCAGCTCTGTCACCTAATTATCATTGCTGCGGGTCTCTTCAGTATCTGTGCCTTCCCCTGGTGTGTATTCAACAGGATTTCCAACTTAGTGTAACTGTCTGTAGGTCACATGTATCATCAGTTCCTAAGGTAGAGAGAAGTGACTTTCTTCCTTTCTCTGAAATAGTCCTTCTCTGAATTCCCATGAATTCCCTCCCCAGTATAAAATTAAGAGTCGACTTGTTTATAATCTTTTAGCTTTATGGGTAATGACTTTTTAAAAAATCATAATTAAATGTATCCTTTTATTTTCTTCTGCTACCTTGGCTCCTGACTTTGGGTTCTGACCTGAATTTCGTTGCTGAGGGTTTAGAGAAGAATTTTTCCTTAGAAAATGACAGGATCCCCACATTCCTGAGTGAACACAGAGCTGGGCTGGTGTTGGGAATGGGATAATTGCCCCTGCGTAAAAGGCAAAGGCTGTGTCAGGTCTCTCTTTAATGAGGGGATTGGTGCTTTCCTCTTTGTGTTGGTATTAAGCATTGGGAGGCTGGGAGTTCAACTTGCAAAAAGAGTAAGAGTGTGTGTGTGTGTGTGTGTACACGTATGTGTACTTATTTTTGTGGAATATGCATACTTATACTGTTATAGTTCCCATTGAGACTGTATGCTTGCTAAGCCATTTTAGTATAAATCAGTTTTGGCAAAAAAGCATAAGGTTGGGGGAGGGATAGTTGGTGTCCACTCTGCATGTTTGAAACCGTCCATACCCATCCTTTAGAAGTGCTCCCAAGCAAGTGTGCCCCTCTTGGTGTCACCCTGTATTCTTTTTCTTAAAATTTTTTAGGGTACCCAAATTTCATGAATGTCATACATACAGATTCAGGAACATAGTGATACTTCCTACCCCACTCTCCCTCCCACCCATGATCCCACCCTTCTTCCTCCTCCCTCTCCTATTCCCTATTAATTGTTACAAAGATCCATTTTCCATTAACTACTTTTTAATAAAGATTTTATTTATTTATTTGAGAGGTAGAGTTACAGACAGAAGGAGAGACAGAGAGAAAGGGTTTCCTTCCACTTGTTCACTCCCAAAATGTTCCTTCCACTTGTTCACTCCAGCAAAGGCTGGAGCTGTGCCCATCCAAAGCCAGGAGCCAGGAGCTTCTTCTGGGTCTCCCACATGGGTGCAGGGACCCAAAGACTTGGGCCATCTTTCACTGCTTTCCCAGGCCAAAGCAGAGAGCTGAATTGAAAGGGGAGCAGCTGGGACTATAACCGGCACCCATATGCAATGCCAGCACTACAGGTGGAGGATTAACCTACTGCACCACAGCACCGGTCCCTTAGTTAACTTTGTAGTCATAAGATTAACCCTAGACTAAGTAGAGAGTTCGACAAATAATATGAAGGAAAAAAACACTGTTCCTCAACAGTCAAGAGAAGGGCTGTAAACAATCATAGAATCTCAAAATGTCAATTTTACTCCAATACATTGTATTTTCGATACTCTGTTACCACAGATCAGGGAAAACAGTGTTTATGTTTTTTTGGGACTGGTATTTCATAAGTATAATGGCTTCCAGTTGCATCCATTTTTTTGCAAAAGGAAGAATTTCATTTTACTTATTTATATATTTATTTGAAAGGCAGAGTTACAGAGAGGCAGAGGCAGAGAGAGGGAGAGAGAAGTCTTCCATCCTCTGGTTCACTCCCCAAAGGGCTGCAATGGCCGGAGCTGTGCCGATCCAAAGCCAGGAGCCAGGAGCTTCTGGGTCTCGTGTGTGGGTGCAGGGGCCCAAGGACTTGGGCCATCTTCCACTGCTTTCCCAGGCCATAGCAGAGAGCTGGATTGGAAATGGAGCAGCCAAGACTCAAACTGGCATCCATATAGGATGCTGACACTGCAGGCAGTGGCTTTACCCACTACACCACAGCACTGGCCCCTTATTTTTTTTTTTTTTTTTTTTGAACCACTGAGTAGTATTCCATAACTTCTTCCTTAGTGCTCTATTGTAGGATGTGAGTTTATGTAGGTAAAGTTATTTGAAATGTCCACATAGAGTTATTTGTGCTTTGTAAATATAGCCTTAAAAATTACTTTTCAGTATTTTTTAAAAGGCTATTTATTTGAAAGAGTTGGAGAGAGAAATCTTGCATTTGCTGGTTAACTCCTCAGATGGCCACAGTGAGGGGCGCTGGACTAAAGCCAGGAGCTTCCTCCAGGCCTACCGCGCGGGTGCAGGGTCCCAAGGGCTTGGACGATCATCTTCCGCTGCTTTCCCAGGCACGGAGCTGGGGCTCTGCTGGCGCTCTGATTTGGGATACTGGCATTGCAGGCAGCTGCTTAATCCACTGAGCTGCGGTGCAGGCCTCTACTTTTCAGTATTTATGCCAGACCCCAAATCACTTTTTCTGAAATATATGTGAAACATTCCATATTCTTTGGTGGTATAGAACCAAGTAGTAAATGTTGATGTGATGTACTTTATAGGGTTTAACTTCCCAGGAGGCTTACCTGTATGTCTCACTGAGAATGAAGGTGCTGGAATTTTTAAGAATTGTCATAGTCAGGTTTTACTTTCTTAATTCCCACCTCAAAATCTTTGAATCATGAATCCATATCCTTTGGCACTATGAAGAGCCAGATGGCATTTCTTAAACCTAAAGCAGTTCCTGCATCAGTGTTGGGACTACTTAACCTGTTATTTTGACACTTCAATAGTTAACTATTATTTATTTATTATTTATTTATCTTTGTTGAGTGATTGAAAGTAAGGTCCAGGAATGTCTGATAATCGCGAATAGGATGAGATATTTTTCCTCTAGAAAGGAAGCCTAAACCAAAGAGGAGGGAGGAGGGGCTGGGTCAGGCAAGGAAATGAGTTAGGATGGTCAGGTGTAAGAGGAAAGCCCAGAGAGTGAGGCACGTTGAATTTATCGTAGCATCAAGTGAACAGTTCTAACAATGGCTGTGTGTATTGAACACTCACTGTGTGTCAGGTCCTGTGGACACCAGTTTCATGCATCTCACATCCTATAATTAAATGACCATGTAATTTATCTTATTTAATATATATGATTAGATCATGTGCAATAAGCTAATTATAATTATGTATTTTAGTAATGAAAATTAATTATAGGGTAAACAGCAGTAGAAACACCTTTTAAAGAGTTCTCGTTAGACTATCAAATTATGTCTAGTGACCTTACCTTAGCCAAATGGATTAAGCCTTGGAAGAAAAGGAGACTTTTCACCAAACTTCCGTATCAGTTAACATCAGCTTTTGAAAGATTCTATTACTGGCCGGCACTGCGGCTCACTAGGCTAATCCTCCACCTGCGGCGCCGGCACCCCGGGTTCTAGTCCCGGTCGGGGCACTGGATTCTGTCCGGGTTGCCCCTCTTCCAGTCCAGCTCTCTGCTGTGGCCCGGGAGTGCAGTGGAGGTGGCCCAAGTCCTTGGGCCCTGCACCCACATGGGAGACCAGGAGAGGCACCTGGCTGCTGGCTTCGAATCAGCGCGGTGCGCCGGCCGCAGCAGCCATTGTGGGGGTGAACCAACAGCAAAGGAAGACCTGTCTCTCTGTCTCTCTCTCTCTCTCTCTCTCACTCTCACTGTCCACTCTGCCTGTCAAAAAAAAAAAAAAAAAAAAAGATTCTATTACTGCCCCCTTTTTATATAAATTGATTTTACGTATTTGAAAGGTGGAAAGACAGAGAAAGAGATCTGCTGTCCACTGGTTCACTCTGCACAGGCTGAGGCAGTCAGGACCAGGCCCAGCCAAAGCCAGGAGCCTGGAAGTCCATCTGGGTCTCGTACGTGCGCAGCAGGGATCCAACCACCTGGGCCATCTTCTGCTACTTTCCCAGATTCATTAGTAGGGCACTGGATCAGCATCCTAGGTAGCAGCTTAACCACCCCACAGGGCTCTCTGCCTCTGTTTTGCTACACTAGCCCATGTATTTGAATGTACATTAGCATTCTGAATTCTTTTCATCATCGGTTATGGTTTGTAAATAACTTACGTAAAAAGCTACAAACTCAGGATTTCTGCATTAAGAAGAGTGATGCATTTCCTTCTTTAGAAATTTTACTCTCACTAGTTAACATTTCTCTAATGTGAGCTGAACATTGTTCTAAGAACATGAACTGCATTATTTTATTCCTCACAATAATCCCTCAGGTAGGCACCATTATTAACAGCAGTTTTAAAAGTAAGGAAATAGGCACAGAGGGTATCTTGTGCCAGACAGAGTGTGAAAGCTGGGACTATGAAACACACCAGTGTCACCCCAGTGCCACAAGCGAGTGAGTGACCGCAGTGGACGTGGCGCTGTCAGGGGTGTGAAGGTAAATCACGTAGGGTGACTGTTCCCAAGAAGCTTGGTTTGAGGTCTCTGCTGCTGCGTTGCAAGTTATCCTGAAATTTCCTCGCTTGAAACGGGACACTGCTGTTATCCCACGTAGGTTCTGATGGCCAGGGATGCTCTCTCGGGCTCAGGTTCTCAGTGCTGCTACCTTCTCTGCAGACCTGGTGGGGCTAGAGGGCCACCTTCCAAGCACATACCTGGGGCTGTTGCAGGAGATTGGGAAGCTCTCTCCCTAGGGCTGGCTGGACACAACATGGTTTACCCTGGAGCCAGAGATCAGAGAAAACAGAAGTTGAGTTTTTATGAGCTAACCTTGGAAGTATCATGCCACAATTCTGTGTTCTATTGGTCACATGGGCCACTCTGGTCTGTTGGGGAGGGGACTGCCCAAGGGCATGCTGGGCATCCTTGGGCCTTCTTACAGGCTGGTCGTGAGAGTCTGAGGTTGGTATGGGAAGAAGGGAGTGAGGCCTTCAAAGCAATGGAAGGGGGTGACCAGAGACCTCCGGGGCGAGGGGCTGAAGCACCCACAAGAGAAACAGAAGGTGACTAGAAGAAGCAAAAAGCTGTCCTGATACACAGAAGGATGATAGGAAATGGCAGTGCCTGGAATTCTCAAGGGTTAATCTTGGTATTTCTTGGTTGAGTCATGTGCCAGTCTCTGGTAAACAAGATGAAAATAGCAGTCATTGCCACAAGGAGCTGGTGGCCTGCAGAGAGAAGCCAGCTACCCTTTCAGTTAAGTGGATCAGGAAGAACGAGGCAGAGGTCAGAAGACGACAGGTAGAGAGTGAGGGAAGCCCCTGTGTGGGGTGTGCAGGAGCGCCAGCTGGACTTGATCAGGTCCCAGGCTGTTCTGCTGCTCTTGGACATCTGTGTCGTAGACAGACATGTTTCCATCACTAATGTAAAACTGATTTTCATGATAAAATTCTCTCCTTCCCGCTTCCCCTATCTTGAATTCACTTTCATCTGTCCTGGTTCCCTAGGCTTGCTACAGAACATTGTCACCTGGGACTAAGTCAGCCAGCTCCAGGGCAGCAGGTGGAGCTGCTTTAGAATCTTTGATAGTGAGACCCAGGAAACTGTATGAAAAGTCGCTCTTCTGGTGATTTCGTTATTGAGCACTCAGTGGGAGCACCTGCTTTCAAAACAAAACAAAACAAACCACTTTTGTAGCTATGTTGTGATGTAAAAGTTGATAGGGAATTTTAGTATTGCCAAATACTTAAAATTTCAGTGCAAATGACTCGTTTGTTTTCAATGGGATAATATGATAAACTAGCTTTTTATTTTAAGTGACTTTTTTTATTTTTTTTACAGACAGAGTGGACAGTGAGAGAGAGAGACAGAGAGAAAGGTCTTCCTTTTGCTGTTGGTTCACCCTCCAATGGCCACCGTGGCCGGCGCGCTGCGGCCGGCACACCGCGCTGATCTGAAGGCGGGAGCCAGGTGCTTCTCTTGGTCTCCCATGGGGTGCAGGGCCCAAGCACTTGGGCCATCCTCCACTGCACTCCCGGGCCACAGCAGAGAACTGGCCTGGAAGAGGGGCAACTGGGACAGAATCCGGCGCCCCGACCGGGACTAGAACCCGGTGTGCTGGCGCCGCAAGGCAGAGGATTAGACTAGTGAGCCACGGCGCCGGCCCTAAGTGACTAACTTTTAACAACAGATCATATTAGAGTTTATCTTTTAAGAATGTTCCCTTCAATTGCATGTACTGTAAGCCACAGAGAATAGTCTTTATTAAGTGATAGTAACATAAAAATTCTAAATTATGTAGTTAAGTCTAACTATATGGGAGAATCAAACTTTTACATTGTTTATCTAAGTTCTTACATGAGTGAGCAGTTACTGTGATACCACTCACCCCTTGGATAATTGGGATTCTATTAGATTTTAGTAGCAGGGTCCTTGAATGTGTGAGTCAGAAAGCTGAGTTTTACCCTTGACTCCTGTCAGCTACCTTGTTTACTCCAGGCAATTCACCTGTCTCCCAGGCCTTGGTTTCCTCATCAGTAATCCAGTAGGCAGTTTTCATACTGGGGTGAAGGGAAAGCGGATCTTGAAATTTTAATGAGTGAAGAAAAACAAACTGTTATTAAGAGTTAAGAAAACAGTTTTTACATTTACATGTAAACTTGTTTCTTTAATCTTAAAGGTCAAGCACTTTTTTTCAGTGTGGCTTCAGATCTTTCACAATATGCTTATCTGTAGGGTCAGATTGAAACCCTGGAGGGTCTGTTCTCTGAATACCATTTAATGGCTCTAAGAATTAGGCGGTCTTGACACTGCTTAAGGAACTCTAGCTTGCTAAGTATCTAAAGATCCCTCGCAGTTCTGAAATTGCCTCCTTTTTGCTGCCAGTTGGATGTACGTGCCTCCTCAGGACCCCTGCCTGAGTCACATAGGGTGTGCCTTTTCTGACCTAGCTTTATATTGCGTGCTAACGTTCCTAGGTGTGCTTTTATTTCTTGATTTATTTGTCCCTCGTTCAGTTTTAGGGATGTATTATATTCAGAGTTTCACTGTTATGTTCATTGGTGCTAAAACTTCATTTTTCAGCATTCAATACAAATATCCCTTGGAAATACTATACCATAAGATTGTAAAACGTTTTATCTATTGTTGATTCCAAAACCGTGTTGTTACTGGCTGTTAGTATTTTTTTTTCTTGCTGTATTCTGTGTAAGTTAAGTTGCTTGAGGGCATATAGGAAGTTGCAATTGCTAATCGTGCTGTTATAATTTCATAATGTATTCAGATTTTTATATTTAATCCTCATACTTTTATAACTGAGTAATCAATTATGAGGAAGTACAAGCTGAATGCCATCTTTAAGGAAGACAATGCTATGGCTTAAATATAGAGAGCTTTTGAACTATTTTAAACAGTCTTAACCTGATTTCTTTACCCTTTTAATTAAATTATTTTATTTGAGAGGCAGAGCAACAGAAAGGGAGAGAGAAAGAGACAGGGAGGTCTTCCTTCTGCTGGTTCACTCCCCGAATGTCTACAAAAGCCAGAGCTGGGCCAGGCTGAAGCCAGTAGCCAGGAACTCACCTGGGTCTCCCACTTTGTGGGCAGGGGCCCATCTGCTGTGGTTTTCCTAGGTGCATTATTTCAAAATGGCACTCCCATGTGTGATGCTTGTGTTGCAAACAGCAACTTAACCCACTGAATGACAATGCTTCCCACTTCGCCATTTCTTTAAAGCAGATGATACTGTGATTGCTTTAAGTTAAAAATGCATGTAAGAATTTTGCTATTCAATAAGGCTAATGTAATTTATGGCCTAAAATCATGTAACTTTCAAGTGAAAGGTAATTTAGTTTTAAGTGGGTTCTAAACAGTATTGCCTTAAGCTTTGAGAGGCAGTATATTAAAGTAGCCCTCAGGTGTCACAAGGAAGTTGAAAAGTCGTGTTTTTGGTCTCTCTGAAGGAGCAGAAGCAGATAACTATTAAACATCTAGAACAGAGGTTTCAAGTATACAAATATGGCCATTTATGTTGAGAGATTAAAAAGCATGAGAAAAATGGTTTGTTTACTTACACTTTAGTTTCCTTTGTTGTTCATTTCTTTGTGTAGAGTTGTTTCCACTTAGTATCATACTGCTGTCTGAAGAGCTTCCTTTAATAAAAGATCTTTAGCATTGGTCTGCTAACAGTTGACACTCCCTTTTTTCCCCCCTCAAAAAAAGAAGTCTTTATTTCACATTCAGTTTTGAAAGAAATTTCTGCTAAATATAGATTTCTGGCTTTACGGATTCCCCCTCCTTCAGTTTTCATAAATGGAACTCTGGTTTGGTAGTTTCTGATGGGAAATTTGTTGTACTTTTTATCTTTGTATGTAATGTCATTTTCCTCTGATTGCCCTCAATGTTTTTACTTTATCTTTGCTTTTAGTCTTTTCACTGTAATGTGTAGGTGTGTGTGTGATTTATTGTGTTTTATTGCTATTTTTTGATTTCTTAAGGGGATTCCTATTTCTCTTGTTTGAGATTCTCTGGGAATTTTGGGTTTATAGCTGGATCTTTCATTATTTTTGGAAAATTTTCAGCGTGTCTTCAAATATCGTCTCTCCCTCAATCTATCATTCTTCGGAGACTCTGATCACATATTTATTAAATCCATAGCTCTCAGATAGTTCTTTTTCTCTGTTTTTTCTGTTTGTTCAAATAATTTTCTGTTGGTCAGTCTTGAAGTTTAACTTTGTCAATCAAGCCTGTTGGTGAACCGTTAAAGGAATTTTCGTCCTTAATAATGTTTTTAAGCATTTCCTTTTCATCACTGCTGAAATTCCCCACGTGTTCCTGTGTCTGCTTATTCCCCAGGAGCTGAGAACCTGTTAATGATATTTGCAAGTCCCTGTCTGGTAGTTCTGTAGTCTGAGTCAGTTTCTGTTGATTGATTTGTCTGTCAACATTGGGTTGTTTTTCTTGTCCTTGGGTGTATTCTATAGTTTCTTGTATTTTATTTGAGAAGTAGAGAGAGGTTTTTTTCTAATCCAAGTGGAAGCTGCCGTGCATTGTTGCTTGTCCCTGAGGATGATGCATTTGCTGTCTCTCTGTCTTTGCTTTGGATAGGAGAAGGGTTCCAAGAAGCAGGCAAGGTTTCCTGTTTCCCTGACTGCTAATGCTCATCTCCTGTGGGCCAGCATCTCTCTGTTGTCCCACAGCCCAGGAGAGGCTTGTGAGTGTGCTTCCTTGTGTCTGTTCCTGTTGGTTCCTCAGGTCCGCTTGGTCTTTTAACAACCTGTGAGAATTGTAGCTGATTCATCTTACCCACCTGTAAGAAAGTGGCCACCTCCTGGACACCTCCTGCACTTAGGTGTCCCTTTCTTGCTTGGGAGTTTTTCCTTGTTGGAATTCAGATTATTTTATTTGCTTGGAGCCTCCCTTGGTGATGGGCTAAGGAAAAGTTAAGATTTTGTAATTTATCTTTTTCTCTCTTTTAAGGTAGGAATGACATTCTTTACAGCATTCTATATTCTTTTTGTAAAATTTACTTATTTATTTGGCAAAATTAGAAAAGAGAGAGAGAGAACACGAGAGAGATTGAGAGAGAGACTGAGATCAAGATCTGTCTTCTACCTGCTGGTTTATTCTCCAAACAGCTGCACTGGCTGGGGTTGGGCCAGACTGAAGCCAGGAGCCTGAAATTCCATCTTGGTCTCCCATTGTGGGTACAGGTGCCCAAGTAACTTGGGTCATCTTCCACTGCTTTCCCAGGCACATTAGTAGGAAGCTGGATTGGAAGTGGAGCAGCAGGCACTTCAGCTGGTGCCCATATGGGATGCCAGCCACACAGGCAGTGGCTTTGCCCACTGTATCACAATGCCAGCCCCAGAATTCTATATTCTAAATTCTGATCAGAATTTAAATCTGAGAAATGTTTCAGATTTTAAAAATTTGATTAGATTTTAACTTAGAGGCAGAAAAAGCAGAGGCAATACAAACTTGAGATTTATTCGTTTTTAAACATGGTGTCATGGTTTGGATATGGTGTGTGTGTCCCCCAGAGGTTCCTATATTGGGAGCTTGTTCCCCAGGATTGAGATATAGGAGGTGATGGAACTTTTAAGAGGTGGAGCCTAGTGGGAAGTGATTGGATCCTAGAAGTGCTGCCCCCAGAAGGAGTTGATGCCATTTTTGTGGGGACCCTGGTTAGTTCCTGAGGGCAGGTGGTTATAAAAGAGCCAGCCTGGCTCTGCTCCCTGGCTTCCCATCCAGCCTTGTGCTTGCTGTCACAGGCACTCCCATCTGCAGGCCTCTCCATTGCCCAATCTGATGGCACCACCCTGTCTTGGACCTTTAGCCTGCAAAATTGTGAGCTAAATAAACCTCTTTTCTGTATGCAGTACTCAGTCTCGGGAATTTAGTTACAACAATGGAAAACTGACAAATATACATGCTCAGTAATCTAGAGGCATGGATGATCTCCACATTTTTCTGCTTTTCATATCTTTAATTCTTGGTTCTTGCTAGCATTTGAACAGTATTGTGATGGACTAACCGTGTTTCCTTGCTTCCAAATCTAATAGCATTATCATGTATTGATCTGCCCACACCAGAAATCTGAGAGGCCAGACATCACGTCTCCTGTGCCTGCATCAGCCAGGTCATCAGCAAGTCCTTCTAAATATTTATCAAATTATTTACAGTCTTAAGGGTAGTGCCTAAGTCCTAGGCTTCAATTTCCCTCTGGATTCTTGAAATATTCTTATAGTCTCTCTCCTTCTTCTAGTCCTGCTTTTCTCCTAAGTACCAGAGTTGTGTTTCAAAAAGATAATTCTGATTGAATCTGTAAAACTCCTTATTTAAAGTCTTTCATTGGCTTCCTATTCCATAACTTTCCAGCTTCACAGTGGAGTCCATATTGTTTAGGGTCTGTAAAGCCCACCCCCATCACATATTAACTCTGTTATCTGCACCCCCATTTATCCTTAGTACTTGGCATTAGCCAAATCAGAGGTCTTGTAATCTCTATCATATACAGTTCCATGATTTCAACGTCATCTTTTACAGCAATGATTTCTCATTCTTGGCTTGGCACAAAAATCACCTGGAAAACTTAAAAAAAAAAAAATTCCTATGTCCAAGCTGCATCCTAGACCAATTAAATTGGAATTTCTGCAGGTGGTATCAAGGCAGCTCCCAAGTAACTGCAAGATGCAGTCACTACCCTACCCTCACCCTGCCTCCAGCAAATGTATCACCTGGTGAAGTCCTCTTTACGTGTTAAAACTCAGATGTGGCAAGAACTGTTCCTGAAATCTTTCTTTACAGTGTTCCCCCTTGCTCAGGACTGTGTACCACATGTAGCACCACTTGCGTGCTGTGCTCTGAACAACCAAACAACCCAAGGTGTGTGAATCTGTGCCACTGAAGTATTGTTAGTTAAATACCCGAGTGTCAACTCTTGATAATAACATGAAAAGACTGTGAGCATAATTTTCAAGCATGGGGTAGGACTGTCCAATCCCCAGGGACGCATATCAGAGTCATCTAGACCAAGAGTCAGTAATGATTTTATAAATGCAGAAAATATTCTATTTTTAGTAATAGTATTATTTTGTTCTTAACAAATAGCAAAAGATTTTTGCTTTCAATTTTAGTAAATAGCAAAAACAAAAACTTTATTTTTAGTGAACAGGAAATGTAAAAACTTTTGGATTTATTGGTCATAAGAGTCTCTGTCACAACTAAATTCTGTTAACTGTAACATGAAAGTAGTCATAGACAATATGAGCTTTATGAATACTGAAAATTGAGTTTAATAAATTTTAAAAATTATTTATTTGAGAGAGACAGATAAACACAGAGAGACCTCCCTTCTACTGATTCACTCTCCAAAATCCACAGCTGCCAAGGCTGAGCCTAACAAAAGATGGGAACAGAAAACTCCATCCAAGTCTCCAAGGTGGGTGGCAAGTACTCAAGAACTTGAACCATCATCTTCTGCTTTCCACAGTGCACTTCAGTGGGAAGTTGGACTCAGGAGCAGAACTGGGGTTTGAACCCAGGTACTCTGATATAGGATGCAGCCAGCCCAGCTGACATCTTCACTACTAGGCCAAACGTCTGCTCCAAGTGTCACGTATTTTTGCCTGTTTTGAAATATTGTTTAAAGACGATTTCTAAATGTAAAAGTCATTTTTAGCTCACAGACTGCACAGAAACAGGTGATGGGCTGTATGTGGCTCATGGACTATACTTTGCTGTCACCTAACATAGGGGACTTTTTCAAGTTACAGATGCATTATCTCATGGGGAACTTAATAAGCCCTCCAAGTGAGTGATGTCCCCAAATTCAGAAGTCACTGCTACTAGACATGTAATGGGAATGAGTTCCACACCTTGGATTTGCTGGAATGAAAAAAAAATTTTTTGAGATAACCTAACTTGATTACATATTGTTTAAAAAAATATAATACGGACTATTTCTATAAAGGTAGAAAATTACAGACAGCCCCCAAACTAGGTCTTTTACAAATGTGGTATTTTCATTTTGGGGCATAACGTATGTTGAATGCATAAAACAGGTTTATTTATTTATTTTTTTAAATATTTATTTTATTTATTTGAAAGAGTTACAGAGAGGTCTTCCATCTTCCAGAGCTGAGCCGATCCAAAGTCAGGAGCCAGGAGCTTCTACTGGGTGTTCCACACGGGTGCAGGGGCCCAAGGACTTGGGCCATCTTCCACTGCCTTCCCAGGCCATAGAAGAGCAGCTGGGACTCAAACCGGCACCCATATGGGCTGACGGCACTGCAGACAGCGGCTTTACCTGCTATACCACAGCACCAGCCCCCATAAACCAGTTTTCAATATCAGCTTGCTAATTGCAGTAGAAGTATTGGGTGGTCTGTGTTAATGGTTGTCTAACGCGATAGGTTTCTGTAATGACTTTTGGAGTTTTAAATGAGTATGTAATATTACCCTAGAGTCGTGATTTCTGCTTCATCTACATAAAATCCTTATCTGAGAGATTTGATAAGAATACAGTTGTGTAGGTTCCCACCTCCAGCTGTTCTGTATGTAAGTCCCAGGAGCAGCCCAGGTAGAGAACCTTGGCCTTGAAGGATGACTTCTCCTTGCAGGAATTAAAGAATAGAGTGGAACACTGGTTTTTGGAGACAATATATTTGCAACAAATCTTTTAGTTTTTAAAAAATATTATTTCTTTAAAAGCAGACACACAGAGAGGGAAAGAGAGAGACAGAGAGAGAGAGAGATCTTCCATCTGCTGGTTCACTCCCTTGATGGCCACAATGTCCAGTGCTGGGTCAGGAGCTTCATCTGAAACTTCCATGTGGGTATCAGGGACCCACACACTTGAGCCACCTTCCACTCTAGCAAACATTTTTAAAAATGTGTCAGACTAGTTGTTAAAACAATCAGTAAAGGATGCACAAAATAATATTACCCATCTACTATCTTTAGATAGCAGGTTCTTTGTATATACATTTTCTACATACATAAACAGACCTTGCTTTTTAAAAGAAATAGGATCACGCCTGTTATGTATAATTCTTTGACATATTTTTACCCAGACATCTAGAGAAATTAATTTCTTGGATAATTTCGTTCAGGGATTAAAAATGAAAGTGCAGTAGGTAATTTTTGAGTGACTTTGCATGCAGGACAGACGACAAGAGTTACAGATTGGGAGCAGAGCTTTTCCTGGTATCATCTGGGGGCTAGAATGAGTTGCCACTCCTGCTTTGTAGACCACCATAAAATAAACACACACGCTGCCATGCTCCAGGCAGAACTAGTTTCAGGTGAGGCTCACAGACCACCGGAAATGGGGAAACCCCATGAAAGGGCTTCATGAGCTGTGCCAGGGAGAAAGCTTGTTCCCTCCAGTGAACAAAGATGATTGTAGGCACAAGATACTTCAAAAGTTTAGTAGTTTCCATATTCCATCTTTCCAGTATTTGGTTTGTATTTTGTTCAGCACTGAGTCTCCTTTGGCCTCCTTCATGATTGCCCAGTTGTAAGAGGTTCGGACCAGGCTGGTGGGGTAAGGCAGAAGGAAAACTCTGGGCCCAAGGGTATTCACCTGAGTCACAGAGCCTTGACGGTTTGGATCCAGGAGACAGTTTGTTCCTGCAGGTTCACGGTTTCTGTCAAGAAGTCTGCAGGCATTACTTTGGGCTGCATCTGGCACAGTGTGGTGGTCCAGGTCATTACCTGCCAGTTGACCAGTCGTCTTCTAGCCACAAGACCATTTATCTGCTGAGCTGTTCTCACGAGAGGGAAGTAGGAGCTTTTGATACTGAAGACACTACTCATCAACCAGCTCTTAGAAAGTGTTCGTGATTGTTCTGCCCTGACTCTGCTGCCTGTTTTGCAGTGCATAGTTCAGCTTGGTTCTATCATTCATTCTGATTCATTGGGCTGCTGCTAATAGCATTCAGTCTTTCCTTGGCTTCCAACATGTTTAGGTTAACCATAATGATCCCATTGTCAGTATGTATACCAAAGCATCTAATCTTGATGGAACAAATATAAAGCATAATGCAATAATAATGTGAGAGGAGTTAGTTGTGAAACGTCAGACTCATGTTTGGTCATATTAGTGCATGCCATCAGTTTGGAAATAATAGTTCTCAATTCTCTTTTACTACATATAATCAGCACAATTTCTGGTTAATTGATAGAGTGTTTTAACTTTTGGTTTAATTATACTTTAGTATAAATATCCTGTGAGAAATTATTCAAATACATCTGAGACAAATTGTCCAATCAGTACAACAAATTAAGTGTGGTGATATTCCACTCCTGCACTCGTAGCCTGTTCTTCACCTATGGGTTTTGGCCATCTGTTGTACTGCTCTGAGGGTCCTGCAGTTCTCTTCACCTGAACTAATCCTATAGGTTTCCTGTGAATGCCAGTTGTCAGTGGGGCCTAAGACAGACTGTCTTCCCAAGAGTGGATCAAGACCATTAGAGGCCCTGTGTGGGAATATTATGTTGATCAGCTGAGTAATTCAAACTAATGGTTGTAACATGAAATGTAGCATCAGTGAATATTCTTTTTTTAATTTTTTAATTTTTACTTTTTTTATTTATATGACAGAGTTATAGACAGTGAGAGAGAGAGACAGAGAGAAAAGTCTTCCTTCCGTTGGTTCACTCCCCAAATGGCCACTACCGCTGGCGCTGCGCCAATCCGAAGCCAGGAGCCAGGTGCTTCTTCCTGGTCTCCCATGCGGGTGTAAGGGCCCAAGGACTTGGGCCATCCTCCCCTACCCTCCTGGGCCACAGTAGAGAGCTGGACTGGAAGAGGAGTAACCGGGACTAGAACCTGGCGCCCATAGGGGATGCTGGCACCACAGGCAGAGGATTAACCAAGTGAGCCACGGCACCGGCCCCAATCAGTGAATATTCTTAGAAGAGTTTTATTTTGTCTAAGTGAAGAGTGTAGTATTTTTTAAAGAAAAATAAACATAAAAGTATATTTGCATTTTGGGTGGTTAGTGCCAGTTCAGTCTGCTTAAGGGAACATTCTGGACTGGTCATTAGAAGACCACTTGAGATTTTGTTGTAGTCATATGACTCTTTTGATACCTTGGGGCTTAAAATTAGCTTTTCCCTATAAGGTAAGTTTATTGTTGAAGTCAAAAGCAATATATTCTGTAGGCAAACAATTCTACTTTTTATAATGCCAAATAGTCCCCCTACTCACGGATTAAATCTGATCAATAAATTATGTCTTCTAATTGTTTCACAAGGGCATTAAAGCAGAAAACTTTTAGGGTGCTATATCTGTTATGCTCTTGTTAGTGGACTGGGTTACAAGGCAGATGGATGACCTGCCAGCAGGAGCCGGTGACTGACAGAGCCTGTGCTGTCTCAGAGCAAGATATGAGTGGAATGCCCCTGATGCGACTATCAACTACATTGCTTATGTTATTACTGCCTTACATTCTCACTTTATTAGATTCACAATGGGAAATTATATCTTTTAATATCCAAACATCTTGTAAGCAAGTTAAGCCTTTTTACTTTTAATGTATTTTTTAATTGAAGCCATTTGTTTGTGAGTGACAGCGTGATATGAAAGCACTATGCATATCTCTCTGAGAGTTGGAAGAGAAAACCCTGTAAAAGGCAAGCTTTGTCAATTTCTCCTTAATTAGCACTATCTGTCTCTCATATTATTGAGAAGCATGCATGATATTTTAACACACGTTGTAAATTATATCAGATGTCTCCTTGCAATGACTTCAAATTATCTTGAGTCTTCTGTGTGCCAATTTGTATGAATTTGGCAGGGTGATGCTGATTTTCTTAAAAAAAAAAAAAAAAAAAAAAAAAAAAACAAAAAAACCTTTTTTTAAAAATATATCCCTCCTTCCTTTTTAAATTAAACTTTTTATTTTGAGATAACTGAATTCCATTGCAGTGGTAATCTGAAGAGAGCTTGTGTACTCTTTTCCAGTTTACCCAGTGGAGCGTCTTGGGAGACCCCCTGTGTTACATCACAGCCAGAATCTTGACCTTGATCCAGGACACCTGCCTCACTCAGATCTCTGCTGTACTGCTTGTGTACCTGTCCTCATCTCTGTGTATCCAGTTCTACACAGCTTTATCACTCACATGCGTATCCACCACCACAGTGAACACAGCCGTTCCATTGCCACAAAGGTGTCTCATGTTGTCCTTTCATGGCCATACCCTCTTTCCTTTACAAAGAGAATTTTTGTTCTGTTTTGAAACTTGATTTGTGATGCTGACTTATTTTAAATATCTATAGTTGACACCTTTTTACTGATTTTTCTAAATTGTCATAAAAGTGCTATTTGCTGAGGGCCACTCTTTGTTTCCTCTATCTCATATGGTGCACTTCCATGACCCTGACTGGGATTTTTCCCCACATCGAGCAGTTCTCCAGAACATCACCCAGATTGCCTGGAATTATGTCAGATGGGAGTCCCTCACTTCAACTGCCACATGAAAGACAACTTCCCCTACATAAAAAAAAAAAAAAAAAAAAATTATTTGAAAGGCAGTGACAGAGGGAGAGACAGAGATCTTTCATGTGCTAGTTTCCTCCCCAAATGCTTGCAACACCTAGGGCTGGGCCAGGCTGAAGCCAGGATCCAGGACTCCACTTCAGTTTTCTGTGTGAGTGACAGGAACACAAATACTAGGGCCGTCATCTGCTGTTCCCAGATGTGTTAGCAGGAAGCTTGTTGGGAAGCAGAGCCAGGATTCTATCCCAGGCACTCTGAAATGGAATGCCAGGCATCACAATGCCTGACCCTTCCCATACTTCTGACTGGCTGTAAATCTGGGATTCAGTGACCCTCTCCTTAGGTTTGATGATTTGCTAGAATGCCTTGCAGAACTCATGGTAACACTTATATTTACTGGTTTATTATAGAGGACACAACTTAGAAACAGCCAAATGGTTGCATTTGGGAAGGCACAGGGGTGGGGTGAGAGGAGTGGGGCTTCCATGCTTTCTGGTACACTTCCTCCCACTACCTGCAGATTCAGTAGCCTGGAAGCTCAATCACGTTTAGTAGTTGGGGAGCTTTTCTAGAGGTTGACCTCCAGCCCCCCTCCACCAACCTTACCATCACTCACCTTCTGGTCCAGTCCCATCCCAAGTTATGTCATTAGCATAAACTCGGTTTTATCCACATAAAATAAATTTGAAAAGATTCTCCTGTGTGTCTGGAAATTCCAGGAGTTTTAGAAGCTTGTGTCAGGAGCCAGGGACCAACACTAGATATATTTATCATACTACAAAATGTAACAAAATCTACTGTTTTGAAGTGTATGTTCAGTAAAGTGAAGTACATTTGTATTGTTGCGTAACAAATCTCCATCTCTTTAATCTTGCAAAACTGAAACTCTCTACCCATTAAAGCCAGCGACTGCCCATCCTCCCCTCCCACTCCAGCTCTTGGCAGCCAACATTCTGCTGTCTGTCTCTGTATTGGCTAATCTAGATGCCTCATCTAACTGGACTCATACAGTATTAATCCTTTTGTAACTGGCTTATTTCACCCAGCATGATGTCCTCAGGGTTCATTCATGTTGCAGCACGTGACAGGATTTCCTTCCCTTTTGAAATGGAATAATTTTCCATTGTATCTCTACTGCATTTTGTTTACCACTTCATGCATTGATGGACACTGGGACTGCTTCCATCTCTTTGCTGTTGTGCATAACACACTATGGGTGTGTCAATATTTCTTTGAGAGTCTGCTTTTAATTCTTTTGGGTATATACCCAGAATTGGAATTGCTGGATCATATAGTAATTCTGTTTTTAGTGTTTTAAGGAATTGCCTTCTATTATCCATAGCGGCCACATCATTTTTAATTCCCACTCACAGTGTGTATTCATACTTTCATGATGTTCAGCTAAATAGATTTTAATGTGTTAATTTTTGTGGTCTCTGTTTCATGACTATTGACTTTTCAGTTACACTTGATGTAGAGTGACTATGTAGCACGACTAGCAGATGAGGTACTTTGATTACATTTTGTGTAACAAGGGTAACCCCCAGGGTGACAGCTGTAAATTTTGGAGTTTGCTATAAATAATAGAAACTACCTGAACTAGTTTATGTAAAAAGAGGGAGGCTGGCACAGTGGCTCACTAGGCTAATCCTCTGCCTGCGGTGCCGGCACCCCGGGTTCTAGTCCCGGTTGGGGCGCCAGATTCTGTCCTGGTTGCTCCTCTTCCAGTCCAGCTCTCTGCTGTGGCCCAGGAAGGTGGTGGAGGATGGCCCAAGTGCTTGAGCCCTGTAACCACATGGGAGACCAGGCAGCGTGCCGGACGCAGCGGCCATTTAGGGGGTGAACCAACGGAAAAGGAAGACCTTTCTCTCTGTCTTTCTCTCACTGTCTAACTCTGCCTGTCAAAAAAAAAAGGGGGGGGGGAGAGGATTGGATATCACTACAAGAGATTTGGGATATTACATTGAATCTAAGGATAGAAATGTGGTAGGGCTTTAGAAGAATCTGGAATAAGGGACCTGATTGTCTTTTGTCTCTGACTGTTCCACTTTTCTTTTCTCCCTGTACTGCAACTTTCATCATGTGATGGCAAAATGGCTCACAAATCTTGAGCCTTGAAGCATCCACTACTCAAAAATGGGAGGCTCAGTCCCAACCCAGAATTCCCCACAAGCGGGAATGATTGCTCAGGTTGGCTCCATTGCCTGCCCTTTTGTACCTCAGCACAGTTATTGGTCAGGGGGATGGAGTCCGTGAAAGGACATAGTCACAGCATGTTCTGGAACTTTGTGGATGGACCAGGAAGCAGCAGGCTGTCCAGCAGGAAGAATAGGTGCTAGAGACACACAGTGCAGTGTCCACTCACCCACTGTCTATAAACTGAAATGGTAGTGAATGGTTGGTTGAGGATATATTGAAGAAACAATAATGGCGTTTGAAAATTTCCTGGTGGGACAGGCGTTTCGGCTCAGGGGTTAATAACGCTGCCTGCAACACCAACATCCCTTATGGGCACTTCGGATCCAACTCCCTGCTAATGTGCCTGGGAAGACAATGGAAGATGGCCCAAGTGCTTGGGCCTCTGCTGCCCAAGTGGGAGACATGTATGAAGCTCCTGGCTTTGGCGTGGCCCAGCCCCAGCCATTACGGTCATTTAGGGGGTGAACCAGTGGATGGAAAATCTTTCTTTGTCTCTTCCTCTCTGTTATTCTGCCTTTCAAAAAAAATCAAATGAAACTTAATAAAAGTTTCTGGTAAAAATGACCAGGAAGCAAAGAAGTAATAAATAAATAAGGAATCTGACTGATTCTTTAATATATAAAGTTGAGGGCAACAGTGCAGTTGCTTGAAATTCTTAAGAAAGTCATAAAAGTATTGACTAGAATGATTTGAATTAAAGAGTAGTTTTTCAAAATTAACAATACTACTGTTGAGTGTAAAAATAAAAAGTTAGATACCAAACCACAGTTAACTTTTAAAATTCATCCCAAGGGGCCAGCACTGTGGCATAGTAGGCTAAGCCTACACCTGAGGTGCCAGCATCCCATATCAGCACCGATTTGTGTCCCGGCTGCTCTTTTTCTGACCCAGCTCTCTGCAGTGGACTGGAAAAACAGTAGAAGGCGGCCCAAGTGCTTGGGCAAAGCACCTGTGTGGGACCCTGGCTGCAGGGATCTGAAGCTCCTGGCTCCAGATTGGCCCAGCTCCAGCCGTTGCGGCCATTTGGGGAGTGAACCAGCAGATGGAAGACCTTTTTCTCTTATCTCTCCCTCTGTAACTCTACCTCTCAAATTAAATAAATAAATAAATAAAATCTTGAAAGAAATTCATCCAAAGAGATTTGCAGATACATCATGGGAGTTTTAATGAGATAAACAGATGGATAATGACAACACGATGCAGGCATTTAGAAGAAATTAAAGTGCAGTCATTTTTTTAAGATTTATTTATTTGAAAGAGTTACACAGAGAGAGAAGGAGAGGCAAAGAGAGAGAGAGGTCTTCCATCTGCTAGTTCACTCCCCAATTGACTGCAATGGCCGGAGTTGTGCTGATCTGAAGCCAGGAGCCTCCTCCAGGTCTCCCTTGTGAGTGCAGGGGCCCAAGGACATGGGCCATCTTCCACTGCTTTCCCAGGCCACAGCAGAGAGCTGGATCGGAAGTGGAGCAGCCGGGTCTTGAACTGGTGTCCATATGGGATGCCGGCACTGCAGGCAGCGGCTTAACCTACTACACCACAGTGCCAGCCCGAGTACAGTCTTAACCTTCCAAAGTCATGGAGTTCTTTCCCCATCGGGTGTTCATGGTGCTGACACTTGTTACAATTTAGCTAGCACAACTATGTCCAGTACTGTGGTAGATGCTAGTGACAGAGCAGTAAAGACAGAGAATGAAAGATCTTCCATCCAACAGCTGGGCTGGGTCAGACTTCAGTCAGAAGCCAGGAACCCCATCCCGGTCTCCAGCATGGGTACAAGGGGCCCAAATACTTGGGCCACCTTCTTCTACCTTCCTAGGCACATTAGCACATTAGCTGGATCGGAAGTAGAGCAGTCGGGACTTGAACCAGTGTGCATATGGGAAGCCGGTATGGCAGTGGTGATTTAATCCTCTGCTCCATAGCACCAGGCCCTTTAGTATCTCGTTTGTCCTCCCCCAGACCAGGTGCGCTGCCTCCTTGTGAACTGAGGGTCTAAGGTGCCTCCCAGCGGAATGGCTAACACTGTGCTCTTCCTTGCAGAGATGTGGTACTGGATCTTCCTCTGGGCTCTCTTCTCCTCGCTGTTCGTCCATGGTGCTGCGGGGGTACTGATGTTTGTGATGCTGCAGAGGCACAGGCAGGGGAGGGTGATCTCAGTCATTGCCGTCAGCCTTGGATTTCTGGCTTCTGTCACCGGCGCAATGATCACTAGTAAGTTGCTTTGGTTTTGTTGAAGAACATAACTTACATATATATCATTTTGGTAACTCTATTCTTATTGTAAATGTAAAATTAGTGCAGACTTTCTTATAGGATACAAGGGAGCTTCAAAAAGTTCATGGAAAGTGGAAGTAAAAGATTAGTTTGCCACAAAAAAATTTGAAGTCTACACATATGAGGGTGTCTTCCAACAGTTCACTGAAATGTATATTATGGAAAAGCTTTGCATGGTTTTCAGATTTTTTTTATAGGAAAGCTAACTTTTAATTCCATTTTTTCCATGAACTTGTTGAAGTCCCCTTGTTTTCAGTGCTTGACTCACTCCACTTAGAAGGTAAAGTTGAGTTAATCACTGAATGGCCCGTGATTGTACTTCTATTAGGTAGAGACTCATTATGCAGGATTTTGTAAGAAATAGAAAAATTTGTAAATATTGGCAGGGGATAATTTCAATGAGAAAATTTGTCTTACAGGTATTATTTCTGGGGAAAAAGATAGGCATAAAAATATGACAGTGTTAATTGTCATTTAAAAACAGTGACAATGGAGCCCTCAGATCCTTGGTGTCATGTGCCTATATGACATATGCACTTCATTTTTTCTACTCCAGCTATTTTTTTTTAAAGATTTATTTGATTTATTTGAAAGGCGGAATGACAGAGGGAGAGACAGAGACAGAAACAGATCTTCCATGTGGGTGGCAAGGGTCCAGGTGTTAGGCCATCTTCTACAGCTTTCCCAGGCACATTAGTTAGAATCAGAAATGAATCAGCCAGGGCTCAAACCTGAGCTCTGATATGAGATGCCGACATTGCAAGAGTGGCTTCATCTATTGCGCCACAACACAGGCTCCTTCCACCCGAGCTGTTATGACGCATCTCCTCCAGATGCCCTAGATAACCTTGTAGCACACAAGATTTCTGCTGGGCTGCCTCACACTTGTCACACAGCTTCTCTGGTTCTTCGCTCTGACCTCCTCCTCTAAACAGTGCTCTCAGGCACCAGCTTCAGCCTTAGCGTCACAGCATCAGTGGTGGTTTCTGTTGCTGTTAGTGGAGCTGAACTTCGAGGCCTTCTGTTGAGACTGGGGAGGCCCTGGCTGCTGCTCTGAGATGCTTGCACCTGACCCCACTGCTTCTCCTTGCTGCTGTGGATTCTGTCCCCACCAGTGAAGAAAGACTCAAGCTGCTGTTCACTTCCGGCCTACACCTGTGCCAGCACTGGCTGTTCCGGGCTGCCTGTGAGGCACTGCTTCCCTTTTGGTCTACTCTTGCTCTGGAGGGCCTCAGCTCTTCAACTGAAAGGCCTCCTTCCTCACCCTCTCCAGAGAGTGCCTCCCCTTGCTGTCAGAGGAAAGCCCTGTCCTGTGTGTCTGGACCCATCCTCTGGCACTGAAACAAGCATCACAGGGCACTAGTGGGAGATAGTGAGCGCTCCCATTGTCTTATCCTCCTTGTTCATTTGCCATTTGGTTTTTCCTTAACTTTTTATAGTTGCTATTGTTTGTTCATCCCACTTACAGCTTTTTCATGTAGCTCCTCATCCATTTTGCCGTAGACAGGGTTTCTTGTCGCTCCCCCTCTTCGTGGAGGAACGACACAGGACCCTGCGCTGTTCTTCTGTCTGCTCGGCCCTCCCCAGGTTTGCTGCTGGTTCTTCCCGGGTTGGCTACCGTCCCTTCCACCTCCGTGGAAGGGCGGTTCCCCCTGCCACTTTCCCCACTTCCGCGGGGGAGCGGCACACCGTCGGCCGGCTCTCTTGGGGGCTGCACAGGTGTTCCTTCAGATAGATGTTCCTGGTGCATGTTGTCTCTCTCCTCCTTTATAGTCCTCTTCCACCAATCTCAACTCTGCTACCCACACGCCGAGTACGCTGCTCTCCTCCAATCAGGAGCAAGATCAGCTCCTGCAGCTCAGTCAATCAAATTGGCGAGAGGCAGCTGCGTAGAAGTTGTTACTCCCTTCTCAGCGCCATATTGTGGGAGAGCAGATGCATAGAATAAGTCTTAATTCCAGTAACTTAGTCTAGTCCGAGTTGCTCCCCACAGTTTCTTTTTTTAAAACTTTTATTTAATGAGTGCAGATTTCATAGGTACAGCTTTAGGAATATAGCATTTCTTCCCCCTATACCCACTCTCCCACCCCTACTCCCACCTACTCCCTCTCCCATCCCATTCTTCATTAAGATTCATTTTTAATTATCTTTATATACAGAATATCAACTCTATACTATGTAAAGATTTCAACAATTTGCCCCCCCCCCAAAAAAACATAAAAAGTGCTGTTTGAGAACAAGTTTTGCAGTTAATTCTCATAGTACAACTCATTAAGGACAGAGGTCCTACATGGGAAGTAAGTGCACTGTGACTTCTGTTGTAAATTTAACAATTGACACTCTTATTTATGACATAGGGTTTTAAATGAGGATTCTTGTTTAGCTGAAGCACAAGATTCGCATCATGTGATAGTAGGAGAATCTGCTAGGAAGAGAATGGAGATCTTAGAGGGTCTTAGGCAGCCTCCTGGAAAGTTTGGAATTTTATCCTGTGGACCATGAAGAACTGGATCTCTTTGACTAAAGAGATTAGGAGGGGACAAAGTAGTTCCATGGGAACATTTATTTTAAAGCTGAGTATAGAGTTTATGTAAAGGACTGAGAGAAAATTGAAAGTGGGGGCATTATTTGTCTTCATCACCGTGAAACCCCAAATGTCAAGCAATTCCTGGAGCATACTACATGCCCAGAGAATACTGACTGGATAGATGGATGGAGTGAGAGAAAGAGAAGGAAGGCAGGCAGGAAGGAAAAAGGTGGGGGAGGGAAAATAATAAATAATAATAAAGTATAAAGGAAGATAAAGAGGAATTAAGAGACATTAACTGTAATTGATGCTTGAAACCAGGATCTGAGCTAGAGCAAGGGCTGTGAGTTGGGAGGAAAGGAATCAATGTAAGAAGTATGGCAAGAGACTAAAAAAATAGAATTAGTTACTATTGACTGAGCTAATGTATAGAAACTTGCTGGGGGCTCCCAGTGTTTTTGATGTGAGTCACTGCCATCACCATGGAGCCGTGAGTGGAGGAGGAGAGAGGAGCAGTGGCTTAGCAGTTCTAAATTCTATGTCTACATGTGCACTCATGGGTACCCATTGTTGTACAGCTCCAGAGGGAGCAAGGGAAATATTGTTCTCTTATCTGATGGTATGTATGTATATGTAACACTTTTAATTCAGCCAAGAATAAGATAAACCAGTGAGTGTAAAAATTGCAGTCTTACATTTTAAAATCCTTGAAAATACAAGTCCAACATAATTTCAAGTAAACATTTGTGTCCAGATCAGCGGTAAAACATTTAAATTTCTTCTGGTTGAATTTCTGGCCTGTAAACAGTTGAATTAAGAAAACTACACAATATGAATGTTTAGCCAAATTTAGTTCCTTAGGTTGTAAGTGCTGGCATATTCACGGCTGTATATTCAGTTAAGCAAACCATTGCTGAATGTCCATGTTCAGTAAGATGGTGACAGAATTCAGATATATATCTATTACACACACACACACACACACACACATATATATATTAAATTTTGTTATTTCTTCGGTTGTATTTCCAAAGTAGAATGAATTTTCATTGGTTAGTATTGATAATTAATATCAGAATGGGGAGAAATAGGGTTTCTCTCTAATTCCTAATTTTAGCCAATCTAAAAGGTGTAAAATGACATCTCATTGCTGGTTTAATTTGCATTTCTCTGCCTACCTGTGCACTTGAGCATTTATCCCTGCATATACCATGTATTTAGGTTTCCTTTCTGCAGTCCTTTGTTTACATTCTGTGCTTTCTCTTTGGTGTTCTGTTTCTTTCTTACTAAATTACAGATGTTTCTTAGAGATACTGGCTCTTGTTGGCTTAGGACTTCACATATAGTTGTCTCAATTGTTTTTGGTTACTTATCTTCATGCATGATGTATAAGGATTCAGTAGAAATCCTTATTCAGTGTAATTAGGGTAAAGAGGTGTTTTTTGTTTGTTTTTTAGAAGTTCTCCCTCAGACCAAGGTCAAAATAATCCTGATAGGTGTTCCTGACTGAGTTTTATAGTTTTGCCTTTGCATTCAGGTCTTTAATTCATCTATAGCTGGGGTCAGCAGACATTTACTTCAAGGGCCAGTGATTCAGCTCTGCTCTTGTAGTATGAAAGCAGTCACAGACACATGGAAAAAAAGAGCATGGCTTGTTCCAATAAAATTTTATTTACAAAACACACACCTGATATTCAGGCCATAATTTACCCCTTGGAGTCTGCCTATGTTTTCGGTATTAGATAGAATTCTAGGTGTTGGTTTTTTTCACCCTCCATATATTAAGTTAGTTTTTACCATACCACCCATTTACAGAGCCCTCCCTTCCTCACTGGTGTGCAGTGCCCCCTGCTGGTGCATTACAGGCCACACATACTGACTTGTTGGGCTTAATGCTTCCTACAGCTGGTCCACATCATTTTATCTCCCTGGTTTTGTGATGTGTCTTGACATCTGTTAGGGATAAGTTCCTCTTATTAGTTTTTCTTTTTTAAAAAAGATTTATTTATTTGTTTGAAAGGCAGAGTTACAGAGAGAGAGAGAGATCAGTTGATCGATCGATCTTCAATCCCATGGTTCACTCCCCAAATGGCCAAAATGGCTGTGGTTGTGCCCGGCTGAAGCCCGGACCTGGAGCTTTTCCTGGGTCTCCAACGTGGGTGCATGGGTCCAGGCAATTGGGCCATCTTCCACTGCTTTCCCGGGCACATTCATAGGGAGCCGGATTTGAAGTGGAGCAGCCGGGTCTCAAACTGGTGCCTACAGGGGATGCCAGCATCACAAGCAGTGGCTTTGCTATGCCACAACACTGGCCCCATGTTACTTTCTTTTTCAAAGTTAAAATAGTGTTTCATGGGCTTTTATTCTTTTACGTAAATTATAGAGTATATCAGCTGAATCCCTTAAATATTTGACTCTGATTTTTATTAGGGTTAAATATAATATAAAGGTTAATTTGGGAACAATTGACTTATTAAATTGTGTCACCTAAGAGAATGTATTATCTCTTCATTATTGAGATCATCTTCTCTTCTATTAGAATTTTAAAATATTTTTCTCAAGAGGAGGTTGTCTGTTTCTGATTAAGTTAATTCCTGAGCACTCAATGGCCGTTGTGGATAGTATCTTTTTTTGATTATATTGTTATGTTTTCTTGGAATAGAGAAATACTACTAAGTTTTGTTGGTCCTTGTTTAGGAACAGTGAACAAAAGTCTGGTTCCTTGGAGAGAGAAAATGAATAAAATGCCGCCCCCTCCAGAAAAACAGTTGACAGAAAAGTACAATGTAGGCAATAAGCAAGGAAATAATTATTTCAGTAATAAAGGTGAAATAAAGAATTTTTAAAATGCAGTCATTTATGAGTAGCTATATATTCCTAAACATAAAATAAGTTACAATAAGAACAAACAGAAAACATGAATAGGGCAATAATTAACTTTTGAACAGTGTGAATTGTTTAAGGACCCTTCTGGAGCATCTACCATGGCACAGTGGGTTAAGTCATGGCCTGCAGCACCAACATCCCATATGGGTGCCAGTTCGAGTCCTGGCTCCTCTACTTCCAATCCAGTTCTCTGCTAATATGTCTGGGAAAGCAGTGGAATATGGCCCAAGTCCCTGGGTCCCTGCTTCCACATGGAAGACCTGGAAGAGGTTCCTAGCTCTTAGCAGACTGACTTAATGCCAGTCCTTATGGTCATTTGAAGAGCGAACCAGCCAATGGAAGATCTCTCTTTCTGTGTCTCTCCTTCTCTCTCTGTAACTCTGCCTTTCAAATAAATAAATAAGTCTTAAAAGCAAAAACAAAAACAAAAGACCCTTCTCCTGAAACATTCTGGGTCAAATGAGGTGTACTAAGTTTTCAAGGACCAGTTGGTTCCTTTTTCATCCAAGACATTCAGAAAATAGAATGCATAAAAGCAGTGCATAGCTTGTTTATTGAGGCCAGTGTAATTCTGGCATTAAACAAGATGAAGACTACCCAAGAGCTGACAAGTGTATGCTCATTTCCCTGTGTCTGTCATCCTTGGGTTGCAGTGACAGTTCAGTCAAAGAAATGAGTGCAGCTGTATTCCAATAAAACATTATTTATGGACTCAAATTTTAATTGGATATGATTTTTGTGTATCATCGACTATTATTCATAGTTTTACTTTTCCCCACCATTTAGTAATATGATAGCTGGTCTCCCTGCACGTGATTAAAAAAAAAAAAAAAAAAGCAGACAGCAGGCCACATTCGGTTATGGATTACAGCTTGCAACCCGTGGCCTCAGAACACAAACCCATAGAATCTGTACATGACTAAAGTGAGCATTGCCCTTACCTGTATCATTTGCCTTCTGTCAGGAAGTATGCAAGGCAAATCACATCACTTCCCATTTGTGCACCCTCTGTGACCACAGGTTGACGTCTTCTATCTTCTGATGACTCTCCTCCCATTCTCCCTTGTCCCTGTGTGTTCATACCAGACAGGTGATTTTCTCACCTTTGCACCATCTCCACAGGATTGCCTTCTCTACTTCTGTTCACTATACCAGTCTTCTCTAGCCCCTAATACTTTGAGAATTTTTCTTCCTTTTTTTTTTCAAAAGCACAACTGATATTTTATTTATTTATTAATTGGGTGATTGATTATAGTTGACACCTCAATTTATGTATCTATGGAGTACCATGTGGTGTTTATATATATATATATATATATGTGTATAGATATATCTCATAATATCCAATCAAGGTGAACATATCTAACCCCTCAAATATTTATCATTTCCTTGTGGTAAAAACATTCAAAATCCTTTCCTCTATTTTTTTGTAATGTGCAGTATATTATTCTTGTCTGTGGTCACCCCAGTATATAATAGCACTCCAGAACTTGTCTCTCCTCTGTAACTATAAGGTAGTACCAGTTGACCAATTCACCCTAGCTTTGGGGATCACTGTTCTACACTGAACTTCTAAGGGATCACCTTTTTTAGATTTCTTAGACAAGTGAGATCATGCTGTATCTGTCTTTCTGTGCGTGGCTTATTTCATTGCACACAATGATGTCCAGGTCCACCCATGTTGTAAATCTTGTAATGACAGGATTTCCTTTTTATGGCTAATTAATACTCCATCATATATATGCACCACATTTCTTTATCCATTCATTAGTGGATGGACACTTAGCTTGTTTCCATGTCTTGTCTATTGTTCACAGTGCTGCAATAAACATGGGAGTGCAGATGTGTCTGACAGACTGATTTCATTTCCCATGGATATACACCCAGCAGAGGGATCGCTGGATCATACTGGATCATATGGCAGTTCTGTTTTAGCTGTGCACAATGGCTGTACTCATTTACATTCCCCACCAACAATTTGCAAGGGTTCCCTTTTCCCTATCTTTTGTCTTGACAGTAGACAGTATCACTGGACTGCGGTGCCATTGCATTTATTATTTTGATTTGTATTTCCCTGATTATAATGTTGAACATTTTTTCATGTTCCTGCTGGCCAACTGTGTATCTTAGAGAAATGTCTGTTTAGTTTATTGTCTGTCTGTAATGAGACTGTTTCTTTGCAATTGAGTTCCTTACATATTCTGGATAAGTAACCTCTTGTCAGTTGTATATTTTGCAAGTATTTTCTCCCTTCTTTAGATTATCTCTTCACCCTATTGATTGCTTCTTTTGCTATACAGAACTTTTTAGTTTGATGTAATCTCATTTGTCTATTTTGCTTTTGTTTCCTATGCTTTTTTGGGGTCTTATCCAAAAAAAAATCTCTGTCAATTCCAATATCCTGAAGTGTTTCACCTGTGTTTTCTTCTAATGGTTTCATAGTTTTAGTTTTGTTTTGCTTTTTTTAAGATTTATTTGAAAGGAAAGTTATAGAGGGAGAGAGAGAGAAAGAGGGATAGGGGAAGGGAAGAGAGAGAGAGAGAGAAGGGAGGGAGGGAGGGAGGGAGCGAGGGAGAGAGGGAGAGAGGGAGAGAGAGAGAATCGTTCACTCCCCAGATGGCTGCAACGGCCAGGGCTGGGCCAGGCCAAAGTCAGAAGCCAGGAGCTTTATCTGGGTCTCCCTCATGGATGCAAGGCCCCAAGGGCTTGGACCATCCTCCACTGCCTTCCCAGGCACATTAGCAGGGAATTGGATCTGAAGTAGAGCAGCTGGGAGTGGAACTGGCACCCATATGAGATGCTGGTGTCGCAAGCAGTGGCTTAAGCCCCTACACCATAGCGCCGACCCCATAGTTTGAGTTTTGCATTAAGACTATTTGAGTTGATTTTTGTAGACAGTGAGAGATGGGGACTAGTTTCATTCTTCTGCATATGGATATTCAATTTTCCTAGTGCCATTTATTGATGAAACTGTCGTTTCTTACCACCTTTGTTGCAGATCAGTTGTCCGTAGCAATGCATGTATTTACTTCTAGGCTCTTTATTGTGTTCCATTGACCTATGAGGTTATTTTTGAAAAGTTCATGGAAAAATGGAATTGAAAGATAAGATTAATTTGTTTTTTATAAAAAATTTTGAAATCTATGGATAGTTTTTTGTAATACAGACTTTCCATGAACTTTCTGAAGACCCTTCTTGCACATCAGGTTTCATGCCAATGCCATGCTAATTTTGATTATTACAGCTTTGTAGTATACTTTGAAGTCAGCAGTGTAATGAGTTCCATTGTGTTTTTTTTTTTTTTTTTTTGATCATCAAGATTGCTTTGATTATTCAAGGTATTTTTATGGTTCCAAATTTAATTTAAGATTGTTTTATAGTTATGTCAAGGTTATCATTAGTATTTTGCTAAGGATTGCATTGAATCTGTAGATTGCCTTGGATAGTGTAGACATTTTAACAGTATTGACACTTTCAGTTCATAAATTCATGAACATGGGATGTCTTTCTGGTTTTTATGTCCTCTTCAAGTTTTTGTAATTTTAATTGTAGAGATCTTTTACTTCTTTGGTTAAATTTATTTCCACATATTGTATTTTATTATAGCTATTGTATGTGGGATTGCTTCCTTGATTTCTTTCTCAGCTAATTTACTATTGGGGTATAAAATATTGATTTTGTATCCTGCAGCTTTGCTGAATTTGTTTATTAGTTTTAATAGTTTGTTGCTGATATCTGCAGACAGTGACAGTATGACTTCCTCTCTTCTGGTTTGGATGCTCTTTTTTTCATTTTCCTACTGGCTTGCTCTGCCAGGACTTGCAGTACTATGGTACTGGAAGTGGTGACTGTGGGCATCCCTGTGGACTGTTTCCTTTTTCTCCAGCTGATCTGCTGTTGTCCACAGTGCACTTCTCTGGATCATTTATTTCAGGATCCTTATCCCTCTTTTGTCCTCTTCATTCTTGCCTACCAAGAAAATAAGGAGCATCATGTGCTCTTCCAGCTGGCCGCTGCTCAGCCTAACAGAGTGAAAACTCAAGTACGGATAGGGGAAAGATACTTGCTAACATTTATAAATGTAAAAAGGTTAGTATCAAAACTATACACTTTCTAAACCCATGAGTCAAATTAGAACACACCGCAGGGGACAAAGATTCGACAAGCGTTTCATAGAAGTAAAAACCCTAATGGCCAATAATGTGTAAAGAAAAAACTCAGTAGCACTAATTATCAGGAACTTGTAAATTCATCATAGAAATAACAGCCTTTAGCCACCAGGTTGGCAAAAACTTTTTAAAAGGACATCAGTAGCTGCAAAGGATATGGAGTAACTAGAGTATAAATTAGTACAACTAATTTGGAAAAGCAGTTTTAAAAGTTGAAAATGCTCATACATAAGGCCAAACAGTTCTGCTTTTACCTGTGGATCATGGGGGAGCTTTCATTTTTAAAAATGACATTATTTATTTGAATGGCAGAGCAACAAGACAAAGATCCTGTATCTGCTGGTTCACTCCCCAGATGCTCACAAGATGTGTACTGGGCCAGGCAGAAGCCAGGAGCTGAGAAATCAAACTGGGTCTCTCTTGTGGGTAGCAGGGTCCTAAATACTTGAGCCATTTACCTGCTGCCTTCCTGGCTGTGCATTAGCAGAAAGTGGGAATTGGAAGCAGAGGTGGGGTTTGGACACAGGTACTCTGTTACAGGATGTGAGTCTCCCAACTGGTGGCTTAACAGCTAAGCCAGATGTTTGCCCAGTGGTGGGGAAGCACTTGGCTGAGTTTGTGTGCTGGAGGTCATGTCCAGGAATGTTCATGGAGCAGCGTTTGTGATTGTAAAGGATTGGAAACAAAGAAATGTCATCAGTAGTAGAATAGATAAATAAGCCGTGGTATATTCATACTTGGAATTCTGTACAGCACTTCAAACAAATATATCACAACTACATGCAAGAAAATATACTTCTATTTCGAATCATGAGTTTAGGGAACTTTGTCAGTGTACAAACATATCTTTGTTTGAAAAATAGGATCAAAATGTAAATTGGCCTTTAAAATGAGTGGGTTTTTTTTGGAATTGTTGGAAAGTTTAGGCAAGTTCTGTGTAGAAATTAAGTTAGTTTTTTAATGTAATTTTGAATACCTAGTAACACGCGGCTGTGTTCTTTGTATCTGACATGGACCCTCACTGAGTAGCCCTGTCAGGGCACAAAGGGACCCCCCACTTCATGTACCCATCCATGCACATGCACACTTTCACATCTGAACACACACACACACACAAACACACGAGAGTGCTTCGCGACGTGTCTGGAAAAACAAAATTGAAAGATAAGGGTATTTTGGTATACAAAAAAATTTTGGAATCATACCTAGTTTTTTCATAATAAGCATTTTCAGGAACTTTTGTAAGACCTCTTGTATGTGTTTATACTAGTACAGAATATATATATTTTATGTTTTAAGTCTTTTCTGTGTTGTAAGTCTTTTCTGTGTCAATTCGTGTAGTTCTACATTTCCCTTTTGAGACTGTATGACTTCCATGGTAATTTAGCCCAACTAATGTACATTTGTTTGGCTTGGTTAAAAACACTGATGTACTGCTCATGGTTTTTGCTCTTCATCATCTTCAGATTTAAGATCTCTTTTTCTAGGATCATAAAAATATTCACTTATGGCCGGCACCGCGGCTCACTAGGCTAATCCTCCGCCTTGCGGTGCCGGCACACCGGGTTCTAGTCCCGGCCGGGGCGCCGGATTCTGTCCCGGTTGCCCCTCTTCCAGGCCAGCTCTCTGCTGTGGCCAGGGAGTGCAGTGCAGGATGGCCCAAGTCCTTGGGCCCTGCACCCTATGGGAGACCAGGATAAGTACCTGGCTCCTGCCATCGGATCAGCGTGGTGCGCCGGCCACAGTGCGCCAGCCGTGGCGGCCATTGGAGGGTGAACCAACGGCAAAAGGAAGACCTTTCTCTCTCTCTCTCTCACTGTCCACTCTGCCTGTCAAAAAAAAAATATTCACTTATTTTTTGGAATTTACATTTGTAGTTTTGTTTCTAACATCTAGTTCTTCCATCCATCTGAAATTTACTCTGAGTGGTGTGACAGGGACTTACGTCCTCCAAATGGCTCCCAGATGCTCCAGCACTATTTAGTGAACGGAGAATCATGGAGTGGAGTTAGCTTCATCACTGAACACCACTGGGCCTGGGAGCCAGGACAGGTTGAGTGTGCATGGTAGGAGTTGCCAGTGTTCTCAGCACATTCCAGGTACTGTCTCTGAATCTCCATGCCCACCCATTCTGTAGCTGGGCAATTGTCGGGCCTAATTCAGCTGCTTAGTAGTGTCGCTTAGATTTTAACTCCTGAGTCTGGCTCCAAAACATGTGCTCTTTACCTTGTGCACACATGCGAAGTTTGGATGCACAGATTTGTTTGTCATTTCCCAGCCAACATGAGCTGGTAATTGCTTTTAGTTACCCCTTCTTGGATCATGATTGAAAACTTAATTTCACAGAAGTAGAGGCCTAGCTGTGTCTTTTATAATTGACGATAGCCATAGAGATCCAAGTGATTCCTTTTCTGTGGTTTATTTATAACATAATTTCTCTTAACAAACAAGGCATAGAATCTTTTAAAGATTTTTAAAGGATGTCTGGAGTAGCCGTTTATCCTAGCAATTACAAAGCCTGTATCCCACCTCAGAACGCCTGAGTTCAATTCCCACCTCCCATTCCTGACTGCAGCCTCCCTCCAATGCAGACCCTGGGAGGTAGTGGGGATGGCTCAAGTAGTTGGGTTCCTGCCACCTACCTAGGAGGCCAGGATTGATTTCCTGAGGCTGGCTTCAGCCGAGTCCCAGTCATTGTGGGCATTTGGGGAGTGAACCAGTAGGTGGCAGCTCTCTGTCTGTGTCTCTCACAAAAATGAAATTCAAAAATTTGAAAGAATGTGATCCAATTCTAAAATTTGGATACATGACAATTGTGAGTTTATTACCTAATTGAGTAAAAGTTGAGATTGTTATCGGCTACATTGTTATTTTCTGAATTTCTTATTCTCTTTTTCGTTTAGCATAAACGTGAAATGAGAATGATTTGGGGATTTATAACTAGACTTCCCTCAGCTGTATTTCCTTGAACTAGAGACCGAACCTCTCTGAACCTGTCTTTCCTCATTAAATTAGGTGATGATACCGGGGGAGGGGGGGTAGCATGATAGATAATTCAGACAGTATCTTTAAAGTTCCTAGTAGGATACATAAATGTGATAAGTACACTGTTTTATTTTCCTTTTATGTTGAAACAAGCATGTGAAGATTCTTGGCTTAGAGTAGTAATTTTCTTTTGCCATTTATGTCCGTTGTGGAGGACTATGGTGACTTTGGGAGATTTTGAGTAAGATACAAAATGTTATTAATCCTTAGCTGTTTTTGACAAAAATTATATCTAGCTAATTTTTATGAATAAGTTTTTATTTCAAATATTTGTCACTTCGGGGTATTTGGATAATTTATTTGTTCCCTTATGTTGTTTTGCTTAACCAATCTAGGATAGGTAGGCAGTTTATATATACATATAGGACAGAGAGCAAGAGAGAGAATCGTTTCAGTGCCATCTCCACCTATAAGATGGCGTAATTTAACTTAAATGTTTCCTCCTTTATGATTTTGGAGTGTACTTTTAAAATTAGCCTCTTAGATGCTACATCATTGTGTTTGCTAAATTAAGTGCATAGGTTGGATCAGATGTGCCTGAGGTTGCTTGTAACTCACATCCTCTGGCTCTGGGCAGGGCACTTTATCTAAACGTTTTTCCCGGGTTATTCACTGTCAAGCAATCTCCAAGTGACTTACAGTTACATGCTTTCTTTAAAAGTTCATAAACCATATTAGATGGTCGATTGTAGGATGAGGCAAATATTCTCATATTTTCCATGAAATTTAAGAATGAATTCATTTTACTCAAAAAATGAGTTTAATATGAAAAATACGAAAAATATGTTTAATATGAAAATGTCTGTAATTTGGGAATTACTGCTGTGTAGCTTCTGCGCAGTATATTGTATTGGATGTTTTTAAAAATGCTGGTGAGGTAAGGCCAATTGAATGCCCAGGTAAGAGATTGCAGTAATGAATTACTCATTTTTTTAAATAATTTTCTTAATATTTGGTATTCAGTTCGCAATGTATGCTCTGCATATTTTCGGTTGAGTAGAAAAGGCTGTTTTTCAACTAAGAGGCTAAATGTGGCGCAGGGAAGTGTAACCTTGAGCGCTCGCGTGGGAGCGCGCACAAAGGGTGGGGACCGTTCGCGAGGTGCAGCGCCGAGGTCTGCCGCTGAGTGAGGTCCTGTGTTTCTCCCGTTCCTGCAGGTGCGGCGGTCGCGGGCATCTACAGAGTGGCAGGGAAGAACATGGCCCCCTTGGAGGCGCTGGTGTGGGGCGTCGGGCAGACTGTACTGACACTAATCATCTCCTTTTCAAGGATCCTCGCCACGCTCTGAGGCTTCTGTGGGAATGCCCGACCTCACGCACGGAAACAGACCGCCTGAAAATGGCGTTGGTTACAAGTAGAAACAAATGGCCGCGGACCGTGCGCCGCGCCGGTCCTCTCGTGCTGTGTGCAGAGCCTGCCCTCTGGTGTTGGAGCGATCGCACCACCGCACTGCACCTGCCGTGCCTCCGTCCGGGCCCGGGGCGCGAAGACCGACGGGAAGCCAGGAGGGAAAACACCTTGTGTAGCTGCCAATCAGGTTCACAGCGCCATGTTCAGCTACAGGGACGTTCTGAGGAATTGCTACATGTGCCAAACTCTCTTCTTTCTGTTACCATTGATCATGTGACAATTTGCAAGTGTAGACGTAGATGAGTGCTGTGAACATCTCTGACATGAATTCAGGTCATGTAGTGAGATCTCTGTTTTGTGATGCTGAGTCCCGTGTGAGTGTGCTCAATCCCAAATCGTTCGTATGAGAGAGATTTTTTGGTTTTTAATGTTGAGCGTTTCTGAGATTTAGGGCTTTCATGTGTTTAGGCATTATTGTTATTTAATTTATGCAGGAAATAATTCTTCTTCCTGGAAGACTAGCTAAACTGTTTTAAGGACTCAGAATAGATCTATCGGGCACACAGTTTTTCACTAAATTAACACACCCTTTTAAGAATTTCCCTCATGCATAAATATTCTATTTAGATGAATTCAGAAACTTTATGGGTCACACACATTGACTGTCGTTTGTGTGTTGGAAGAATATAACTTAAAAATATTCTTATAAGTTTTGTTAAGAAAAAGTCTGACACACATGTTGCATTCTTTGACCCTTCTGAAGAAAGTTTTTGCCTTGTCTCTCACAGAGAACATCTGTACAGCTAGCCGTGAGAACATCTGTACAGGTAGCCGTCTGGTGTCTCGGCGGGGTTATAGTACTTGCTGCAAGCATCTTAACTTTGTTACAAAATGGAACCAGTCTTTTGTTCTGGAGTGCTAACCGTGTTTAAGGAGTGCCGTGCATTGGGCTCTGGAGCTCAAAACCGACCTGTAAATGAGTAACAGGTGAGCTTTACAGGATGCGTAATAAACTGTCTTATTTGGATGCATGTCAACGTCATGGTTCTAAGGGAAAGATTGGGAATATAGTTAAGCCATTTTAAATCTCAGCTTTATCAGTTCAGCCCCAAACGTGTATTTGAGTCATTCATTTCATGTGTTCAGTTCTCAATTTGAGCTGTTGTGATTTGAGTTTACCAGAATCCATGATGACATTAATAACAAAGGGACATGGCCTTTACACAGAACCTTTGAAGAGGTTTTCTAAGATGGTAGGAGGTAGGGGGATCCCAGAGCCTGGTGGAATTGGTCCCCCAGTGGGGTTTCCTTGGGTACCAGTTTCAATGATAAATGTGCTAACTCCAAGGAAGAACTGTTGTAGAGAATATGAAGTTCAGACACTCCAAAAGATGATCTGGCACCCGTGCCTTTCCTTATGGATAAAATAAAGCAAGTTTAAGTCCCCATTTAAGTTTAAGACCTTTGTTACCCAAAGCCCCTTTTCTACACCAAAAAAGTGCAGAATATATTAGCAAGTCAGCAAGGAGGAGTTAGAGAGGGTGTACTTTAGCCTGTGTGGGGATTTACTGCCACCGGGGACTAGAGATTTGTTTATTTGTTTAAAAAAAAAAAAAGTTAAGCAATTATATGTTCTTAAGGATCTTTGGAGGAAATCTTAAAATGGTTTTTTTAATTAAGTGTAAGGCTGGAATTGTTCTCAGGTGTTCTTTATAGTCCTGACATTTTCTTAGATTAAATTTAGGCTTCCCTTTCCAAGGCAGTTTGATTTCTCCTTTCCATTGGGCTTTGGTGTGGGTTCGTCCTTCCCTTTGGCTATTCTGTACATAGTGTAAAGCACCTGCCCTCGACCAGAGACCTGTCCACACTGGGCAGACCTTGCTTTAGACTGACAGGATGAACTTATGTTAGCATATGTTTATTTCATGGTTAAGAAAGCAAGGTAACGTGATAGGGAGTGGGTGGTTCATAATCCAGATTTGACATTCAGCATCTGGTTGCACCAAAGAGCTGTAAACTCCTGATTTTATTCTAGAATGAAGTACAAATGAAGAATTAGTGATTAGTTTGCAGATTGCCCTGCAGTTATCTCATTATCAAGTTTATTGATGTTATGGTGTGGTGTGTGTGTGTGTGTGTTTGCGTGCGCGTGCACGCACGCATGTGTGTGTGCACTAGTTTGGGGGACATTTTTGGTTTCTTTGCTGTTTTCAGGTACTTCCATTGGAATTTTGGGCTACTGTCACTCTTTGGATGGTTTGAAATGCAGTTGAATAGTGTGAATTTTTGAAATTGTCTTGGTAGCTATTTTTATGCTGAGATTTTTTTAAAAGTTAGTTGTTTTCCTCTAGAGACAATAAATGTTTAATGATATATATTACTAGCATATATATCATTATATACATCCACACAGAGCTGCTATCTGTGGATAAAGTCTGACTGGAAAGCTATTATGCACTGAACAGTTTGTGTTCTGGTAGAGAATTTGATAACATTGTTTAGTTGAGTTATCTTTTCAATAAGTTTGAGGATGTTTTAGAGTTTTGAAACTTTTCTTGATTTCTTGTTGCTGGAAACCCTCATTTGGGACATGGCCCAAGCCCTTATTAATGTATTTGGGATAAACTGCCTTAAAATGCGATTTGGCGGTAAATGTTCTCTGTGACAAGTGCAAGATAGGGAGATCCTGTGCAGTTGACAGCCTGTTGTCTAAGAAGACTCTGGATAAAACATCGCTGATAATGAAATCAGTTCCTCAGAGAAGGAACTCCTATTGCCCAAGCCAGTTTCTACCTAACGCGCTGGTGAGAGATGTCCATATCAGAGTTAGTCAGGGAACCTTACGTAAGCCACCGGTCCTGCTTAACACCTTTTAAAGAAGGGGGTGCAGGTGACCTGCCCATTAGGACCAGGATCAGGACCGCTTTATGACAGTGTGTGCGGCGTGGTTGTGCTGATGTTAGGTCCTGATGTTTACCAGACAGTGTTACAGTTGTATCCAGTATTGGTTTTTAGTTATCTACTTCATACAGCTCCACTGCCCCAACAAAGTATGAGGGTTTGTACTTTCAATGAGAGAAATAAAGAAATGAATTGGCCTATATATCCTGTATTTGTGTTGTAAGAAATGAGATACTTTAAACTTGCAGGCAATCTAAGCTTGTTGGAAGAGGACTTTAGAGAACCTCTGATTGAGACAGCAGGCTGCCATGTTCATATGCCTGGGCTGACACTCAGGTGACAACGGTTCAATTCAGCAAGCATCTTTGGGGTATCTGCCCCATGCAGCATGCTGCTGTATCAGGTATGAGATGGGATTCCAGCCCTTGACTCCACCGAGAACTGACAAAACTATTTTAAATACTAAAAAAGTGGAGATAGCATTCAGCTTCCCATTTCTAGTTGTGAGTTCAAATCCAGTGCTTTTCCCCTACATTTTATATTCTCAGCTCATCTACTAAATGGAATTTTGGTACCTGAGGTGTCATTGGTATGGCATAGTGAAGGCCAGAATCCAAGCCAGCGACCTGGGTTTTAATGCAGACTCTGTCACCTGTTGTCCCTCTGACACCAAGTATGCCATCTCGCCTCTGTGAGCTCTGGTTCCTGCTCTTTAGGTGCATGAATATGCCATGGAGTTGCCGTGAGGAGCTTGTGTATTTGACAGTAGATGATCCACAGATAGTCACTAGAATTGTAAAAAATTACACTTGGCCATCAGTGCCAATTGATTTGTTGTTTTGTAAAATTCACCTAGCTTTCTTCCATGTCTGTATTTTCTCTACATATATTTTAGGAAGGAAACTGAAATAAAAAAATTATCTTACAATCTTGCTTACTTCACCTCTTCACTTTTCAGATAGCAGGGAGTCAGAGATGGTGGAATGGCCATGATTCTGGTCACCGTGGTGGGTATAGGAACGGGGTAGAGGTGGCCAGCAGTCGCTCCTTACCCTGCTCAGCTGCAGCTGGACTCACCCAGCCGGCAGCCACTGACTTGCTGCTGTATGCGAGTTGTCCCTGTGAAGGGGTGTAAGAATGAGTGAGATCCAGCCCTTCTCTCCTCCAGTTTCCACCATTCTGTGGCCAGCCCACGGCATTCGCTCAGTAGTTCAGTGTCAAGTGTGTAGGGAAATCGAACTGGGCTTTGTCATCTACCAGGTCCCTCCTTTCCTGGAGCAAAGATGCTTCAAGCCTTTGTTGCTGTTGTTTTGTTGGTTGGTTTGGCTTAAAAGGAAAGACCATTATTTTAAATTCGTAACCATTATATAATTCAAGAAGGATCAAGATGCTAAGATTATTTTCTAAAATGTTCTCAAACTACTTCTGTCTCTTGCTATTACAAAGCTTTCTCACAGAAAGCCTCATTCAGAACCTCTTTGATCTATAGTTGTCTGGTTTTTAAAACATGAGGAACGTGGAAAGTTCCTGCAGAAATTCTGGTGGACTTAGGTTGCACATATCTGGTAACCCTAGTTGGGTCACTAGATCAATTACTGTTTCTTTTAGTGACCAGGAGAGAGACTCTCAGTGGTTAAAGTGGACTAATTAATAATCAAGTGATCTACTTTCTCTTGACTTCCTGTCCTTTTTACACCACTGTGGAGGAGACTCTCCAGGATACAGGAACATCATCTGAGTAAAAATTACAGCACTTTTCAACCATCTGCTGCCGCCTTGTAGCAGAAGGAAGTTTAAAGACAGGAAGAAGTGTTGGAAGGGTAGTGCCCACATCAGAGGCATAGCTGATGACGCACCCCCTGTTGATGTGAACACAACCCACCCCATTCTTTTGAGACTGGATTGCGCAGTGTGCATGTGTGCTGCCTGTTTACACAATTTGCTCTCCTTATATGTGAGAACTTGCTATGATGCATTTTGAAATCATACCGTGTGTGTGTGTGTGTGTGTGTGTGTGTATGTGTGTGTGTGGTAGATTTGCTCTTCTAACTGAAGGATCTCTGTTGTGTGGAGATAATACAGCCTTGTGAAGGAGGCTGCTGAATTAGTTACTTAAATGTGTATCTGTGAATTTGTTTGGAGGAACTAATGAATACAAGAAGTGTTTTCCGTAAAGTGGAGATGTGCCTGTTAGCACTTTATTGAGTGAGTGGAAACCCTCAACTGTGGGAGTGAGCTGAGCTGTGAACTCTCATCATCTCCTCCCTTGAGTTTTGGGGACTAATTTTCATGCTTGTTACATTCTTTGCCCTTACACTGACCTTGGGTGATGACCGTTTCTTGGTTTGGAGAACCAATTTGGCAGTGTCTTTAAAATCATCTTCCTCTTTCCACATGGACGTTATGCATTATGGTTTAAACCTATGTACAGTTTGTTGATAGAATCTGAAGTGCTTGGGAAATGCAGATAGAATCTTAGTGAAAAATAATTATTGTGGCAAGTCAGGAAAGCGTGAGCCTCTGATGTCTTTTTTTTATTATTGTATGCCACACCTCCTTACAGTCTTGTCTATGCCAAGAGTAAAATGGCTGTCCCATGTAGGGGAGCGTTTAGATGTGTAACTAAAACTGGAAAGCCATACAACAAATACATAGAAAGGAGAACAATAGTGCACATCATCTGGATCCCACAATGTAACACATTTCTCCTAAACTCAGAGTGGTAACTTCAAAAAGCATCACTTTTTTAGAGCCCCTCTTAAGTGAGTATTAATTGGAGAATACTATTGACAAGGGTTTACTATGTTTTTTTTTTTTTTAATTAAAGGATTTGCACATCATCATTAACTATCTTTGGGATAGAACATTTTAAAGTTTTCTCCAAAGAAAGCAAAGTAAGAGGTGCTTATTAAAAATGGCTTGCTGTCAATACTGGATGAGCTGATAGTCTAATTGTTGACGCTTTCTTAGTATTTGTGATACTGGGTATGTTTGCAATTGAAGAATTTTAAAAATTTCCCCCGGTCCTCTTCCCAGTATGCATAATTATATGAACAAATATGAAATTCCACAGTATTTTTCATTCTAGCCATATAACTTGATAAAATTCAAGGAATGCTCCTGTAGGCACAAGCCTCAGCTCTGCTCATTGTGGGATGAGGGGATCAACTTGTTCTTGAAATCAACTGGCAAAGATGTCTTTATGTCAATGGCAAAAGTATAGCTCACCTGTGTAATATTGTGGGCCTCACTTTCAAATTGTGTCAGCTCTCAGATCACTGATAGTCATTTGGTAAATAACAGTGTACTTTTTAAAAGCTAAATGATCTCTTAGTGCCTTGAAAGTTAAGATACTTTTGCAAAATGGATTTAACAAAATTCAGGATCGGCACAGATGGGCTGGCTTTTGTACTGTCAACTTCAGAGTTGAGGAAGATGTCATTAACTGCATCTTAGCTGTCACGTTCCTATGTTTCAGTACAAATCTGTTATTGCATCGTAAACGATGGCAGATAACAACTGCTTTCATTATATTTTCATGATGTATTTTTCTTTTTTCTTTTTACAAGTAAGAAATGGGGAAAAATATAGTCAAGAAGTAAGTGTGGGATTTTAAGCTCTAGTTTTGTTTTAACCTAGACATTCTAGGGTGAACAGTGTTAGTTTTATACTGTAGTCCACAGGCAGACACTTTGTGTACCCTTTAGAAATGTGTTTACCGTCACAGGTTTATTTTTACTGTAGAAATATGTACTGTGAAGCAAAAAGACAGGAAGAATAAATGTTGATGGGTCATACACAGACACAAACACGTATTTGATGAAGTCCCCTACATTATGTGAACACAATTTCCCCCTTCTGTGAAGACTATAAACTACCCTGTATGAGTATGTGTATGCATGTTTACATGATACAATTTAATTTTGCAGGATTATTTTAAAAAGTATGTTTATATATTATACCTAACAAGCTGTAAATATTGTATACTATTGATTTTTAATTTTATATAAGCAATTTTTTATTTCCCAATTCATGTACAAATCTCATTGTATATACAGCATACTTTTCCTGGAGAACACAGATTTTGCAGTGAATTTTCAGTAATTTTAATTGCAGTAAGCATCAGGCTAGCCTTAGAGATGTTGATCTTTCTTTCAAATTACTTTTCACCACTTTCATTTTCTCCAAAAGGGCAGCAATAAACATATGCAAGTTATTTTTGATTAAAGGAAATTGGTTCCATTTATTGTTTGAGAACAGATGCACAGCTGACATCCTCCAGTGTCTGATCCCAGGGCCGTGTCTTGAGGTCCCCACGTGACCCTTCTCTCTGTAACCTACAGGGTGAACTCTGCCGACACTCACAGAGACATCTGTCAAAAGTGAACCCAGCACTTCAGTGTCATTACACAGAATTTATTGGATTAAAAATTTGTAATATATAGTATTTTAATAAAGTTTCTGTATTCGATTTCATGCACTTATATATAAATAAACCTGTCTTTAAAAGCTTTATGGGGTGTCTGCCTCGTGGTGACAAATCTCTTCAACTCATTCCCTGCGGGTGCAGATGTCTTCTGCTTTTTGTCCATTTTCTTCTGAGCCAGTTTCACCTATGGATTTTGGAGATTTGGCTGAAAAAGGTAATACACAAGAAGTTTGGATACAACTGTGGACAGGCTTATAGATTTGCCTGGGACCAGTCCTGGACCCCAGAAGCATCTACTTGTACGAGGTAACTGCTGTAAGAAGGATACAGTTGTTTAGTAGCAGAGAACTGCCTTTTATTGACTGCTTGTTACGGGTTAGACATTCTGTGTTCCGTGTTCTATCCCCATTTGACAGATAAAGCATACATAGGAGGTTCAGAGAAGTTGAGAAAGTGCTCAAGGTCACCCAACTGCTAATTTCCTGTGCTGGGGTCTTCTTGGTCCAGTACCTGTGTTTGTTCCCAGTGAGCCATGTTGGTTTCTACAGAATATTCTGGGAGCTTAGACTGGGTGGCATTAAGGGGATTTGAAAAATTATGAACTCAATATTTAAATTGTCATACTGATGCATCTGTTATATTTTTGTTAAGGATTTTGGAGGGAGGTGCTAAATAACCAACTACTATCTTTCCTGAGAAGAGATTGGAGCTGAAAGAGCCAGTTGCTGTAAATGTTACCAACCTTGGAGGGAAGACTGGCTCACTTTAGAAATTGAGCAAGTATCCTGGAAGAAAGCATTTTCTCACACTCATTGACATTCATTTCATGTCATCGCCAAATTGAAATGAATTTTTTGCTAGATAACTTTTTCATTCAACCTTAAGAGCTACAAAATTGAGGCCAGCACTGTGGCGTGGTTGGCTAAGCCTCTGCCTGCAGCGCCAGCATCCCGTATGGGCGCCAAATCATGTCCCTGCTGCTCCTCTTCTGATCCAGCCCTCTGCAATGGCCTGGGAAAGCAGTAAAAGGTGGCTCAACTGCTCTAGCCATGCACTGTGTGGGAAAACCAGAAAAAGCTCCTGGCTCCTGGTTTCAGATTGGCCCAACTGGCAGTTGTGGTCATTTGAGGAGGGAACCAGCATGGAATCCTTTCTCTGTCTCTCCCTCTGTCTGTAACTCTACTCAAATAAATAAAGTCTTTAAAAAAAATTACAAGGGGGCCAGCGCCTTGGCATAGCGGCTAAGGCCACCGCCTGTGGTGCCGGCATCCCATATGGGCTCCGGATTGAGTCCCAGCTGCTCCACGTCTGATTCAGCTCTCTGTTGTGGCCTGGGAAAGCAGTAGAAGATGACCCAAGTCCTTGGGTCTCTGCATGCATGTGGGAGACCTGGAGGAAGCTCCTGGCTCCTGGCTTTGGATTGGCCCAGCTCCTGCAATTGCTGAGTGAACCAGTGGATGGAAAACCTCTCTCTCTGCCTCTGCCCCTCTGTAACTCTGTCTTTCAAATAAATTAATCTTTAAAAAAATTACTCAATACATTTCCTCCCCAACCATCAAACTTAAAAAAAAAATTTTAAACAAAGTGTAAATCTTGGGATTTCAGAAATGTTGATTTGGTTATATTATTTTTACTCTTTGACGTAATGTTTTTGTAATAGGTAAACAGGGCATTTTGATATTTGCTGACCCTTACAAAAGGCCGTGAGTTCCAGATTTGTCATCACCTACATAGAAAATCTGCAGAAGATCATCTGTAAGGGAGATGCTTGGGTCTTCGAGAGCCTTGTGATGAGGAATGAGTCCTGAGCACACGGGGGAAGAACATAGCCAGCTTTACTGAATGGTCACTGAAGTCACCCATAAAATAGTACCTAAAGCTTTATTCATTCATAAAATAGTACCTATTCCTTATTCATTCATAAAATAGTACCTAAAGCGTTAGGGTGCAGAGAAGAAAGTAAGCAGAACCTATGATAGGTCTGTCTTCTTTATGTGAGACATGGAGGTAAACAGCTCTTACACACATCTGCTTCCCAGATTCTTGCAATGATTGGGACTGGGTCAGGTTGAAGTTGGGTGCAGGAACCCAACCCAGGCCTGCCTCGTGAATTGCAGGAATTCAGTTACTTGAGCCATCACTACTGCCTCCCAGGGTCTCTGTTAGCAGGAAGCTGGAGTCTGGAGCTGGAGCAGGGACTCAGCAGGTGTCTCACCTGGCCTCTTAACTGCTGGTTTGAACACCCCTTCCCTACAGCAGGTCTGAGAAGTTCAGAAAGCTGGGGGGACTGATTTACAAAATGGAATAGCATCAGGTGTTTTCTTGCAAAGACACTGTTTTGTCACTAGGTGGTGCAGTAGTTCCATTGTATTTTTCCCCTTGCTTTTGGCTTGCCTGTTAGTTCCTGTTAGTTCTTGCCTGTGAACCCAAACCGACTCATTTCCATTGGATGAATCTAACAATTTTTTCCAAAATAAACACACGTGAATAAATATTTAAAAAAAATCCAAGAGTCTACATGTCATCACTAGCCAATTTAACTTTCCGAAGAATATTAAAATAGAGTGTTCAGGGTTGTTTGCAGATGAGAAGACCACAGTAGCTGTATGTTTTTGTTAAGTCATTAACCTGGGCCTTGATTTATGTATTTTCCTTAAGTCCCAACTTGTACTGCATAATTCTTTTTACCAAATTTAAAGTCTACACTTCTTGAGTGACATTTAGTTACATTGTTGGTCAGCTTGCCAGGATAAAAGGGCAACATAACACAACTGAATTTGTATCAGATTTAAATCCCTGCTCTCATCTTTAGTATTGGAACCTAGCCTACTTATTCTGTAGTCTTCGGTTTGTATATCAACAATAACAGTAACAACATCTCATTCCATGTAGTGAATTCCCAGTGAATCCTCTTTCATGCATTGTCTTTCTGTACTTGGAGAGAAAATGTGGTGCTAGACTGCTACAAGTTTTGGTAGTGGATTGAGATGCCTCAGTTTCAGCGTCGGAGCTGGATTCGGCATCCCCGCAGAGCGCTGTGCATATTTAGAGATTTCTTTCAGATTGTAACTGTCCCATTGAACTGTATGTTGCTTCTGCGCAGAGCCTGCTGAGGGAATTTTTTTAGAAACATACCTCAGCAGGAAAGAGCCTGACTGGGAAGCAGAATGGATGAACTTGCTGAGCTGGCAAATTCCTTGAATACTCCAAACCAAATATGTATGAGAGGAGGAAACCCAAGCAGCCAGCATCAGTTAGGCCCTCTGAAAGACAGACATGACTTGCCTGTTTGCCAATTGTGGGCACCAGCCACCCCACCTCCTTTGCAAATGGGCAGGTTAGCCTCGGAGAAAGGCCGGCTCTTCCAGCTGTAGACTCTGACCCTGAAGGCCCACATTCTGTTGCATCTTGTGGAGTCAGCAGCCACGGAGACAGACATGCCCTCCACGGGGAGCACTTCAGGACTGAACTTGATAGGTCGAACACGGCCAAACATTTTCATAAAACAACACCTTCTCTGCCCCTTTTGCTTACTTACTTTTTGTGGGAATTGGTGTTGGGAGTGACTGCAATCTGTTGCTACAAGGAGACGCTTGTGTTATCTTTACCATGGACAGAAGTCACTATTGGATTGAGGAAGCACAGTTCTGAGAGACTGGTGACTTGTGAAAGTCTCAGAGCTATCTGATTGGGGAAGGGATGAGACCTGGGTCCTCCCCATGCTCTGACTCCTCCTGCACGTGAAGCTTGTCCTTGACCCAGCTGCTCTGTGCCAGGTTTTTACCCAGGGAGCATGGAGACTGATGAATTTCTTTTGTCTTCTCATAAATGCAAGTTGCAACTCTTAAAGGGACACCATCAGAATAGGACTGAGCTCCTGTAAGCCAGGGCCAGTTTTAGCATCACAGATTTGACACTTGCTGTGTCCATCCAGTTCCAAGCTTCAGGCTCCAGACTTCTCATTTGAAACATTAATTTGGGTAGTTTTTGCAAGGTGAATGAGAAAGAACGAAAATTTCATGTATAAACTATAGTGTATGATTTGTGCATTTGTTTTGTTTTTCAAGTGCCTAGAGGAAACATGTAAAACTTGTATTATTATTGATAGACTAATTATTGTAATAAATGCTGGCATTCATTTTGCTCTCAAATCACTTTGACATCTGCAATCTCATTTTACCTTCCTAATTTATTGTTTGGGGGAAAGGTAAAATGCTTTTTTATGACAGACAGTTAACTGATTAAACAGAGGTCTTTTATGATACCTGAACAACTGCTTTAGACTTGACAGGTTTTTTTTTTTTTTTTTTTTAAGTTTTAAGCTTTATTCAGTGAGAGAAATGCAGAGGAGAGTGAGGACCCTATCTAAAAGAGAGAGGGAAATCTGAATTCATTCTGAGTACCAGGAGCCAGCCAGCCAGGAAGCATAGGGCAGGTGGCCCAAAGGCCGCTTGCGCAAACACTTGCCAGTTCTAAGAACAGACGTGCAGGGGCTGCCACAGTCCCATTTGCTTGGACTCAGGTAATCCTCAGGGACCCAAAGGGATCTTGGGTAACACATGACTGCTCATCGCCTGCCACCATGCTTTGGCTGAAGTCTTTTAAAAGAAAGGATATGGAAAGACCCAAGTGTTGACATTAGGTCTTATGAAAAGTTAATTTGTTTTCTTCTATCAGGAATATCCCTAGTTACGTGCCAGTGATAATAGAAGTGCAACCATGTTGAATTAGGACTTTTCAAGATTTAGCTTCACTAAGCAGACTGTTTCTTTCATAAATAAAGCAGCAGGCTTTCCAGCGTCTTGTTTTATCTTCACTAGTTCAATGCCCACCACTGAGTATCTGGAAGGGAAAAGTTGTCAAGTTGGATTGAAACATGAAGTCTTCCTGGATAGTTTAAGTTCAAATGGACAAAAGAAGTATGTGTAATTTTGGTATCAAAGACATGGGTATCAGGGCTATAGAGAATGTGTACACCAGGGCCTCAAGTAGTCAGCAGTAAGCTTGTTGGCTCTCATGAGAAAAAGGGCCTGTGTGCTGCTTAAACCCAGCTTCAGGATTAAGTCAAAACACATCCACCCTTGACATCAGGCATCTGTGATGTTTGAGACTGTAGTGGGGAAACCATCAACAGCTTAAACTGAACTTTAGATTACAATAGTGTCCATAAATACAGACCAGGTCAACATTATGTCAGCGCTACAATAGCAGAGACAAGAAGCAGAGATAATAAATTGGCAAATAACCCAAAAAGGATTTTTGCTTGACATTGGAATTTGTATCTCTTTACAAATAACACTTTCTATTTTAAAAGTAGTACTCTCTCTGATATATATAAACTATGTCTTCACTTTCTGTCTCTGGAAGGGTCAGGGGTGGCCAAGGGTCAAAGAGTTTCTTTACGTGCAGTGTAGGTAGATAATTAAGAAGGGGTGAAGTAGATAATTTTTTTCCCAAAAGAATTGTCTCCCAAAAGTTAACAAAATAAGCTCTTGAAAGGGGTTCTGTCACGTTAGAGCAGGACTTTTTAGTAGGCCAAACAGAGGACAGTCGCACTGAATGTAACTAAGAATTGGTTTATTCGTAAATACCCATTCGTGGTTTTTAATTCTGGAAAACATCAGATGTCAACTTGAGCATTAAATCATTTGGTAGGATTCCAGTCTTATGATGAACACCTCAAAGAATTCTGTGGTTATCTTGGCTGTTATTAATCCAGTCTGCTTTCATTCTTTTATCCCAAACTCTACCTTTTAACACAGCAATAAATTTGGTAAAATAAGGCCCAATCTCTCACTCTTTCTTTGAGATTTCCCAAACTTCCCACTTTCTAAGCTAAAATGAAACAAGGGTCAGACTCATTGTAAATAATGTGTATTAAGATACTCCAGAGAATACTGTTTGTTTTTTTTTTTTTAATATTTATTTGAAATGCAGAGTAAGAGAGAGAATGGATCTGTTCACTTACTCAATCCCCAGATGACCACAATGTCTGGGGCTGGACTGAAGCCAGGAGATGGGAACCCCATGTGGGTCTCCCACGTGGGTGGCAGGGACCTAGCACTCTGACTATCTGCTGCTTTCCAGGTGCGTTAACAGGAAGCTGGATTGGGAACAGAGCAGACTGGACTTGGACTGGTACCCATATGGCATGGTGGTGTCACAGGCAGCAGCTTAACCCACTGTGCCATGATGCTGGCCCTGCCAATTAAGTTTAATAAAGTTTGTTTTCCATGTGCCTGTCTTCAGTGTTCACAATCCACACGTGCATATTACAGCCTTCAGAATGCTCTGAGTGAACCTATTTGGCTTTGTTTTTCCATGAATTCTCTGGGAAATGTCAACGGCCACCACAGGAATTTCAGTAACTGATCCTGTGTTTTCTGGAAAGCATTTGTGAGCATATTTCCAAAGTTCAACCTGCTGTTGCCATTCCAATGATCTGTGGTCCATCACACTAAAGCTGGGCCAGGGTTTTGATATCTAAGGTTTTTCTTTAATTTGAGGGGAGAGAGTGAGAGAGCGAGCAAGCAAGAAAGAGCGCGAGAGAGATCCCAGGCTCTAATTCATTTCCCAAATGTCTATAATGGCCAGGGCTGGCCAAACACTGGGAATCAGGAACTCAACCCAAGTCTCCCATGTGCATGACAGGAACTCAACCACCGAGCCATCAACCAAGCCTCCCAGGGTGTGCATTAGCAGGAAGCTGGAATTGGGATCAGAGCTGGAACACAAACCCAGGTACTCGTGTAGGGGATGCAGTTTTCTTAACCACTAGGTCATGTACCCCTGGTATCTGAATTTCTACTCCCTGCTGCCCAGTGTCGATCCTGCCGAGCTCTCCAATGTGTGCTGACCTGTTTCTTCATCCTCTGTCTGGCCCAGGTCTCTGGAGCCTTCCTAACCCTATGTTAGGTTTGTTACATCCATGCCCACAACCTCCTAACTTGCACTGTCTTCTGAGGCTTTCTGGGCCCAGCCTCTCTGGCTGGGACTTGCTATCCATGGCCCGAATTCAACATCATCTATGAAAGTGGGACTCTCAGATGAGAGTAATGTTAAGATGTTTGTGGAGGGGGTGGCATGGTGCTGCAGCTTAAGCTGCCACTTGCCCATTTGAGTCCCAACTACTTCTGATCTAGCTTCCTGTCAATGTGCCTGAGAAGACAGTGGGAGATGGCCCAAGTGCTTGGGCCCCTGCACCCATGTGAGAGACCTGGATGGAGTTCCTGGCTCCTAGCTTTGGTCTGGCCCAGCCCTGGCTGTTGTGGGCATTTATGGAGTGAACCGATAGATGCAGAATTTCTCTCTCTCTCTCTCTCTCTCTCTCCTCTTTGTCACTCTTTCAAGTAAATAAATATTTTTAAAAGTTTGTGGAAAATGGCATTAAAAGAAGTTTATTTTGTTCAAAATATTATGAAATATATACATAGGGTTTTTTTTCAGAATCCATATCTTGCGATGAACTTTTTGAAGACCCTTCGTATGCACAGATTCCAGTGTGTTGGTACCAAAATCAACTCGTCTTTTCATTCCATATTCTACAAACTGTCCAAGACTCCTGGTATTTAATGAAGCCATGAGCTTGGGGATTGTTCCAATCTGTACCACAAACAGGACTGTTTCCCAGTGACATTGGCAGGCATGCCACCCGGTCATCTGCTTGTTTTCCCAGAATTCCCGAGTCTGTACTGCCTTCATTTCTGACACTGGAAAGAATGGCGCTGTCAGAATGGTTTTCCTTTTTATCTTGAGACCCTCATCTCTCTGTGTTTCTCTTCATCAACATTTGGGATAGCTACTGTCAACAGACAGAAGCAGCCACCTGGGCTGGCTCTGCGAGTTTGACTTCTTGAAATTCAATATGCCCAATTACTATGTGCCAAAAAAAAAAAAAAAAAAAAGTCAGAAGGAGGTGAAACCAATTGACCCCAACTTGGCAGGTTTTGCTCAGAGCCCCAAAACAAAAATTCTCTTTATAATAAAGCTTCTCTCTTGCTTCTTTTTGAAGTTAGTTAATTGGAGGAGGGAGTGAACGCCTGGTGGGATTCTCTGCAGATTCTCTTATCTGGACACTAATTGGAGCCCAAGTCACTGCAGAGGAGTAGAAGCAAACTCATATAGGTGAGAGCTCTCAGACACTTGGCAAGCAGTTATTACTAACCAAGTATGTGTTTATGTTCCCTGACTAATTGCCTCTAAGCTTACTCCATCTCTTTCATAAATTCAATCGTCACACCTCCAACCCCACTGCAGCTTTCTGTCTTTTGGAACTGACAGAGGGAAGACTGAGAGTGGGTGAAGGTGAGTAAGGGATCTCAATGTGGTATCTACAGTGCACTGTCAGGAAGCTGCTGCACACACCCCACTGTGGGAGCAGCACTGGCCCTGTGCTTCCAAAGCAAGGGCAGTAGAGGCAGGATGGTTCTGAGCCTGTTGGCTTCTGAGTGACTGCTGATTGTGCCTTTCCTGGTCTGTGGGGGCTGGGGCCAGTCTAAGTCTCCTAAGCCCCAGAAGCCAGGATCCTGCCCTGGTCTTTAAAGGCTGCGTTCCACCTCTTGAACTTCTCTCCCTGATTAACCACGTTTACAAATACCTTCAGTCCTACAGAAAAGCTACTAAGATACTGCAGAGAACTCTGATGTACCTTTGTCCAGATAAAGGAGGTTTTTAACCTTGGGCCACATTTGCTTGCATTCATCATTTTCCTCGCATCTTTCTCACCAACCAGTGGATCCCAGCAGGATTTTCAGATATCTTCCTGGATTTATAAATATGTGTTGAGAGGCTTTAAGTACTGCACAATAAGCAAATTAAAACATCTAAATCAATGAATAATTTGTTCTTAGTATAAGTTGGTGGGAAGCCTCTCATGAGTTACCTCTGCAGTGCATAAAACATTTTGCTTTTGTTAAAAACATCGATTAGCTTAAGCCTGCGCTAAGACTTTTGGGAAGCACTATGGCCATGCTTTCTGAACTATGGATTAGATACCAGTATCCAATCGATGTTAAATTTCCTGACTTTGCCAATACACTGTGGTTATGAAGAATGGATTCTTGTCTGTGGACAGACCATGGTGTACTCAGTGGTAAACAGAAATATGTTGCCTACCCTCAAATGATTTAGGAGAACAAAAATACACAGCTTTCAATCCACAGAAAACAATCAAGCAAATGTGGCTCAATGTGAAAACCCAGATGATCTGAGTATATAGGAGTTCTTTGTATTATTTTAGCAATTTTTGTGAAACTTTGAAATTATTTCAAATACAAGTATGTCTACCAATATAAACATACATTTTGAAACTATTTCAAATAAAGAGTTAAAACATACATGTGGGAGGCAACATTATGGCATAGCGGGTTAAAGCCCCAGGCAGCAGTGCCAGAATTCCATACGGGCACCAGTTCAAGTCCCGGCTGCTATACTTCTGATCCAGCTCTCTGCTATGGCCTGGGAAAGCAGTAGAAGATGGCTACTAGGATGGCTTGGGCCCCTGCACGCACATGGGAGACCCAGAAGCTCCTGGCTCCTGGCTTCAGATCAGTTCATTTCCAGCTGTTGCAGTCATTTGGGGAGTGAACCAGCAAAATTGAAGACCCCTCTCTCTTGCTCTACCTCTCTCTATAACTCTGTCTCTCAAATAAATCTTAAAAAAAGCAAATATGTAATAACTAAAAAAAAAACCCACATGCATGTGTATGTATACACACATGCATAATACAGTTATGCAGGGAACTTAAAAAATTTGTGGAATTAAAAGGTACATTTAGGCCGGCGCCATGGCCTTGTGGCGCTGGCACACCGGGTTCTAGTCCCAGTCGGGGCACTGGATTCTGTCCCGGTTGCCCCTCTTCCAGGCCAGCTCTCTGCCGTGGCCAGGGAGTGCAGTGGAGGATGGCTCAAGTGCTTGGGCCCTGCACCCCAGGGAGACCAGGATAAGTACCTGGCTTCTGCCATCAGATCAGCGCAGTGCGCCGGCCACAGCGTGCCAGCCGTGGCGGCCATTGGAGGGTGAACCAATGGCAAAGGAAGACCTTTCTCTCTGTCTCTCTCTCACTGTCCACTCTGCCTGTCAAAAAAAAAAAAAAGGTACATTTATTTTGGCACGAAAAAACTTGAAATCCATACATATAAGGGGTCTTCGAGAAGTTCATGGGAAATGCACACTATGAAAAATTTGTGATTAGCTTTCAAAATTGTTTTGGCTCTAAAACACACATATCTTAACTCCTTTTCCCATGAATGCATGGAAGCACCTTGTATTCTACAGTCATGTGTTTGTGTGTATATGTATTGATAGTGTACATGTAGAGTGTATCCATGCTTTGAATTTAGCCCTCGGTTGAGGTAGCTCCAGCTAGTATTTCCAGCTTCCAAGCTGAGTGAGTCCAGTGATACCAGCTGAGGGTTTGCTTGGGTCTGCAGTCTGTGGTCCCTGTAGCTGCCTTCTGGCGAGGGCCTTGGGAGATTCCCTTCTGGGTGAGTTGATTATCTTTGAGCGAGGAGAACACGTAGGCGCCCCTGCTCCCCACCTCTACAAAATGCAAGCAAAGTAGCTGCTTTGCAAATTGCTAAAGACAAGCATTAGGTTGTTTTTACACAAAAACTCCTGTAGTAATGAAGTTTCCAGAACCTCAGGATTCAGTGAGTGAAGTCATTTGAAAAGGTGACAGCCCCTGCTTCTGGAAGCCAGAGAGTGCACTTCCATGGACCTAGAGTTAAGACTTGGAGGGTAGTTTTTTTTTTAATATTTATTTATTTATTTGAAAGGCAGCATATGAGAGAGAGAGAGAACACTTCCAACCGCAGGTTCACTCCCCAAATGGCTGCAAAAGCCAGTGCTCTGCTAGGCCAAAACCAGAAGCCGGAAGCTTCATCCAGGTCTCCCAAGCACTTGGGCCATCCTCTGCTGCTTTCTCAGACTCATTAAAAGGGAGCTGGACAAGAAGTGGAGCAGTCAGGGCTCAACTCATGCTCATACGGGATGCTGGTGTTGCAGACAGCAGCTTACTCTGCTGCACCACAGTGATGGCCCTGAGATTTTTTTAAAAGTTAATTGACCTCTGAGAAATAAAAATTGCAGCTCTTCACGGTACACTACATGACATTTAGATGGAGGTGTACAATGTGCAGCAGTTAAATCAACCATTACCTCACATATTTGTATGTGTGCAATGTGGCTGCTCTCTTAGTGGATTCCAAGTGTACAGGATATTGTTATTTCCCATAGACACCATGCTGTGTAACAGATATCTTGAACATATTCCTCCCAACTGCACTCCTCCATCTCTTCACTAACATCTCCCCCCACCTCTCTGCTTGCCCACTAGCCCCTGGTAACCACCAGTCTCAATAAACATTTATTTATTTATTTGAAAAGCAGAATGATGGGGTTGGGGGGAAAGAGAGAGTTTTTCCATCCACTGATTCACTCCTCCAAATGGCTGCTGTGGTCAGAGTTGGTCCAGGCCAATGCCCGAGAGTCTAGAATTCCATCCTGGTTTCCCACGTGCATGACAGGGACTCAAGCACTTGGCCACCTGCTGCTGCTGTCCCAGGTACATTAGGATGCTAGATGGGAAGTGGAGCAGCCAGGACTCTGTTCAGCACTCCTGTTTGGGATGCCACTGTCACAAACTGCAGCCAAAATGGCCATGCCTCAACACTGAGCCTCATGGTAACTAACATTCTACTCTCTTCTGAGTCTGGCATTTGTAGGTTCCAAGTTGAGGTGAGATGATGTGTTTTTTTTTATTCCCGGCTTCTTTCACTCAGCATCGTGTCCCCAGTGCCATAATTGCCTCTTTTTAAAAGGCTGAATAGTCGTCTGTTATGTTTGTGCACCACATTTTCTTTGTCTGTCTATTCATGGACACGGAGGTTGGTTCCAGATGTTGGCTGTTGGGAATAGTGCTGCGGTGCCCATGGGAGTGCAGCTAACTCTTCAACGTGTTGATTTCCTTTCCCCCGGGTTTACAGCCAGCTGTGGGACTTCTGGGTCACATGGTAGTTCTATTTTTAATTTTCTGCAGAGCTATCGTACTGTTTTCCATAATGGCTCTACCCAATTGTGTCCCAGCACCGTAACTGTGCCCCAGCAGTACGCAAGGTTTCCCTTTAACCTGGAGGTTCTCCCCCTGCTCCTGCCCTGAGCGAGCTGGAACTCAGAGCCACGTTGTCCCTTCTACCTCAGTCTCCTGGCTTTTCCTTCTCCCTCCGCCTCCCTCCCCCTTTCTTTCCTTCCATGCTTTGACATGCCAGGGGTAGGTCAGATGGTGGTTACTCAGTTCCGAAAACTCTGCAGAGAGCAGTTCTGTGCTAACAGGAAACTCCCGAGAGAGGAGATAATCCTGAGAAAAATAGGTTAAAAACAAACATAACTCATCTTTCACCCTCCTCTGGCTGCCTCCATCTCCCATGATCCACTCCTGGTCTCTCAGTTTTGTAATCGTAAAAGAAATTCCCATGGGGACTAATTTGGGGGTTGAAAAATGTTCTCAAAACATTCAAGACCTTGTGTTACGCTTTGTACAGAGTTTGACTCCCCAAACTCACGCAGACACTTAAACCCCAAAGTCTTAGGAAAATGGCTGATGGATTGATGTTCACAGTTGACACATTAGGGGTGGAGACTTGATCTGTTAATGGCAACTGGGAGGGCAGCCTAATGAGAGGGCCAAGTCACTGGGACCTGGCCTCCACGCGAGAGGGTTGATCATTCTAGCTAAGTTCAGTCTGGCTTCTCGTTCTGTTTCCTGGCCCCTGTGTGGTTCCCCCCTTCGCCATCCTCTGCCTTCACCAAGTGCCTAACACAGTAGGGCTACCCAGTGTGGACCGTGAACCTCCGAACTATAAGCTGAAATAAACCTTCCTTCCTAAGTAGCTTTTCTTGGTATTTAGTTAAAGTAATCAAAGGCTGATGATGTACTTTGAAGCAAAAAAAGCATGCAGCTTTTTAATCTTTAAATTGAAAAATTTTTAATGAGGGAGAAGGGAGGGGGAGAGGGAGAGGGAAGAGGGAGAGGAAGGGGCAGGGGGGAGAGAACCCTCCTTGACTAGGAAGTAGTAACAGGTTGAGAGTTAATTGGACCTGGGAAGGAACTGACACAGCTTGAGGACAGGTGTTCGCTTCAGGTACAACTGTGACATAGGTGAGCTGCCCTGGCTCTTAGGGACTCTTGGCCTCAGGCTGCCTGCCCAGGGCTGCGCCACCCAGGCCCACTCTCCCAACACCCTGCCAGTGCCCTGGGATGGAGTCTGTTCTGGTGAGGTTTAGTGAAAGAATGTGTTTAAGGAAAAGCTCTCACAGCAGAGAGACACTGTATTCAGGGGGCACTATTGAGACAAGTGCAGGGACAGCCCCAGTGGGGTTTTGCCATGGGAGAGAGGCCTGGCTTGACTCTGAATGCAAAGTGAGTGGGTAGAAAATTACTGGGAGGAAGCATCAAGATCAAGGGGGATTCTAGCCAGACCAACCCAGCAGGGTAGTGGCTGCACACAGCCAGGGTTATCAGACATCCCCAGGGGCTGGTGGAGGAGGAGGTGGGGTGGAGAGTTCTGGCTAAACTGACTTAGCAGGGTTCTTTCTGACATTGAACGATGCAAAGACAAACACACAAGTCCAAAGTCAGGGCCTAGTTGACAGGAGAATGATGGAGTCTGGCCTAGAAGACTTAAGGATCTGACAGGAAGAGGGATGTGTCCTGGAAAGATAGGCATAAAAAATGGGGACCAGCACTGTGGTGTACTAAGCTAAGTCTCTGCCTGCGGTGCCAGCATCCCCTATGGGCACCACTTCATGTCCCATCTGCTCCTCTTCTGAGCTAGCTCTCTGCTGATGGCTTGGAAAGGCAGTGGAGGATGGTCCAAGTGCTGCACCCATCTGGGAGACCCAGAAGAAGCTCCTGACTTCAGATTGGCCCAGCTCCAACTGTTGCAGCCATTTGGGGAGTGAACCAGCAGATGGAAGACCTTTCTCTCTACCTCTCGAATAAATAAATAAAATCTTTTTTAAAAAAATGACAAGGTGAGTACTTGTGAGGAGTCAGTTGCTGTGAGAATATAGAAGACACATAACGTGCTGAGCAGGTAAACTGAGAGTTGTATGTAGAAGAAAGAGGAGAATTTTTCCTGGTAGAGAAACAGAGGAAAGACTGTCCCAGGAAGAATCTGTTGAACAGGATCTTTGGTGTCTTGGCCCACGCTAGTGATTCTGATAATAGGAACTATGGGTCCCTTCCTGGGATGCCCCTCAAATTGCTCTATGTGATGTGTATCTGCTGTGTGTTCCTACAGGCAGGTGCACCATGACACCTGGAGGCCCTGATCCATGGAAAACTCTCATTTTGTATTTTTTGAAATTTTCTTTTCATATGTATATTAATCCAACAACAACAACAACAGAAACCCTCACTTCATCTAACTCACCTGACAATGCTGTTCACATACATGATGCCTTTGTGTATTGTTTTGTTTTTCTGATAACAAATGAGGAGACTTGGGACTATTGGGCTGATAGAGGGTCATCCCCCCGTCTACTTCACCCCCAGTCCACCAGGGCAACTAGGAGCAATAACAGCCATCTCCTCTTCGGGGGAGGAGAGGGAAGGAGACAGAAACCGTAGAAAACACAAATCCTATCATCCACACAGTGGCTGGGGATGGTAGGGAGTGGGACAGGCATGAAGCCAAGGCTGAGAGTGGCCACATTCCTTTCTCTCTCTGATGCTGTGTCCATAGGTTCAAGGTTGGGAAGCCCAGAAGAAGGGGGTCAGGGCCTCCGTGGGCCCCCAGCTGCAGCTGTGCAGGTGGACTGGTTGGTCTGGGCTCCTGCAGGGTGGAGCTGGCCTGGCTGTCCTGCTGCAGGGGACCAAAGGACCTGGGAAGGCAAGAATCCCCTGCAGCAGTGTTCCCCCTCTGCTCTCGTAGAGGGGCTTCCTGAAAAGGAACTCGGGCCCTTCGGCTTAAAATGTGAAAGCGGTGCTCAACTCTTTGCTAAGTGAGTCTTTCTTTTAGTTCTTCTGAAATTTCCCGATAAGACCAAAGCGGGTGAAGTGGGAAAGATCATCAAGAAGACAAACATTGGCCCCAGTGCCTGGAAACGATTCCCTGTGGGTGGAAAATGCTCCGGTCATTTCTTCCAGGCAAGATGAGAAGCAAAGAGATCACTCAGAAAAGCGCATGGAAAATCCGAACTAAGTATTTTTAGCTGCTTGACCTTTCAGTGAGAGTAGTATCTCCTTTAAAAGGAAAGATTATCAAAAAGAATGCACTTAGTAATGTTTGGAGGGGAGACAAGAAGGGGGAGAAGCCGGAGGTGAAACTGTCTAAGCTCTGGTGTACAGTTTTGGGGCAGCAATGCCTATCTGCTCATGTTTCTGAACTGGACAGCACCAGAACGCTGGTCTTGTATCTGGGGAACTGAACTCCCCTGCCAGGGGGAAGGTGACTGTGGAACCTTTGAAAGATGCTCAGAACGTTAGCAGAGAGCTCGCTCCCCTCTTCTCCTCCTTGCCTCCTGCCTTCCATCCCTCCTTCTCTGTTCCCCTTCCTCCCTCCTTCCAGGACCCCCCAACGTTATGCTGTTGCTTGGCCAGAATAAACAGCTCATCCCACTCCATGCTCTGCACAGTTCTCCGATGATAAGCTCTTTCTCAAAATACTTCACTGCTCCCACAACCAAGTCAGTGCCTAGTGAAACTGCGCGGTGTGCAAGCTTTGCTCTTGTGTGGGTTCCTCTACCCCTTCTCCTTATGAGACATCTCATCTCCATTTCTTTTTCCTCCCACCCTAAAATTGCAAGAACCCAGGTGTCTTGAGGCCTAGACGTCCTACCCACAGCCACATGTCCGCTTCCATTCTCTTCTTTGTTTTCTAAAATAGTTTGTTCTGGTGACTTCGCACTCTTCTCGAGTTCTGGGATTGGTGATATTGACCAATGTTTAGGAACAGGCAGAGGATTAGGCCAGAACACAAATGACCGCCATGATTACTTCTTTACCAAGCTGTTCTTCTCCTTCTGATTTTTTTCCCCAATAAGCTTTACTGAGATATGATTGACACATAAAAATCACATGTATTTAAGGTGTACTGTGTAATGTTTTGATATCCACACACATTGTGGAATGATTACTGCCATCAATCCATCCATCACTCACCTAGTTGTTTCTTCCCATTTGATTTTAAAAGCATGTCTGTAACAGAAATAGCTAGGCAGCCTCCAAGCAGGAGCGCAGTTCCCATGCACTCTCACGTAGGGAAGCCCCTGCTCTTCCTTTCAGATAAGACGGCTCCAAGAGAGGCACAGCTGGAAGGGGGAGTGACTTGCAGGGCAGAAAGCCAGACAGGGGCAATGCCCATCAGGTCACATAGGAGGGATGGCAGAGTGGGCAGGCTGTCCCCGAGGGAGCCATCTGGTGGCCCCACTTGGCTACTTGGAATAATTCTTGGAATGGATTCTACGTCTTTTCCTTTTCTCATACAGTCTTGTTGAACTCACTCTCCTGGAGTGACCTGGATGGCTTCTATGGCCTCCATGCTGTTATTTTAAGGGTTCTGTGGGTCCAGGCCTTGTGGGTATATATTAACATTATTTCTTGTTTAGTCAGACAGGGATTCCTGACCCATGTCCCTCTTGCCATGACCCGATCCCTGCACATGGCCTCTCCACTTGGCAAATGACATTGATTCATCCCGACCAGGGTGAGTCTCACCACCTCAATGTCTACTGTATTTTCCTGTCCCTTCCTCTTGATTGCCACCTTTGTCTCTGACCTTGACTTTGAGTCCTGCAGTTTCCACAGACCTTGTCTCATCATTGGTGCATTCTATTTTTTTAGACCAATGCTCATCAACCTTGGAGGAGATTATGTCCTTATAAACCCATCATAAGTTGTACACATGGTGAATGAAAAATACAGGAGTGGGCATTTGGTGCAGTGTTAATGATGCAGGATAAAACTGATTAGATTTGTGAGCTGGAGGGCCATGCCTTCACCATGACCCTGTGTGACCTCATCCCCCTACCTGACCCCACCTGTATGCCCACCTGCCAATCAGGCTACGTGACCATTACCCTTTGGAAGTGGATAAAAGGCCTGGAACACGGTGGGCCCAGCCCTTTTTCACCATTGTGGACCTTTGCTGCCCTTGTTGCCGCACGCCTTCAGGGCGCATGGCCTTTGGGCGCCTGTGCTAAGCTGCTAGTAGCCGCTCATATCCAAACCTTGCTGCACACGGCTCTTGGCCAGCTTTCTGCTTGGTGTGGATTCCAACTTCATTTCTAGACCTCCCTTTCTCCCTTAGATAGAGCTCTCACTCTCCTATGCATTTCTCTCACTGAATAAAAAGCTAAAAAAAAAAAAAAAAAAAAACTTACCATGTCGTCTGGTCTACTTGAGCCAGTATTCAGAATTCTCTGAATTCGTGGCAAGAACCACATAGCTTATTAATTTCAGAAATATTAATAAGCAAATTGGTTTCAGTGGTGGCAGGGAGCGATGAAGGATGGCTCAGATGGGTCCTTTTGGTTTTTGTTAGAAAAGCAGGACGCCCCAGCATCTTTTCACTGTTACACCCCCCAGACCTCACCGTGGCCTTTAAAATTGCATCCCATGTCTGTGCACCGCTCTGTGGAAGCATAGAATGCGTCAAAGCCCATCCTGCCCCTGAGCCTGAAACAGCCCATTAAAAAAACATTTCATATTTACTTTAAAGGCAGAGTGACAGCGAACTATAGATAAATCGATCGATCGATCGATCGATCTCCACTTATTGGTTCACTCTCTAAATGGCTGCAATGGCTGAGGTTGGTTCAGGGCAAAGGCAGGAGCCAGGGCCTCCATCTGGATCTCCCATGAGGGCGGCAGGGACCCAAGCTGCTTTCTTTCCCGCTGCTTTCCCAGGCACATTAACAGGCAGCTGGATCGGAAGCGGGACTGGCGCTCCAATATGGGATGCGGGTGCTGCAGGTGGTGGCTTAACACTGGTGAGACGGCCCATTTTCCCCAGCCTCCAGAAGCTTCCTTTTGGAGAACTCCGTGAACCACGGCATCAGACTGCACAGAACTCAGCAGAATGCCACAGACCGGGCTTCTGGGTCCCGGAGGAGCAAGGCGTGGAAACACAGTCCCCTGGAGCCAAGGGGCGGAGCATACACCCGGCCTCATTAGGAGCTTTCCAGGAAGAAGTAGCTCACGCTGCCCCGAGGGGGCCGGTACGTGCGTGGGGAGCTCCCGGAAAGGCAGCCAACAGGATGGTGGTACCACTTGTTGTGTTTCTCCTGATACCCTGTTCCCTCCACTCCAGTCTGGACACTTCCAGGCACCGTTTGTTCTAAAACAAAGGAAAACATAGCGTCTGTTGTAAGTACCCTGCGTGCCTGACGCAGTTACCTGGGGTTGGGCTGGTTTGTTTCCCCGGGATGCACAGGCTCCTTTCTGGGGAGAAGGCTTTGTTCTGAGAGACAGAAACAGCCCCCAAGGCCACGGGGAGCAAGCCCTGGGGCTGGCTTTTCTTTCTTTGCAGCTACATTCCTGCAGAGATAAACATACAGACAGACACACAGATTACAAAAGAGGAAGGACGCAGTGTCAGCAGGAGGGCCCCAGAGAGAACAAAAGGGTTCTGTGTGCGGGAGCTGTAAATAGAGTTTCAGCTATCAGGGCTGGGGACACAGGGCAGGCCTCCCAGGGAACAAGGTGCAGAGAAATCGGAACCTCCCAGGAAAAGGAGCTTCCAGGTAGAGTCCAGGAAAACCGAATCTTGAAAATCCAGTTTTGAGAAATGCCCTTGGACCACAAGGAGGGAAGCCGCTACCCTGACATTTCTGCAAGGTGTCCTAATTAGAGAAGTCTTTAAAATTCTAGTTTTTTTCATAAAGTCTTGGGGTTTCTGAGCTAATATTTTGTTGGCTTGTTTCTTACTAAGATCACTAAAAACGTCCCCCAAAACTAACATAGCACTTAACAATTTTTTTTTTTTTTCCGAGAGCTGCCCTCAGTTTAATGCAGTACAGCTGGGGCCACGTGAAGCGGTGGGTTGAGTCTTTGACATGAGTCATCCTAACCTTTTAGATAGAGAAATTATAAGATGGCTGCAGTGTGATCCAGCCTTCTTCTTGTTTTTTTCTTAAGACTTATTTATTTGAAAGTCAGAGTTATAAAGAGAGAGGGAGAGACACAACAATCTTCTATACGCTGGTTCTCTTCCCAGATTGCCACAATTGGCAATGGCTGGGCCAGGCCAAAACCAGGAGCCAAGATCTTCATCCTGGTCTCCCACACAGGTGCAGGGGGCGAAACACTTGGACTGCCTTCTGCTGCTTTTCCCAAGTCATGAACGAAGAGCTGGATCAGAAGTGGAGCAGCCCATATAGGATGCCAATGTTGCAAGCGGTGGTGTTGTGGGGCAGTGGGCTAAGCAGCCACCAATGCTGGCATCCCATATAAGCGTCCTGGCTGCTCCACTTCCAATCCAACTCCCTGCTAAAGCACCTGGGAAAGCAGGGGAAGATGTCCCAAATGTCCCGAATGTGTGGGCTCCTGTCATGCACACGGGAGATTCGAATGGAATTCCTGGTTCCTGGCTTTGACCTGGCTCAGCCCTGCCTGGATGTTGTAATCATTTGGGGAGTGAACCAGTGACTGGAAGATTCTCTCTCTCTCAAATAAATAAATGTATCTTAAAAAAAAAAGATCTGGCACGTTAATTTTACATTTTGGCACATTAATTTTACATTTAAGTCTGTTTTTAAGCAGCAAATGCTTCCCTCCTCTGAGCCCCCTCAAGTTTTCAGCCAGGGAAGCAAGCCAAGGCTGTCCACTAGCCACGAAGGATTTATCTCCTGCCGTCTCTGTTTCTTTGCAGATTAGGCACCCAATGGAAGCTGAGCTGGAGAAAGGCCTCCTTTTAGACTCCATTGTAATGCGTGGTTCCCCTTTGAGTCAATTCCAATCTGCATTGGCACGTTCAGCCTCCTCCTCCTCCTCATAGTCACCTCCATTAATTAGAGTACGTCTTGTTTACAGTGCCCAAAGCTGAGTACAGACCTGTTTGGCTGCTTGTCCCCAAGTAACCGAGGCAGGCTGCTAACTGTGCTGGGAACGGGTCCACTCGGAGTGCAGCCAGTGGGATGAAAAAATTAAGGGAAGGAAGCTGCCCTTTAAGCCCTTTAAGAAACCTTGGCCTTCTGATTCAAGTGATAATTAAGCCATTACATCTGTTAGGAAGTCCTCGGGCTGGTCTGCTAATGTTTCCAAACTAAAGCCCCCAGCCTGAGACCCTAGACCAGCCCCTCATTCTCTGTGTGCCCAGCTAGCATGCCAAGATCGGTACCCACCCGTGGCAAAGGGGTTTAAATTGTTAACACCTGCTCCCTTAATAGTCATTTTCAAAGTGCGGAGTGTGCCTCCAGCTGGAAAGAGGGCTGCCTAATTCCTGATTTGCGTTTGAAAGCCAGAAGTGACCCTCCTCCTCAAATCCTGTTCCAAATTTTATTCCGAGTAATCTCTGACTATAAGGAGATTTGCATTGACTTCTCCTGTTGTAGTTGGTGAGGACAGAGATTTATGACTTAACTGGAAGGGGCCCTCATTGTTCCAAAAGACAAGAAAATATCTTGTTTCAGGGCTGGTGTTGCGGCACAGTGGGTTAAGCTGCTACCTGCAAGGATAGTACCCCATATGGTAGCACTGGTTCCGTTGTGACTGCTCTGCTTCCAATCCAGCTTCCTGCTAATGCAGCTAAGCAGCAGAAGATGGCCCAAGCACTTGGGCCCCTGCCAACCATATGGGAAGCCCAGATGGAGTTCCAGGCTTGTGGCTTTGGTCTGGCCCAGCCCCAGCAACAAGCCATTTAGGGAGTGAACCAGCAGGTAGAAGAATTCTTTCTCTTCTGTCTCTCCCTTTCTCTGTGTTACTTTGCCTTTCAAGTAAATATTTTTTTTTTGAAATGGAGCATGTTTCATCTCATCCCCAGGCAATGCCAAAGTTGGTGCACATGCATATGCATCTTTATGATTTGTAAAATCTGGATCCACAACTCCAGGCAGCTACATCTTCTTTAGAGAAACCAACAACAGCTTAATGTCGTTTTTGGTCACCATCTTCTTAAAACAGAGCCAACCTCTGGACTAGAGAGGAAGTGAGAGTAGACAAAGAGCCTGCATCTGACTGGGGCAGGGCAGTGGAGGAGTAGCACAGGGATTTAGTAAACTGGATGGAATATAAGGTCTGAGCCCAAAAGCCATCCCGTCTTGTTCTGCACCTGCCTCTGGCTCGAGCCCTGTGCTCCTCCAAGGCCTCTTTCTTTCCATCACAGTCTGTGGAGGCAGCTGCACAATGAGTTGTGTTTATTTTAGAAATCATCTGAACTTTGCCAGGAAAAGGTTTGCTGAAAAGTTTTGCAGAAGTAAAGCCAGTTGGTGGAAATGGTGCACACAAGAGGAGCCAAGTCAGCTCGCCTCTGGGCTTCCCCCACTGTGCTGTGAGGCATCTGCCATAGCTCCCCCCCTCCTCCAGCCTCTGGATCCATGGCCAGAGTCTCTTCCATACCCTTCGTGCTGCCAGCCTTCTTAGGAGACTTGGCCAGGCTTGAATTCCCGCTCCTGGGAGATGGGCCCAGAAAATTCCCAGTGTCTTGGGACAGAGAATGGGGAGATGCTGGAGTCTCGGTGCTACCTGTCTCTGTCCAACTGGCAATGGGGAGCCTGATGCCATCCGAGGGCTGGCTCTGAGGTTGCCCAAGCAAGGAGACAGCATGGGCTTGCTGTGCCTTGTTCCAGGAGGTCCAAATGCTCCCATCTGCCCTATCAAAGTCAGTCCTGTTTCATCTATACCCCTATGCTGTGTGTGTGAATTTAAGCACCCCCCCAGCCCCCAGAAAATAACCCTCCAGTTCCAACTCAGCCTTTCATTTAGAGTCTCACTCACTGTAAGTATCTGATGGCTTTTTTTAAAAAAATTATTTATTTATTTATTTGAGAAGTAGAGTTACAGACAGGGAGAGGGAGAGACAGAGTGAGAGGTCTTCCATCTGCTGGTTCACTCCCCAAATGGCCACAACAGCTGGAGCTGGGCTGATCCAAAGCCAGGAGCCAGGATTTTTCCAGGTTTCCCATGTGGGTGCAGAGGCCCAAGCACTTGGGCCATCTTCCACTGCTTTTCAGGCCATTAACAGGGAGCTGGATCGGAAATGGAGTAGCTGGGACTCAAACCAGTGCCCATATGGGATGCCGGCACTGCAGGAAGAGGCTTAACCTGCTACTCCGCAGCACTTGTCCTTTGATGACTTTAAGTTGTGGAAAGCAAAGCAGACGTGGACATTCATTCAGAACAAAGTGTGCGCATCTCCTGTGTGCCAGTCATTGCCATGTATACTTGGGAGAGAACAAAAGAAACTGTTGCCTTGAAAACTTACATGGGAAGGGAGACAGGGTAGGGAGGGAGGTGGTTGATAAACAGTAAGCACTAAACAAACTGCATGTCCTGTTAGAAGTTACAATGTGACAAAAAGCACAGCAGGAATGAGAGAATCCAGTGTGCAGCCAAGATGGCAGAGGGAAGCTTGCAATAACATTTCTGAGGTCAATTTTCTTGAGCCAGTGAGAAAAAATGAGGGTTGGTGTTGTGTCACCTGTGACACTGGCATCCTATATTGCAATGCTAGTTCAAGTTCTGGCTGCTCTGCTTCTGATCCAGCTCCCTGCTAATGAGCCCAGGAAGGCAGTGGAAGATGGCCCAAGTGCTTTGTCCCCTGCACCCATATAGGAGATTCCTGGTTTTTGCCTGGCCCAGCTCCATCTGTTGTGATCATTTGGGGAGTGAACCAACCAATGGAAGATCTCTTTCTCTCTGTCTCTCCCTCTCTCTTTTTCTGTTGCCCTACCTTTCTAATGAATTAAATAAAGCTTTAAAAACATGGTAAATGAGAGTCCCTATGCTTTCTTGCAAGAAAGCGTTAGGATACATTTGTTTATTATGAAGACCTTCAGAAAGGTCATGAAAAATATGGATAATGGAAAACATATGCCTGGATTTCAAAACTTTTTGCACCAAAATGAACATCTTTATTTCCATTTCTCCATGAACATTTAAACATTTTATTTTTATTTTTTGAAAGGCAGAGAGACACACAGAAAGATCTCACTGGTTTACCCCGTAAATGTCCCTGACAGCTGGGACTGGGCCAGACCAAAGCTAAGACTTAGAAACTCAATCTGGGTTTCCCATGTGGGTGCCAGGGACCCAAGTGCTTGAGACTTCACTGGCTGCCTCCCAGGGGTGCAGTAGCAGGAAGCTGGAATTGGAAGCAGAGCCTGGGTTCTAAACCAGGCACTCTGTGTGGGGTATGGGCCTCCAACGTGGCACCTTAACTGCCACTCCAGTGCCTGCTCCACCGTGAATTTTGTGAAATACACTTCCTTTCTACATATATACTTACCATTTCATTATTTGCATAATTACATTCTGTGGATATTTATATTTATCTCTAAAAGAATATTCAGAATATTATTAAACAGTTCATTCTATATGTACAACATATAATCATATGGTCTACATAGATATGTATGTATGTATATGATGATTTAACTAAAAAATATAAACCTATGTCCTAAAGGAGTTTTGATATTGTCTTCAAGTCAGGCAGCTATACAGGAAGTTTCTAGTTCCCCAAGTAACCTTTTTGTTCATTTAGGAAGAGCTTTCTCACTGGACCTGTTTTCATCCCTGTTACCATGAGCCGCCGTCTTCTCCCCTTCTTCCAGTCTGTGGTGCTGGCTGCTCTGTGTTGGCCTCCAGCCCCGATGGCTGTTGGGAGTGGCCAGGGCTCCAGCGGACACTGACGTGTCCAGGGGAGACCCGCTCTGCCCTGAACAGAGGGAAGGGCGTTAGGCAGCAAGGCTATTGCCAGCGCGTGGTTACGCGCACTTTACTGAAACCCAAGGCAGAACTCCAGTTTCTGGCTTCTTTGGAAGTCCTTGGTGCACAAATAAGCAAACAGGGACTCAGGAATGTCCAGTCATTGTTTGAGGATTTTCTGGAATTTCAAGCATTGTTGTTTTAGTTGTTTAGAAAAGGCTTTGGCTGTCTGGTTATCATGCAGTGCAGGCCCGTGGGTAACTTCCTGGGGGACTGGCCCACATTCTTGGCTCTGCTGGTGTGGCTTGCCCAGCGAGGCTCATTCAGGGCGTCTTCCAACATCCTGTCTGCGACTGACCTTCTTTTCTCCACTTACTAAGCTCCGAGAGTTCTTATTGAAATGACCCCCTGCACAGGAAGGCCCGCTGTGGCGCCTGGCAAGAGAAAACAGCCCCGGTTTCTAGGAAGTTGCATACACACGCACACACATACACTGGGAGTCTTGTTCAGAAAAGGCCAGATTGTTTATGTTCCTCCGCAGGGCCCGGTACTGAAAACCATCAGACATTGCAGCAACGCTCACAGCTGAGGCACAGGCAGGGCTGGCTGGCACACGGCTGGAAACCGGTGACCAGCTCCTGCCCCGGCCATGGAGGCCACATCATGCACCTGTTGGTGCTGCACTTCCCCGAGGGCCTGGGGGAAATCGAGGACAGGTGTGTGTGTGTGTGTGTGTGTGTGTGTGTGTGTCTGTGGGTATGTTCAGGCCAAAAACTTATTTACCAAAACACCTTAGCGTTTAAAAGAAAAATAACCTTGGGGTTTATCTTAGTAACTAGAAAGAATTTTGCTCTCACCAAATATGTTCAGAAGCACTCAAGATTTTTTTTTCCATTTTTCTAAGTGATGGAAGGAGAACCCCAAAAAGGGAGCAGGTGTGTTCTTTAAATTCATTCTCAGTCTTTCAAAGTTTTTAAAACTATTATTATTTGAGAGGCAGAGAGTGAGAAAGACAGGGAGTGAGAGAGACTTGGAGAGAGTGAATTCCTATCCACCAATTCACTCCCCAAATGCCAGGACTGGGCCCCGATGGAGCTGGGAGCTGGGGGAACAGTCAAGATCTCCACGTGGGTGTGGGCACCTGATCACTTGAGCTTTCACTGCTGCCTCTCGGGGTCTGCAGTAGGGAGCTGAGACTGGGAGCCTGAGTCAGGACTCAAACTCGAGTACTCTGATATGGGATGTGGGTATCTTAATGGACATCTTAACAGCTAGATTGAACACTCTCCCCCATGCTTGGTCTTAAATAAGATCTGCTTGAACCTCGTGAGGTGCTTACCCTGAAGGAATGATAAAATGTTAGAAATAGTACCGTTGTCATTATAATCAGACATTGTCTTCTGAGATGCTGAGGGCCTGTCAGCAGTGCCATGTCCATAGTTGTGAAGCATTGTCGCGCTCCCCACTTTGGGCTGGTCAGTGTGTCACAGTCTCCTGCTCTCTAGTCCCAGGGGCTTGCCCTAGATGGGGCCCTGTGCTCTGTGGTGTCCCATTTCTGATTTGATATTGCTGTTTACCCTCTTTTTTTTTTTTTTTTTTTTTTTTTTTTGACAGGCAGAGTGGACAGTGAGAGAGAGAGACAGAGAGAAAGGTCTTCCTTTGCCGTTGGTTCACCCTCCAATGGCCGCCGCGGCCGGCGCGCTGCGGCCGGTGCACCGCGCTGATCCGATGGCAGGAGCCAGGAGCCAGGTGCTTTTCCTGGTCTCCCATGGGGTGCAGGGCCCAAGCACTTGGGCCATCCTCCACTGCACTCCCGGGCCACAGCAGAGGGCTGGCCTGGAAGAGGGGCAACCAGGACAGAATCCGGCGCCCTGACCGGGACTAGAACCCAGTGTGCCGGCGCCGCAAGGTGGAGGATTAGCCTAGTGAGCCGCGGCGCCGGCCGCTGTTTACCCTCTTGAAGTGCTTAATGATGGTATCTTTGAACGTGTGCGTGGTGAGTGAACGTGGCTGGGATAAGGGGACAGGAATATGAGCTGAGTCCCACGTGCACTGAGTAAGAACACTGGTCCTTGCTGCTGTTCGCATCTCGTGCCTGTGATGCTCCATGGACGTGTGATTCCAGTGGGCCCACCACGTGCGGGAGTTTCTGGAAGACTCAAAGCAAAGGCGAGGGAAGCGGGTCTACAGCTGATGAGAAGGGGCGAAGTGAGGAGGGGCCTGCAAGTCCCAAGAGGGGCAGTTTCCACTTGAATCAGACCTGCTTGGAAGGAAGGAAGGAAGAAGCCAATGCCATTCTAAGAAATACAGCTGACCAAGGAAGCCTAGGATGTCGCTTCTCACTCCTGTCGCTTCTTTGAATTGGCCAACATCACTTGAAGATGAAGACACAGACTGAAAGGGAAAGAGAAGGCAACTGAGTTCTTGTTCTTTTCGGGCTTCACTCACAGCAAACCAAAGGTGGAGGCTGCTGGTAGAACGTGTGTACTCCAAGGAGTGAAACCAAAAGTCAGCTTAGTTTTGTGCAGTATTTCTACCATTCTGAGAAAGAAAAAATGTCATATCCATGCATGTGTTACATAACATGAATTATGCAATTGCAGTGATTCTGCTTGTGAGACAAATGCTCTTATATTTGAGTTTAAAATGGACATGGTGGGACCATTACTGTGGCATAGCGAATATAGAGGAAAACCTCTCTCTCTCTCTCTTTCTCTCTCTCTGCCTTTCAAACAAATAAATAAATGCAATGTTGGCATCCCATATGGGCGCAGGTTTGAGTCCTGGCTGCTCCACTTCCAATCCAGCTCTCTGCTATGGCCTGGGAAAGCAGTGGAAGATGGCTCAAATGCTTGGGCCCCTGCGCCCACATTGGGGACATGGAGGAAGTTCCTGGCTTTGCATCAGCCCAGCTCTGGTCACTGGGGCCATCTGGAGAGTGAACTAGCGGATGGAGAATCTCTCTTTCTCGCTCTGTCTCTGCCTCTCCCTCTCTGTAACTCTTTTGAAGTAAATACAAAAACTTAAAAAATATAAAAAACAAAAAAATTTTAAAAATAGATAAAGTGGATATGGCACAATATGAAGATGAATGGCACAGCTTTTGCTAAGTTTTTTTTTTAAAGATTTTTTTATTTATTTTATTAGAAAGGCAGAGTTACAGAGAGGCAGAGGGGTAGGAGACAGTTCTTCCATCTACTGGTTCACTCTCCAGATGGATGCAACGGGTGGAGCTGTGCTGACCTGAAGCCAGGAGCCAGGAGCTTCTTCCAGGTCTCTCACATGGGTGCAGGGGCCTAAGGACTTGGGTCATCTTCTACTGCTTTCCCAGGCTACAACAGAGAGCTGGATCAGAAGTGGAGCAGCCAGGACTCAATCCGGTGCCCACATGGGATGCCGGCACTACAGGTGGCGGCTTCACCCACTATGCCACAGCACTGGCCCATGCTAAGTTTAAAGTTTTAATTTTTCTTGATTTAGAATGATATTAAATGGCAAATTCAAAAGTACGGTGAGTTGAGACATTGCAGAAGCAAGGAAAAAACCTTTATATTATATCTTATCTATTCATTTGAGAAGCAGAGTAACAGAAAGAGAGACAGAGAGAGAAGGCTTCCATCCACTGGTTCTGTCCCTAGATGACTACAATGGCTAGAGCTAAGCCAATCTGAAGCCAGAAGCTTCCTCCAGGTCTCCCACATGGGTGTAGGGGCCCAAGAACTTAGGACATCTTCCACTACTTTCCCAGATGCATTAGCAGGGAGCTGGAACACAAGTGGAGCAGCCGGGACTGAACCAGCACCCATATGGGATGCTAGTGCCACAGGCGAAGGCATAACCCACTATGCCACAGCACGGGCCCCTATATTATATTATCATAAATAATACTTTCTTCCCCTGCTTTTAAACAACTTTAATTTTATACTGTGCCCCACAAAATATGTAACTGTCTATAGTGGTAATAAATATGAAATTCTGGGGGAATACATAGCATAGCTGTTATGTTCAATCTTGTTAATTGATTTGTGTAGCTCAGGTCTACCATTGTTCAGATCACATAGTGTGGAAATAGTGTATTTGGAAGATGATCCCTGAAAATACCAGGAGAAGGGAGGGAAGACAGGTGAGGCAGGGAAGGCAGTCGGTGGCGTGCTGTCCCAGCTCATCGTCAGTGCAGGGGACTGCAGCTCACTCCCGCTCTCGTGAGTTCCCGGAGACGGTGTCACCCCAGGTGAGGAACAAGGGAGCTAGAGCCAGTGGAGGAGGGCTGTTCCTGGAGGCATGCATTCTCCATCAGTTCTGGTTGGTTCTGTACCTGGCAGTCATGTCCAGAAAAAATAGCACCAAAGAAGAGACTCAGAGGTAGAGACAGGGTACCACCAGCACGGGCTGTGTTAATTGAGCCAGCAAAGGTTCCATGCAACCCCGTTACCATGATGAGTGAAGAAAGGCGTTTTGAAAGGTGACTCTCTGCTCTGCCTGAGTGGAACTTCGGGGACACACACATCCTAAGAACGCTCTGCACGTATCGTGAGCTATGGTTCACATGTGGCTCTGTGCACTCTGGGGGTGATGGGGCAACACAGAGGAGCTGAATGGAATCTGCCCAAGTCACAGAACGGCTCGGGGGAGGTCCAGAGTCCATCGGGAGGCCCAGAGAGAGAATCTCACACCAGCCTGGCCTCCCCATGACCCAGCTGTAGCCAGAGACTGCCTTCTGCACTTCCTCTTCCATTTGCCCTGGATTCGTTCTGGAGGAGACAGATTAGTGAGGGGATCACAGTGTTACGCTACATCGTGGCCCCTGAATTCCTGTGCTGAGGTCCTAACCCTCAGAACCTCAGAACAACCATGGCTGCCTCTGGAGATCGGGTCTTTTTGTTTGTTTGTTTGTTTTGACAGATAGAGTTAGACAGTGAGAGAGAGAGACAGAGAGAGACAGAGAGAAAGGTCTTCCTTCCGTTGGTTCACCCCCCAAATGGCCGCCACAGCTGCCGCTGCACTGATCCAAAGCCAGGAGCCGGGTGCTTCCGCCTGGTCTCCCCATGTGGGTGCAGGCACCCAAGCACTTGGGCCATCCTCCACTGCCTTCCCAGGCCACAGCAGAGAGCTGGACTGGAAGAGGAGCAACCAGGACAGAACCGGCACCCATATGGGATGCTGGCGCTGCAGGCGGAGGGTTAACCATGTGAGCCACGGCGCCAGCCCCACAGAGATTGGGTCTTAAAAATGGTCATGAAGCTAACCTGAGAGCAGTAAGGTGGGCCTCCCTGAATCTGACTGGTGTCCTTACAAGGACAAGAAGAGGAGAGGAGGACTCAGGCTCGCCCAGGAGGGCGCCCACGTGAGGACACAGGGAGAAGATGACTCTGAACACCAATAAAGAACCAATCCCGTCAACACCTTCATCTTGGACTTCCAGCCTCCGGAACTGGAAATCAACCCATGTCTGCTGTATATGCCGCCCCGTCTGTTGTACTTGATTATGGCAGCTCCAGCAGAAATAATAACACTAAAATTAAAAAATTAAAAATTCCATCAAGAAACTCTGAAGACCAGAATGGACCCTGGAAGAAACAACGTGGGATCTGACCACGAGGGCATGAACAGCAGGCGGCTGTAAGCGTCTCAGTCCATGAATAGCTCTCAAGCTGATGGTGCTACAGGGTTTGTGGCCTTGGACACATTACTTATCTCTTGGTGTCTCCACGTCCTCCACCATAAAACGAGCATCAAATGTCATGCCTATTACAGAGATGCCGTCAGCTTTAAAAGAGATAGCACACGTGAAGTCCTTAGGACAGGCTTAGTGCTCAGCAGGTTGGTGCATCTTCTTGTTTTTCTGCAGGCAATAAAACCTCCTAAGGTCCAGAATTATGTTTTCTTCTATTTGTTGACAGACTGGAAGCATTTACCGAATATCAGCCTTTCATTTCCAGAAATGAAACCTGTTGAAGTTGAGTCAGGGAAAATCAATATACAAAGAGAACAACAAAAAGTAAATTGTGAACTCTTGTGATGGAATGTTAACCATGTACCAGGCATTTACACCCTTGATTTAATATCCATCTAATTTCAACCTTTTGCAGAGTGATGAGAGACAGGCCATTGCCACATATTGAAAATCATGAAAACTGATAGCCAGAGTAGTTAAAGGGATTTTCCAGGAGCCAAACTCAGGTGCATAGGTATCTGTTTATTGGTTTATTGCAGCCTGTTGATGCAATAATTGTTAGAATAAAACCTCCTCCTAAATTATCTTCTGCCAACCTTGCAGGACGGGTGACAATCTGTTGCTACTTCCGTGTTATAAATTGGGAGACTATGACCCAGGAAATACTGATTCATCCAAGTACATACCCAGTGTTAGATGTTCTTGCATCTGGGGAAACTTGACTACTCATCTGGTGATATTTAGATAGCCTGATACCATTTAGATCGCCAGAGTCCCCGTAAGCCAGTCTTAAGAAGGGGTCCATGCACAGTGAGTAGACTTGGTTGTGAAGGAAGCTTTGGAATGCCACTCTTCCTGTATTGGATGGGAAGCCTCTTGGTATCAGCCATGATCTGAAGGCAGCAGTAGGCCCAGAGTGAGTCTGGAATCAGAAAACCACCAGGATCTTAGCTCTTCATCTGTCACAAACTGGATAGATGATCTCGGGCACTTTACAGCTCATGGCCACAGGTTTCTCATCTGCGAATTGTAGAAATTGTACCTAATGATGTCCAAAAATATGTTAAAAATTGATTCTGTGAATAGAACCTCTGTTTGGCCCTAGGAAACTAGCAAGAAACCCAGACATGTACAGAGGTAGAAATTTGCCCCACTGTGGCCTTGGCAAGAGAGAAATTCCTCACTAGGGACTGGGCCTTTTTATGGCTGAACTTGCAGACAGCAACGGCACAGTTAGCATAGGAGAAGGGGGCAAGCCTTTAGTCGGGTCTTGGTTACAGGAACTAGTCTACTGGAGACTGAAAGGAATCCAGTTTGTGCTCCAAGGATCAGCAAGTACAAATCCTACAGGAACTCCCTGGCCACAGAACAGAAAGTCCCAGAACAAAGCCTGTTTTGATCCTTTGTCTTGGTGAGGGGTGATACCATATCTTGAGGCGAAGCTATGATGCTAGTAGCATTGTTTGCACGGTTGTAATAAAAAAAGAGAAATACACGGAGGGGTTTGGTTGGTTTTGGCTCTCACATTTCAAGGTGGGAAATGCCCTTGGATTCTGGCTGAGCACCTAGTATTTAATTTATAAAAATAAGTGCATCAGTTTCATAGTACCAGAGGTTTTCATGGGGGCTAATCACAAAGAATCAAGCATCCTGGTATGTGGAGCACACATTCCGGCCCGCTGGCATCACAGCCCTTACTGTAATATCAGCGACAACAGACAACAGTGGTGACTGCAAGGGGAGCCTGTGTAAGCTTCCTGGGGATTCCCCCAAGGGAAGCCTTTCCTTTTATGGCGAAAGATAGTAGAGGGGCAGAGATTCGATTCGATGATAAAACCTAGGCCGGTTGTGCCCATGGTGGCACTTGCTAGGTATTCCAGAGGAGGAACTATCTTCAGCCTGGGTGGCCTGGTGGCCTGGGGGCTGTGACTCTCAAGTTATCTGATCTGGTTTAAGGGTTCACTGTGTGATCACAGGCTGACCTTGGTCCCAGCTTTGGGAAGCCCGTGATTTACTGATTTGGGGTTCACATAGTTTTGGGGCTTCTGGGTGCTGAGACCTGAATCAGAAAGCGGACCTGATACCTGGTCCAACAAGGCTCTAGATCCCCATTGCTCACAGCATGGTCCTTGGAGCAGCAGCATTACTGCCTCCAGGAGCTTGCTAGACCGGCCCCACCCTCCAGGGACTGAAGCATAATCTGCATTTTAATGAGACCCACAGGTAGCTCATTTGCATATTTCAGTTTGGGAAGCTCTATGGCAGAACACCTGACATTTGGCTCCAAATGTCGCTCAGCACATTGGGGAGAGACACCTGGCCATTCACTGGCCTGGGACACTTTGGTTGTTAGAAGAAAGGACTTAATTTAGGGAATTCAATGGGCACAATGAGAATGTTCCTGTACTACACTATTCAGTACTTTTTTAGCCAAAGGAAAAGATTTATTTTCTTTAAAAGAAAAATGTTTGGAGGCTAGCATCATGGTGCAGCAGGTTAAGCCGCTGCCTGCAATGCCAACATCCCATGTGAGCACTGGTTCACGTCCTAGCTGCCCCACTTCTGGTCCAGCTTCCTGCTGATACATCTGGGAAGGCAGTGGACAATGGACTAAGTAATTGGGCCCTGCCACCCACATGGGAGACCTGGATGGAGTTCTAGGCTCCACTGTCAGCCTGGACCAGTCCTGGCTGTTGCAGCCATTCGAGGAGTGAAATGGCAGATGGAAGATCTCTTTCTATGTCTCTCCCTCAATCTCTCCCTCTGTCTCCTCTCTCTCTCTACATCTGTGATTCTTTCAAGTAAATAAAATAATATATAAACTTATTTTAAAAGATAAGGAAACTGTATTCACTACTGTTATAGGCTGTTTGTACAGCTTCCAGGGGCCATTGCTTCTCAGGAGATATGATGATGTTTCTGAGTGTGGTTCTTAATGACCGGTATTACCTTCCCTGAACAAAATATTTATAGCCTTCCCAGAACCACCTGCAGTGGCAAGCTCTGTCTTCCGCTCGCGTATCAGCAGAACGAGCCCACCGTCCCTGGAGAGGATGGTTGGTGTTTATCCTGCCTTCCCCAACATCACTCATTGCCTTCCTTCCCCGCTCAGTTGGCCCATGCCTGTTGGGTCGGGTTGAGTTTGCTCAGAATAGCAACCCTAGGGTGTCCTAATGCTGAGCATCCAGGACCCTATTAGAAAACACATTCATATTTGATTAACATGTATTGAATACTTGTCATGGCTGTGGGTGAGCTGGGTTCCTGTAGGAAGGGGCTGACGTCAGTGCATGCTGCTCCAGCAGTGACAGGGTCAAGTGGCTTGCAGTGATGAGTGAGTAGAACTTGGAGGTCTTGATGTCCCTGTGAATCTCTGACCTGCGGAGGAGGAGCCTGCTGGCAGGACCCCATCCTGGTTGGTTTGCAGTAATCTCTCCTCTTAGTCTCCAGTGCCACAAAAGTTCAGCTTCAAAACGTGTGTCTGCCTATTGCCAAGCCAGGTGCTCCTGGCACAAACAGAGGAAGGAGAAAATCGACAATAAAATCATAATGTAGGAATTTAAGCTGATTTCAGCCAGTTTCAACATTGCTCCGAAATAGACCCACCAAGTGGTGGGCTGGAGCTGGCTGGAACTGGCCCGGGAGAGCCAGTTGTGCACGCATTTTCCCGGTTCCCTCTTCAGTAGTTCAGTGACGCAAGGTCATAGTGTGAGAGTGGCTGTGGTGGGATTATTGACACAATGGAAATATGCACATGCTACAAGAACAGGGATTATGTCGTTCCATTTCCCCCCTAAAGAACTCCTTTATCAGCACATCACTGCTGCAATGCACAGATTTCGGGTAATACTATAGTCACGTAAATAGTTGGTTAATCAGATAAAGAAATGTTGATATTTGCTAGCAGTCACAGCTGATTAATGCTGAAAGGAGTAATATTTTGAAATCATGCATCTGTGTGCAGGAAGAGACACTGGAGAAGCACCACAGTGTTTTCTGTTGATACAGAGCCGTGTATCCTTCTCTTTGGATGAGCCAATTCAGATAACGCTGGGGGCTTCCTTCTGTGCTTTCCCCCAATGTCTTAGCTCTTGGGATTCAAAGGCCGTGGGTGTCCCAGGAAGAGGGCATAGAAAAGGTGTGGGGGAGGCAGAATGAGAGAGTAAATACAGGATTGCAAGGGTTGGGGTGGGCATGCCAGAGAAGCTTGGCCTCTGCCTAGACTTGTAAACAATTGACAACGAAAATGAGTCCTACTTCCCACCAATCCTGGAATCATTGCACACCCCTGCTGCACGCCAGGCATGGAGATCTGCAGTCCAGAGCTGAGGTTAAGTGCTGGTCACTCCAGGAGCCCCAGCTCAGGGATTCTCATGGCACATGTGTATCCAGGGGTCTCCCGGAAATGACCCAGGGCAGAGGAGGGTATTTTTATGGTTCCAGTGTTACCCAAGAACTAATTCTTCCATGATGAACCATGCCAGATGAATTTGTTTTGAAAATGAATATAAGCAGAAAAGCTACCGCAAGACAGCTTGTTGGAGGATTGGGTTTTTTTGTTTTTGTGTGTTTTGTGTGTGTGTGTGTGTGTGTGTGTGTAGGCAGCCTCCAGAGAGGAACACACAGAATGCTTCTTCTGTCAACATCCCAGCTCTGCACTTCCGGCCCTGCTCTGCTGGCTTCAGCCCCCACGCTGAGCCTGTTGAAGCATGAAGTTGGGGAGGTCAAGCGTCTCATATGGACTAAATCACATACATCACTTTCTTCTTCCAGCCCACGGGCCACTGAACCGTGCAGAGCGAAGGTTGGAATTAGAGTTCTTGGCGGTTCCTCAGTGTTCCTGGGCTGCACCTCCCGCCCCTACCCCTGCCCCATCCGACAATGATCCTGGTAGAAAAAAACAAACAGGAAAGATGAGGCACTTAACGGTTTGCCTGTGAACTCTGGTGTGTTCTTAAAACTGAGTTCATGGGTCCAACATTGGAACTAAAGCTGTTGTGTGCATGGTTGTCCCTTGCTCTCTTAGGAGTGTTGGTCCCAGGACCCCCTGTGGATAGCACACTCCATGGTTGCTTGAGTTTCATATAAACTGCCTAGTATTTACACAGAACCTATGCACATCCTCCCGTATGCTTTATGGGATCTCTCCATTGCTTAATCTCCCAATTCAATGCAGATGCTATACACTCAGCTGTTGTACTGTATTGTTTAGGGAATAATGATAAGAAAAATGTCTGCACATGTGCGCATGTTCATTTCAAATGTAATTTTTTTCCCAAATAGTTTCAATCCTCAGTTCATTGGACCCAAGGATGCAGAACTTGTGGTTAGGGAGGGACAACTGTATGAAGGTGTTAAATGGAATTAAAAAGGTTTATTTTGGGAGCTGGCGCTGTGGCATAGCAGGTAAAGCTGCCACCTGCAGTGCTGGCATCCCATATGGGTACCAGTTTGAGTCCTGGCTGCTCCACTTCTGATCCAGCTCTCTGCTATGGCCTGGGAAATCAGTGGAAGATGGCCCAAGTCCTTGGGTCCCTGCACCCGTGTGGGAGACCTGGAAGAAGCTCCTGGCTCCTGGCTTCAGTTCAGCGCAGCTCCACTCTGGGGAGTGAACCAGCAGATGAAAGACTCTCTCTCTCTCTCCCTCTCTGCCTTTCCTTCTCTCTCTCTGTAACTTTCAAATAAATAAATATTTAAAAACAAAACAGAAGTTTATTTGTTGTAAACATAGTTTTAAATCCACCATACTTCTCATGTTATGCATTTTCTGTGAACTTTCTGAAGATTGCTCTGACACTGTGCTTAAATGGAATTTCTGATTCTAGATGATCACACAAGAGCTGTAGCAGAGACTAGCAGACATTTCTAGCCTCTCACTCTCCTCCTTCTAACTTCTCACTCATGGCTTCCAGGCATAAGATGACTCAAGTGAATCTTCCTTATTCTCAATCCAGGGACTCCCCAAAACAATTTCTGGTGGGTAATAAAAATGAGTCTGGAAGCTGACCACAACTTATAAGGAAGGGAAAAGTTTAAAGGCGGGGAGCCCCGGGGCGATCCCCACACCCTGAGGCCTGGGCTGGGCCATGATGGTGACACAATTGAAGGAGATGGGAGAGGCAAATGGAAGAACAAAATGGAGAAGCTTTGTTACTGCTTGCATTTAGAGGCTTAAAAATGAGAACCAAGTGTGACCCAAAGGGTTTGAGTCTGAGCCATGGCGGGGGTGGGGGGGGGGTGGGGTGGGGGCGGGCACCTTGACAAGTGGGGAGGAACAAATAGAATGGACGCTACAGCTATAAGGAACTAGGGGCAGCATTCTTAATTGGGTCTAGAACTACTAAGCATGGATTTGTGGGTTCTCTTCCAAGGGGCAATACTGTCAATATCTTCCAAAAAAAGAAACAATGAACAGACATCGACTTGTCACAAGCAGTTGTGCCAAGGGCTGAAGCAAGCAAAAGACAAGGGGATTGGCTGCACCTGCCCCTTCTCAGTGGTCATCACTGCACTTACTGCTGCTGCGCAGTTACAGCCTCTTGGAACGAGGCAAGACTCCTGGCAGCCACCCAGACGAGGTCTTCTAGCAGAGCGCGACCAGGGGGAAGTTTCAAGGCAGGCAAGTGTACCGGGAGTCATCTGCTTATTCCATAAACACTGACGGAGCGTGCTGTAGGCCAGGCACTGCACCAGGCCCCAGGGACCCACTTGGCAGCGTCTTAAGACGACTCTGATCTTGAAAGGCAGTTCATCTGCTCTGACTGAAACGGCAGGACCACGTTAGCTCTCAGTTCAAGACTAGAAGTCCAAAGTCAAGGTGCTGACGGTCAGTTTCCTCCAAGGCTGCTCTCTGGCTGGTAGATGCCCGTCTTCTCCCTGTGGCTTCCCATCAACCTCTCTGTCTACGTGGCTATGTCCAAATTCCCTCTTATAAGGACACCTGCCCTACTGGATTAGAGCTCAGCTGTGTGACATCATCTTACCTTAATCACCTTTTTAGAGGCCCTGTCTCCAAATACGACCACATTCTGAGATTTTGGGGGTTAGGGTTTCACCATATGAATTTTAAGGGGACACAATTCTGCCACAACAGGCTGTTCCCTGACTGCTCATCTTACCATGGGATATTCTGCGGGATCCTGTGGAATCAGCAGTCTCACCCCACTTGCCAATCCTGAGGAAAGCCCTTGGGTGGACGTGGGAAAGCTCAGTATGACAGTCCTCCAGGCAAGACGCAAACCCACTTTTGGGTGGATGCGTCTGTCCCTCTGCCCAGGGATCCGCGTCCCTTGTTCTTTTTTTTTTTTTTTAACTTTTATTTAATAAATATAAATTTCCAAAGTACAGCTTTTGGGTTACAGTGGCTTTTTCACCCCATAACTTCCCTCCCACCCGCACCCCTCCCATCTCCCGCTCCCTCTCCCATTCCATTCACATCAAGATTAATTTCCAATTATCTTTATATACGGAAGATCAATTTAGTATATATTAAGTAAAGATTTCAACAGTTTGAAGCCACACAGAAACACAAAGTGTAAAGTACTGTTTGAGTACAATAATTCATATTGTACAAGACACTAAGGACAGAGGTCCTACATGGGGAGTAAGTGCACAGTGACTCCTCTTGTTGACTTAACAATTGAGACTCTTGTTTATGGTGTCAGTAATCACCCTAGGCTCTTGTCATGAGTTGCCAAGGCTATGGAAGCCTTTTGAGTTCACCAACTCTGATTTTATTTAGACAAAGTCATAGTCAAAGTGGAAGTTCTCTCCTCAATTCAGAGAAAGATACCTCCTCCTTTGATGACCCATTCTTTCCACTGGGATCTCACTCGCAGAGATCTTTCATTTAGGTTTTTTTTTTTTTTTTTTTTTTTTTTTGCCAGTGTGTCTTGGCTTTCCGTGCCTAACTCTCATGGGCTCTTCAGCCAGAACCGAATGCCTTAAGGGCTGATTCTGAGGCCAGAGTGCTGTTTAGGACATCTGCCATTCTATGAGTCTGCTATGTATCCCACTTCCCATGTTGGATCGTTCTCTCCTTTTTAATTCTATCAGTTAGTATTAGCAGACACTAGTCTTTATGTGATCCCTTTGACTCTTAAGGGATCCATGCCCCTTGTTCTTGAGACTTGTGGACAGAGGAAGAGGTGATGGAGGCATTTTGCTCACACAAATGAAGTGAATGGTGCAGTGGGGATGTGTGTGAAGGAGAAAAGACACAGGCCTGCAGTGAGCCAGACCCCTATCCCTGGGCCCTCTCTGTAGCACATGGGGTGCTTGGGGTCTCTTTCTGCTTCCATTTAAGGCCTGAAGGATTTCTGCACGCTGAGTGGCTCCCTGGAGTGTAGCCCTTTCTATGCCTGTCACTGACATACTACTCGCTCAATTTGTCCGCTTCAGCCAAGATTCTGTTCTGTTTAGTAATAGATGGAACGATAAACCTCGAAATGGATTCTAAGCACCAGCTTTCATAGTGGTGTCCAGTCCTCTCTAGTGTGATACCAAATCTTTCTCTGAGAACTCCACTCAGAAGCCAGAACCCATCGTGAGTCAAAGTTCCCTGAAGCCGACCTGGGAGACTTCTCAGAACCCTGCGCGTGGACTTTCTCCGAGTCCAGCTCACCTCTCCCGGGCTCGAGTCCTGCCCTCTAAAGTCCCGTCAGAGTGCACAGCTCTTCGTGGTGTTCTGGGATCTCTTCATAGCCCTTTCCAACGGCGACGCAGGGTTTCTGGCCCACTTGGGTGGTGTGGAGTCTGAATCCAGGGCTTCATGACTCAGACTCAGGTTGGCAAGCAAGTCATTTTCTCTCAATTCCAATTGCGCATAATTGGTCCAGCCCTAAGCAGAACCCATGTGATGGAGAACACACCTCTGGTTACAGAAGGGTGGGCACGCATGTGGTGGGAGGGTGGGCATACCCAGGAAATAGTTTCCATTGTAAGGGTTAAGTCTTGGGAACTTACTAGATCTTTTTTTATTTGTTTTCAAATTCCAATATTCATGCCTGAATTGCTGACAAAAAGAGATCCTTTCCAGGAGTGCTGGCAACGGTGTTTATAAAATCCATAAAAATCAGACAATAGGCTGTTACATTTGAGCCAAGTGGTAAAAAGTTGAAAGAACCCATGGTAGGCTAACCAGTCACCTTGGAGCCCCTGTTGTCAAGCCAGTATGGGCTCTGGCTTGGTGTTAATACTATTTTTCACAAAGCTGTTATAGCTTGATTGTTTGAAGGGAGAAAAGCATGACATGCTTGTTAAATGGAGTCTGCCTTCGTGTGGGCTCTTAGACTGCCTTCCGTGCATCTGAGGTTTCATCGTTTTTGTAATCAAGACGAGGCTTTGCGGGTTGGGTTCCCAGGAAGCAGGCTCTGGGGCACAGACTAAGCTGCAGGAGGTTGACCTGTGAATGCTGTCAGGACGCACCCGCAGGGCTTAGGAAGAAGTTGGGGTGCATTACAGCTGCTGTGGAGCCGCAGCTGGCACCAAGGGGCTGCTCCTTTAGAGATCTCGGAGTTGGAGCAAATGCATCAGGCACCTGCACCCTGTATTAGCCAGGTACTGCTGGACATGTGCTGCCCAGAAGGGAGAGTGACCTGGAGGGGCAGCTCTGTTGGGCAAAACCAAAGCTCAAAGGAGACCAAGAGCATTGGGCAGTGAATTCCTTACTTTTGAAGGGGGTATTTGGGTAATACAGTATCCAGGACATTCCCTGAGGTCTTGTGGAGGATTATGAAGGAGTTTGTAGGTTAAAAAACTTACTCACATAGACACACACACACATATACACGCATATGAATACTAACAGTAACGTACAGCAGTTCCTCCACATCCACGGGGAATTTGTTCTAGAACTGTTTAAGCATCCAAAGCTCGTGGATGCTCAGGTCTCTGATATAAAGTAGTGAGCATTTGCAGAGAACCTACCCACATCCTCTCGATGCTTCAAATCATCTCTAGATGACTTGGAATAGCCTTATAATGCAGATGCCATGTAAGTCGTTGTGTTGTTTAGGGCATAATGACAGGAAAAAAGTCTGTATACGTTCAGTACAGATGCAGCTTTTAAAAAATATTTTCAGTCCCTACTTTGTTGATGCCACGTGGGTGTGGAACCAGGATATGGACGACCAACTGGACCAGCAGGAATCAGAATCACAAATATCAGGAAACCTAACTGCAGTGGATTAAACAGAGTGGCTTAATTCTTAATTGTGGTACAGGAAGACATACAAGGAACCAGAAAGGGTCTTTATGGGAACAACTGTAGGAAGGAATTGTGACAAAGGTCGTGTCTGGGGCTCAGGGGCAGCCTCAAGATCCTGGATCCCAGGTTGGACCAAAGAGGGACAGAAATGCAATTCAGTGTCCTGCCTCGGTGGGGGTTGGGAGGCAGGAAGGAGGAGGGGAGAAGGGTGGGTGGCAGAGGGCTGAGTGTTCTTGGTGCATCCTGCTAAGATTGCTCTGGGACTTGGGGGAAGACAGACCGGTGATTGGTGAGATGGGTGTTGGGGGCTGCTGTGGAGAAGAGGCTGTATCCTGTCCTGTAGCCATTGCTGCTGTGTTCACAGCTCTCGTGGCCTCCTCTACTGCCGCTGGACATGCCCACCTTGCAATACTGCCTTCAAAGGCTAAGAGGAGCTCCCAGCACCCACAGGCCCGCTGGGACCCTGAAGAAACTCTCTTACTCCCCTTGGTGCAAAGATGTGGAACTAAGAGCATTTGAGTGACATATGTGGCCTGCAGAGGTCTGTCCCCTGGGACCCTCAGACTGTGACCTGGTTTGGAAGAAGTGTCTTTGCAGACGCAGTGGAGGTAAGGATCTCCAGTTGGGATCATCTTGATTTAGGACAGATCTTAAATCCAACCAAGAGCGTGATTAGAAGAGCAGAAAAGGAGAAGAAAAAAACCCTGGTGAGGAGCCCACCAGTGTGGGAGCATGAGGCATAGTGGAGCCGTGCAGTTGTAAATCCAGGAACACTGGATTCACACCACTAGCAGCTAGGAGAGAGGCACAGCAGAGTTCTTTCTCCGAGACACCAGAAGCCACCAGCCCCTCCGACCCCTTGATCCCAGACTTCCAGCTCCCAGCACTCAGAGAGAAACACAGCTCTGCTGCTTTAAGCTACCCAGTTTGTGGTCATTTGCTGCAATAGCCCCAGGAAATTATAACAAGTTTTCTACCTGAAAATGCCTGGTTACCCATTAGGTCTGTGTTTTCTCTGGCACTCTGATCACTCCCTCTCATCTTCACTCCGAGTCTCTGTGGTACCCAACCTTTCCCTCGTTCTCTGCTGAAGCTCCAGGAAGATGTTAAGAAAAGAGATGCTCTTCGTGGCTGATCCTAACACCCTCGAAGAGCTCTCACACCTGGTTCCTAGTCTGATGCCTGCTACAGATAATGATGTGCAATTTCCCATATGCATTTTATTGTCCTTAGAGCAATTCAATAAGCAGTCAGGTCAAGAATAGTCAAGTATTTTACCCTGCAGAAAATGGAAGTTTAGAGAACATGAAACTATTTCATCACGCCATTATTTGCTAATATATGTACTATGATGCAATCAGAGGGGATCAGCTTATGTCTTTCTTTTGCATCAGTGAGGAGAGCATTTGGCAACATGCATGAGAATACTGACCAGGTGTGGCTTTGAGAAATGAGAGCTTATTCGTCTCCCAGAATACTAGCTGATGGGTGTCCCAGCTGAGGCACCTGGGCCTTGCCACTGTGCTACCCTTCACTCTCACCATCCCTTGTTCTCCAGGATGGCGGCTCCAGCCCCAGGCTACAGGGGGCAAATAGCAAGGGAGACACAAAGAGGGTTGCAGGGTCAAGAGCTTCCTCCTGAGAAGGCTGTGCTTGGGTTTAGAAGGAGCCTCTCTCGGTGGTTTCTGCCTCTATGTCAGCAGTGAGGATGGGTCTCCCCCCAGGGAGGGATGCTGGGGAAGGAGGGACCCATCCTGGCTGACAGTGACATTGCCTGAGCTCTGTGCCAACGCCTGGCTGGCTCACAACCTTGAGCTTCAGAAGGGAGAACTCATTCGGCTCAGCCTTTTAGGAGCCTTTGTTCTCTAAGCTCTGCCGAGGTTGGCACTTGAAGAATTCATTCCTTTCTATCTTTTTTTTTTTTTTTTTGGAGTAGATTTTATTGTGTATATTTGAGGTTTACAGCATGATGTTATAGAACAGATATAGACAGTGAAATGGTTACTATAGTGAAGGAAATGAACATATCCATCATCTTACATAGCTGCTATTTTTGGAGACAAGATCAGCTACAATATATTATTTAACACAAATCTCTAGTACAATGTAATGTTATTAATGTTAGTCCCCATTACATCTCTAGACTTGTTCATCCTGTGTTTGCTATTTTGTCTCTTTTGACTCATATCTCCCCATTTCCTCTCACCTCCTCCCCCCACAACTCATAGCAATCACTGTTTCATCCTCCGTCTATGTATATTTGAGTTTTTAAAAATATGTATGCATATATGTATTCCTTTGTTCCACGTAAAAGTGAGATCATGAAACACTTGTCTCTCTGTGTCTGGCTTATTTTGCTTAGCACAGTGGCTTCCAGGTCCATCTATGTCATGCAAATGGCAGAAACTCCTCCTTTTTAAACACTGCATAATATTCCACCATATAGCTAGAGCACAGTTTCTTTGTCCCTGCATTCACTGATGGGTGCCTCAGTTGTTTGCATATTTTAGCAAACAACTAAGTAATGATGCAATGAACAGAGGTGTGCAGATGTCCCTACCAGGTGGTAATTTCATCTCCTTTGGGAAGTGTCTCCAAAAAAGACAGAAATGGCCAAGAGGGTGCCAGCGTTATGGTGCAGTGGGTTAAGCTGCCACCTGTGACTGCCAGCGTCATATGAGCACCAGTTCAAATCCCAGCTGCTATGCATCCAATCCAGGTCCCTACTAATGCACCTGAGATAGCAGCGCAAGATGGCCCAAGTACTTGGGTCCCTGCCACACATGTGGGAGACTCAGATGGAGTTCTGGGTTCTTGGCTTTGGTCTGGACCAATCCTGAGAGCCTGACAGTTGTAGGCATTTGAGGAGTGAGTCAGTACATGGAAGATTCTCTCTCTCTCTCTCTCTCTCTCTCTTTTTCTCTCCCTCTCTCCCTCTCCCTCTCCCTCCATCACTCTGCCTTTATAATACATAAATAGAGGCTGGTGCTGTGGCATAGTGGGTAAAGCCACTGCTTATAATGCCAGGATCCCATATGGGTGCCAATTTGTGTCCTAGCTGCTCCATTACAATCCAGCTCTCTGCTAATGGCCTGGGGAAAGCAGTGGAGGATGGCCCATGTGCTTGGACCCCTGCTATCCATGTGGGAGACCTGGAAAAAGCTCCTGGATCCTGATTTCAGCCTGCCCCAGCCTTGTTGTGGCCATCTGGGGAGTGAACCAGCAGATTGAAGATCTCTCTCTCTCTCTCTTTCTCCCTCTCTCTCTCTCTCTGTAACTCTGATTTTCAAATAAAGAAATATTTTTAAAAAGTAAAAATAAAAATACATAAATACATATTTTTAAATGGCTATAAGGTATAGGAAAAGCTGATCAATATCACTAATTATCACGGAAATGCACATTCAAAACACTATAGGATGTCACCTCACGCTCATGGGGATAGCTGTTGCCAGGGAGGCAAGACAGTGAGGTTGGCGAGCACGTGTTGAAATGAGAACCTCAGGACACTTCGGATGCAGATTGGTGCAGCCATCCTGAAAAACAGGGTGGAGGTTCCTAAAGAACTGAAAATGGAACCAGCTTAGGACCCAGCAACCATCCTCTGGGTATGGACCCAGAAGAGATGGAATACTTCCTCCTTCATTACACTTGAGAAGTCTTGGGGAGAGCTGGCTGCTGTCGCTGCTAACAGTATTAGTAACAGTCACAGTAACTGTAATTACGATGATAAAAGAGCTGTAAACATCTGGTTTCTCCTTACCCCCTCCCTCACTGCTCCCACCAAAATCTGAACACTATGAGTTAGGTGAAAGCAGTCACAACCATTGTGTTATTGTCACTGATGTGAGATGTTTGAAACTCTGGCATTTTTAGCCTGGGGGGAGAGGGGGAGGGGGAGGGAGGGGGAGAGGGAGGGGGGAGGGAGGGGGAGAGGGAGGGGGGAAGGGAGAGGGGAGGGAGGGGGAGGGAGGGGGAGAGGGAGGGGGAGGGAGGGGGAGAGGGGGAGGGAGGGGGGAAGGGAGAGAGAGGGGGAGGGTGAGAGGGGGAGGGAGAGAACATTAAGGGAAAATATTTTTGATATGTTATTTAAAAATTATTGTTTTCTATTCTTGGCTCATACAACAATAAAACTCATGTGAAAACTATTTTGTTTTTCATCTCATGCTCTTAATTTGCTTTGCCAGTTACACTAAGACACCAAAGGCTGGAGAAAATCCGTGTTCTGCAAATAATATGGCATCTTCCTGGAGACTGCCGGGAACAGGCTGAGGGCTCGGGTGGGGACAGACTGTGCAGCTCACGATGCCGGAGCTGTGGGAGGTGGGCCGAGAAAGGCTATCGCTTGGCCTCTGGCAAACGCTGGTGACGCCCAGGGAGCGCGCACGTTAGGTCCTCTCACCGGAAGGACCCTGCTCTCTGCAAAGATTTTAGTGTCTTTCCGAGTCCTCTGTTTCTGGCAGCTTTTAGGAGGAATATTTTCAACGTCTTCTTCAAGTTGAGTGAACTCCAGCGTCTACCTGGGATGCTGCTGTTGGCACTGCAAGCGTGCACCTGCTCTCCCGCCCCACGTTGCTGGCCCCCAACTGCCGCCTTCCTCTCCTTCTCGGGGTTTCCACTCCGGTGAGCCGGAAGCTTGCTGCATCGGACTGAAGAGCCAGTCAGTCCCCCATGGTGGAATTCGGGGCGCTTTCAGTGGAACAAGCAGGCGCTGTGACAGAGGGGAGCCAGGCGGGGGACGCTTTGCCTTTAAATGGCCACAGAGCAGGCCAGATAGGTGGTCTGTAACACTGGGGGCAAGGGCATTCTGGGAGAAGTGCTGTGAATGCTCAGGCTGGGGGTGGATTATTCTGTCCAAGACACCTTGGCCTTCCTGGTCTCCTCACATCTGGCTACACCTGCCTGGGTGTCCCCTCCCCTTTGCCAACCCCCAGGCTCCCTGAAGCCCGGGACCAGGACCAGGGCTCCCCGAGTGGATGGTAACCAGGAGGCACTGCGACTGTTTGCTAAGCCAATCTCTCTCTCTCTCTCTCATACACACACACACACACACACACACACGCACACACACATGCACACACAAGCACACACACACGCACACACACCCTCCTCCAGCAGCTGGTTTAGAAAGAAAGATACCTGTCTGACAGGGCCCTCCTGGCACACATTCTTGCCACGAGGAGGGCAGCCCCGGCTCTTTGAGTAACCACTCCTGGCGACCCCAGCAGTGTGCAATCCAGAAGATCTCTGCCCCAGCTAAACCATCCTCACTAATTATCTCCCCATCACAGCTGGATCCTCTTGCATCTGAGGGTTTTTCAGTTATCAGTTCATACCTTAAAAGGACATCTCCAGGGATGAGACGGGGGATACCAAGAACAGTGGGGACAGGGAAGGAGAGGGACAGCTCCCCAGGGGCCCAGGGACAGTTCTGGGGGAGTTTCTCACCTGTGAGGGGCTCTCTTTCAAGGATCCAGGCCTGGCAGATTCAGCCTTCAGCACCATGTGCCTGAGAGCAGACCCGGGGCTGGGAACAGTCCATAGGTCGACACCCAGAACCCTGTGCAGCTTGTTTGGCTTTTCTGGTGGACCCAGTGGGAAAGGATACTCAGTGACCATCTGACACCTCCTGTAGCCCTGTCTCTGAGCGAGCCCCAACCACAGCAGGGGCTGGAGGGGGCTGCTGTCATGTGGACCAAGGCGAGGCCTCCGCCGAGGACTCTCACCGTCCTGTTGAGTATCCACTGTGTGTCTGTAGGTGCTAGGTCCCTTGTCAGCCAGACTCTACATGCCATCTCCTCCGAGTCGCACCCTTTCCTGGCTCACGGGCCATCACTGCGTCAGCCCGGGGTACGCCAGGGCAGCAAGTCACCCTGGGAAGCTGGGCTGGAAAGGGAGAATCAGGACATGCAAGGGCTGCAGTCAAGTGGAGGAAATTTATGAGGGACCTGCAGCCAATCATGAGCCAGGCTGGCTTCAGCAGGTGGCACGTGGTCCCGCTTCAGCGTTCTACTCGATCATCACTCTCTACCATATGCCTGCTTGGGTCTTATGAGGGTACTCCAAAAAGTTCATGAAAAATCGTATTAAAAGATGAGTTTACTTTCATGTAAAAGGCTTGAAATCCTTGTGCAGTTTTTTCAGAATGTGTATTTTCCATGTACTTTTTCTTGAAGAGCTCTTGTATTTTCTGCTCACAAACAATGTTGTCTTTCAACAGTCGAACACACAGTCAAACTAGTCTCAGGATCCCTGACTATATATTCGTTAACACTGGGAGCTCCAACCAATTCTGCATTCCTGTATTTTGGGGGCCACTTACACACCTTACTTTTATTTTTGCAAAATTGGCATCATCTTACTCCGCAGGATTCTCATGAGGAATAAATGAGATAACTGACATTAAATGCAGAGCTTCATGTACCGCTAGCCCATGGTAGGACATAGATGATAATAGAATTCATAGTTCTACTAGATGTCATTACTAATCAAGCTTGTAATTTGTCCAAGCAGGGCTCAGTGAAGGGGAGGCCCACCCAAGGGATTGCTTAATTGGTGTAAGATTTCTTGCTAAAGCCAGTTAGGAACTGGCTTGCTCATTTTAGGGATTTCCAGGGGCACAGAGTCAGTCGGCTGCTGAGTGAGGCACTTGTGGGCTGTTGTTTTCTATTAAGATGTAGTTGGGATGGAGGAGAAAAGTATTTCTCACTATGTTCCAGGAAACTGAACTACAGCAGTGGATGTCTGCTCTCATTCATTCTAGCACACCTGGACCCTCTTAGGGAAGGACATCCTGTGAAATCTCCTTCCTTTGAGAGAAAGTTGTGGAGGGGGCCATTCCTGCTAACTCTAGCCTATAGACCCCGCCCTCTCCCCCTGTGGGAACAGTCAATGTTCCACAATCCCTCGGTATGGGGGACACCAAAGGCGGGCTTCTGCAGGCCTTGGCTAAATGAAGGAATGTCAGGTATCCTCAGGCTCCCGGGAGAAAACAAGGCCCCTTGACAGGCAGGTGTCTGCTTTGCCAGGCCAACAGGGTCAGTGCATGGTGACCTGGACTGTCACCGGCTGACACTCCTCAAAGCCTGACCCCGAGCGAGCAAGCCAGTGAGCGTGAAAGGCAGGTGCCGACCAGCTCTCCAGCCACTATCAGAGCCTATCTGGATTTGGGGGCAGTGGCCCCAGTGTGAAACCTTTGGCTTTCAACCTGTTTGCCCTTGGCAGTTAGGATGGCTGGGCTATGGTCACCTTGGTGTCAAATCCAGCTGCCTGCAAAACCTGGATCTGCAGATTCAGCTGACTGCGGATTGGAAAATTTTAGAATTATAGCTGTACTGAACATGGACAGATATTTTCTTGTCATTAATGTAGTAAAACAGCTATGTAGATGTATTTACCTTCTATTAGCTCTCATAGGTAACCTGGAGATGCTTTGGAGAACATGGGAGGATGTGCACAGGTGGTGCACAAATACTGCGCCTTGTTATGCCAGGAACTTGAGCACCCATGGATTTTGGTATCCACAGGGTCCCTAGAACCAATTCTACGTGGATTCCTATAAACATTGAAGTTGAGATCACTTTTAGTTAAAGCCTAAAGCCGTGTCTTCCTTAGAAATTAAGATGAAAAAGGGATAAAAGAGCATGGAGAACCACTTTTCCTTGTCATCTCAACAATGCAGCTCAGCTCCCTCCATGGGGAATCCTGAGTGGCGTGGACACACACGAGTGTGGCCTGTTTGAACAATGGCGATGGCACCTCTTTCCTTCTTGCCCTCAATTATTTTTTCCTACTGGTATCTATTTATTGCCAAGTCTGGGCCATGCACTGTGCCAGGTGCGAGGGGCGCCAAGGCTTGTGACGGCTCTCAGAGAGCTCTCTGTTGTCCCTCAGCTGTCTGCTAGCAGCTGGCATCTTGTATGCCCCTAAGGATCCTCCCAACACCAATTTCCTCACTCTCTTCTCCACATTAATTCCTAAGAGGGCCACAAAAAGAAGAGACTGCTTTCTCCATGAGGCCTAAAGAAAGTTCCCCAAGAATATTTCCAAAAGTAACACGAGCAGTGGCAGTGACGGTTTGAAAGAGCCCGTAGTCTTCCCGGGGTGGCCACTTGGGAGGTGGCTGCTGAGTTGTAGACAGGAGTTCTGCTGTGTTTGTAAATAAGCATGATGAAAGCCGAGACCCATCCCATTAGTCACACCTTGTACAGGTCAGACCCCACAGCTTGCCCACCCCGAGGGACCCTGGCTGAGCCGGAGACCTCTGTTGGGAGCCAGGGGACGGGTCTGTTTGTGACATCTGATCACCGTGTGTTCTCTGTGCAGGGTCTGACAGCAAAGGGAAAAAAAGCAACATTTGTTGAAGGAATGGATGAAGCATATACGGCAGAGACACCGTGCAAATTTAACTCATTCTTCGTGGGAGCTTTAAAATATATTTTTGTTGTGAGAAATTCCAATGAACGCTAGAAGAATTCAGGGAAGACAGATAGCAAAGGGAAGAAAAGAAGCCCCCTTTCACCCGACACAGTTGTCCCACCTGCTGGGATGTGTGTGTGTGTGTGGGGGGGGGACTTTGTGCCTGCACCCAGGTGTCCTGCGTGTGTCTCTCTCTTGGATCTGGGATGCAGTTCAGCAGCTCAGCTGTGCTTGCCAGACGCCTGTTTGTACGAGGAATGAAACAGGTGTGGGCCGGAAACTCAGCCTGAGGGAAGAAGACAGGCCCAGGCGTGCGTTTGACCCAGGGATGGGGTGGGGCGTTAGCCTTGCTGAGGTGGGTGCTTCTGGGCCCGAGGGTCTGTCACTCACTCTCTCGCCTCCTGCCCTGCTCCTCACAGTTCTCTTGAACTCCCGGGAGCAGGCAGAACCAGTGATCGAGAGATGAGCTGGAAGGCAGACAGCTCCAGATACCCGCAGCTCTTGGAGGGGACTTCAGAGGGCTGGGAATTCCACTTAGCAAATGTGGAGCAAGGCCTGACGGGTCAGCGATGCTCAATCCAGGGACGTGGTGGTCTGGGAAATCTGGGTGGTTTGCAGACACGTGTATGAATGTGTGTGCACGAATGTGTGTGCACAAGTGTGCAAATATGTGAGTACGGGAGTGTGGATGTGTGTGCAGGGGTGTGTCAACTTGTGTGAGTGTAGAAGTGTGTGTGCATGAGTGTGTGTGAATGTGTTTGAGTATTGTGAATGTGTATGCATGTGTGAATGTTGCATGTGTATGTGTGCACAAAGTATGTGTGTGAATGTATACACATGAGTGAATGTATGTGAGTGAATGTGCATATATGCATGTGTGAATGTGTGCCCATGAGTGCATGTGTGTATGACTGTGTTTGTGTGTACATGCATGTGTGTGTGAATTTGTTGAGTGTATGAGTATGTTCATGAATGTGTACATCAGTGTGTGTATGAGTGTATGACCATGTCTAAGTGTGTGAGTGTATGTATGAGTGTGCAATGAGTGTATGTGTGTGTTTGCATTTTAATGCCATGGGCTCGAGAAGTGCTTGTTATTTGCTATTGACTTTAACAATGCTGTGAACATCTTTCCACATCCTTTCTTCTTTATTGTGTGCCATTCACTGTCGACAGAGGAAAAGATGGCCGCCTTTGTGGAAGAGGGATTTAAGCACATTTCTTCCTGGGTTGGGCTGCCTGGGCCGGTCACCCCTACCTGAGACAGGCTAGGTTAGGGTACTGACCTCTGTCTCTCTCTACTCCATTCTTCCCAGTGTCTATCACCAGGCCTTATTTCTTCCCCAGATTATTTTATTTGAAGAAGTAGTAGAGGCGGAAAGTGCGGGTGTTCTCACAAGGGGTCATCGCCAGCCCTACAAGACAGGGTAACAAGAGCAGAGCATCACAGACATATTTCATCCTACTTTTCCATGCCTGGAGCCTTCGAAATGATGCCCCAAAGACCCAGGGTGAACTGCTTGTTTCATGTTTAAGTTTCGTTCATGCATTCACAGCCATGTTCAAACAGCACTGGACGGACAGAGGGGCTGTTCTCTGCACAGCCTTCCTTCCCTCTGCAGTGAGAGTCCTGATTTCTTCATGGTCAGCTCTTCCACAGAAAGGCTTGGGGAGCTGGAGCAGGATCGCCGGGCTCCACGGCTGACTTTGGGAGGAGAGGGCTCTGGTTTCTATGCCCTACCTTGAGGGAGAGGAGTTCTAGTTGCCATGGCTTGCCTTGAGGGAGGATGGAGGCTGAGAGACAGGAGGCAGGAGGAGGTTGGAGACAGACGTTGCTTCTGAGGCTTCCATTTAGGTATATTGTCTTCTGTGCCCCAGCGCTTCCCTTCCCGTGCCTTTCGGTGTTTTGGAGTTGTTGTGTTTTCTAGATTCTTCTTTCTAAGACGTAACCACCAAATCTTGACCCTCAGGGCACAGAATGCTGCCTTCTGCCCCATCTGTACTCAGCAGGGAAGTCACCAAAGCCTTTCTTTCTCCCTCCCAAGTCCCCCACCCAGTGCCCTGCCCCTCTCCAACTTCTCTTCTTGGTGCTCAAGTTCCTGGACACTCCGGTTTTGGTTTCGGTCACTCATCCTGAGTTAACACATCTTGGTGATCTCTTTCTTTCAGAGGGGCCAGCCAGGGGAAGATGGGAGGAATCAAGGCCCCTTGGCAAGACCCCATGGAGTGGCACTTGCATGTTCTGGCAGGTATTAGTCCACTTTCTGTTGTTTTGGCAAAGTCTATTTAGCTCACAGTTCTGGAAGCTGGAAGTCCAGGATCAGCCAGTTCCATCTGTGTGATCTCTGCTGAGAGTCTGGTGGTAGATGACATCACAATGGCGGGAGGAAGAGGTCAGAGGCCAGACAGGAAGCCGCCTGCTGGGGAGGAACTGGCACTGCCCTGTTACTAACAACCTCCTCTCGAGGGCACTAACTGGGGTCTCATGAGAGCTACATTCGTGTCTTCCAAGGCTGATGCTCTCCGTGATCTAATGACTGCATGTCGTGCACCCTGCAGAGTGCTGAGGGGTGGCCCAGCCGGAAGAAGACGCTATTGGATCTGCACAAGAGGCCAGACGTCTTAACTTAATTAAGACACGAACCAGAGCTTTCCATGAAGTTGTACCCGGCCCCGTTGCTGCCTGCTCACTTGAGACGGCACCAGAAGTTCAGGTTTCCACACAAGCCAGTGTGTGCATGCTCGGTTTCAACCCCACCTCCCAGTTTTGAGCTTCACATCCCACACAGCCCTCCACGGCCGCCTTGGGAGGGCTGCTTTACCTCAGTAGGTCTCAACTTCCAGATCTGTGCGATCAAGTTCGCCATGTGTCCTTTGGGTCCCTTTTCCACTGGAAAGTTCTTGTCTCCCCTCGATTCCTCTTTTCCAAACCCCTCCTCATCCTGTAAGCCTCACTCCCCAGCCCTCGCCCCTAGGCGTCCTCAGCTGACCACGTAGCATCCTTCCCTGGGCCTCAGTCAAGAATGGCCCCAGCTTGGAGGTCTGCCGCCCCCACAAGGAATGAAAATAGGATCTTATGTGGGCAGAGAGGAGGAGGAGAGCAATTAAAGCTAATTATGGAAATAAGCAGTTAGAAAGATACCCTAAGAGGAGAAGAATCCAGTCCACATTGCCTGGTGGGTGAGAAAGTCATTCTGGCTCAGAGGCCAGGTTCCCCAGAGAGATTTGGGAGTGACGAGGAAGGGTCAGAGAACAGCTGAAAATTTTTCATCTTAAGCCACAGCAGTATCACCAAGTGTTTGAAGAAACAGGGGCCAAGGTAGAATAATATTTATAAAGCCAGCTGGGCCAACCTTGCAATGGCTAAACCAGGGCCATTTCTAGAATTCCCTTTTCCCAAAGTGTAAGAAGAGAGAGCCAGTTTTAAGGTCAGTCATCAGTGGATCAGAAATGCATTAAACATGACTTACGAGGGCATCTTGAGCACTAATAATCATCTTATTGGTGTCTTATTGCTGCATATGATTTGAGCAATATTCTAAGAAAGGGAATATTTTAGCAGTTACATTGTCCTTTTAGTGGAAACTTTTCTTTCCATGCAACATGGCACAGGTTATCTCAGGAACACAGATGGAGCTTAGCCCTGCTGGCCCCAGTACACACTTCCCTGTAGCAGGGCCTGCAGCTTCTAGCAAGGGCCTAGACCTTGGTTTCAAAACCACATGCGCAGTCCAATGCTTTCATTCATTCAAAAGCATTGATTGAGGCCCAATAATATGCCACCTTCGGAACAGAAAAGAAGTAATAAATATGGAAAGTCAGCCAGACTTACTGATGTCTCCTGTGCTTGGGCTTCTGCATCCGAGGATGGAGGCTCTCTGCATGTGAGGGTGATGGTGGGACAGATGGTGTGTACTTTTCACCTGCCTTTGCGGAACCTGCCTGATTTCTGCTGCCTGTTGTCCTCAGAGCTCTGATGAACCTCAGCTCTCCCTTTTGCTCATGCGCATAAATGGCTTTTTCATTTCCACTGTCACCCCACTCATGATTGTTGCATGGGGACTGGTGTTGTGGCACAGCAGGTTAAGCTGCTGCATGGGATGCTAACATCCCATATTGGAGTGTCAGTTTGAGTCCCGGCTGCTCCACTTCTGATCCAGCTTCCTACTGATGCACCTGGGAAAGCAGCAGAAGATGGCCCAAGTACTTGAGGCCCTGCCACCCGTGTGGGAGACCCCAGTGGAGTTTCTGGGTCTTAGCTTTAGGCTGGCCCATACCTGTCTGTGATGGGCATTTGGGAAGTAAACCAGTGGATGGAAGCGCGCGCTCTCTCTCTCTCTCTCTCTCGTGCTTCCTTTTGAGTGAATAAAGAAGTCTTCAGTTGTTGGATGATCTATCTGGTGTTTTCTCATCTGTTCATAAGTAGACTGCCTTGAATCAATATTAACTTCTCAAGGTGAGGGAGATCGGATGTGGACTGGCAGAGCTGCTACACAGTAAGTTCACATCTTACCCACAGTCCTCATCTGCTTCTCATGCCTTGTTTTGCAAAGCAGGGTCAAGCTGTCTGCCTTAGCCTCAAGACAAGCCATGAACGCTGTTTCCAATGAGGACAGCTGTGTCTCTAGGCTCTGTACTGGCATGAGTTCTGGTGATCAAGTGAAACGAAGAGCTGGATCTTCTAGGGAAACTGAGTTCTCAAAACCTTCATGCCGCTGTGGTCCCCAGGTTACAGATCATCCACTTCCAATGAGGATAACCAAGGACACAAGTGTGACCTGGGGCCCTAGGCGCTGCATGTGAGTCTTCTCTTTTCTCACTCCCTAAGTTAGGTTTTTCCTCCTCAGCCCTTACAAGGAGCATCCCCACATTCTCCTACCTACCTCGCCCTCCTCTGGTTCCTTCTACCCACTGTTGTTAAATATTCTCCAAAAGCAAAAATGTCAACTAAAGCCATAATCCATAAAATTGATAGCATTGATATTGACTTGGACAGGGAGGGAGAGAGAGAATTTGAATCCTTTTATGCTCCCACATTGCCCATGCTGTAAAGATGCTACAATATCTTAGCACGGGGATTGGTCAGTGCTAATCTCCACCCAGGTAAGGTCTTTGAGACCTGCACTGTTGCCTGTGCTCTTCTCTCTGCAGGAACTGCTCTTACAGCCTCCCCAGTGAGCACTCAGCCGCATCCATCCGTACTCAGCACAGATGTTGCCTGTGCTCTGGGCCCCTGCTTCGTTTCTCCAAGCAGTTCCGGTCACCACTTTGTGTTTCTGCATATGGTGCACAGATTCCTCCTTTTACACCAAACATTGCTACTCCAGTTCTCTTTCTACACCCATCTCAGTCAGCAGACAGGAGCGCCGTAAACCACAGCCAGTACTCTGTAATCCTGTACCCACAGTGTCTCGACTATTGATAGATGTTCCCCGAAAGTGTTGAGTAAATGAATGGTCAGCTCTGGTACGTGGTCAATAGGGAAGCAGCAAGGGGTTTTATATGGTTAAAAACTAAAGAATCAAGCCTCAGCTTGCAGAACTTTGCCTCTGCAGCAGAATTTATACATTATCAATTTTTAATGAACAAAGGACAAATGAAGCTCAGGAAACATGAATATGTTTGTATCAAGCCATTGGGTTCAGATAGACGTGTGTGTGTGTGTGTGTGTGTGTGCGCGCGCGCGCTGTCTGGGAACGCTTCTCTTTTGAGGTGCTCTGTCACTCGGTTTCTGCCAGTGCCTCTCCCCTATTTCTAGCAGAAGCTACGAGTTTTCTCTTTGCATGGTCTTAGTTTTCCAATGTTTCACTAGACCTTTGTAAACTGGATCATTGGTAATGAACTTTCCCCATCTCTTTGAGCTCATAGTTTGGTAGAGAAAAGTCTAAATTCCAACTGCAAGTTTTTAACAAAAAATATGCATTTTTAGCCTCTTGTAAACCTTTGTCCTTTGAGCAACCATGTACTTAATGGGAACAAAAGCTGAATTTATGCACACAGGAAACAACAAAATAAAAATGTAACTTTTATTTTTGCAGATTGCTTTTTATGAGAAAATGGACATGTGGAGGAATGCAGGTTAAGAACTGAATTGGACTGGCTTTGTGGCACAGCAGATTACATTGTTACCTGTGATACCAGCATCCCCTATGAGCACCACTTTAAGTCCTGGCCCTCCACTTCTAATCCAGCTCCCTGATAATCTGCCTGGGAAAAGCAGCAGATTGCCCAAGTGTTTGGGTCCCTGCTACCCACATGGGAGGTCTGAATAGAGTTCTTGGCTCCCGAATTTGGGCCGGCCCTGCCCAGCTGTTGGGGCCACTCGGGGAGTAAACCAGAAGATGGAAAATTTGCCTCTCTGTGTCTTTCTCTCTCTATCTCTCTGTTACTCTGCCTTTCAAATAAATAAATAAATCTTTTTTTAAAAAAGGAAATTGAATTGTGAGCCAAAACACTTCTTAAAGATCCCCGTGTGATGGTAACTCTGGAAGAGAACAGAGCCAAGACCAACCATTTCCTTTGAACTCCTAGGGCTCCATTCAACAGTCATTCATGGCCACAATGTCTGTGGGGCTGAGTAAAAACCCGGAGGAACAGTACACACCACTCAGGGAACAGGGAAGAAAAAAGGCACCTCCAGGCAGAAGCCCAGGTTTCTGCAGCGAACTCCTTTGTAGCTCCCCCCTTGGCTTTCTTATGATCACTTTGCACCTAAAGTGATCGGGGGCATTTCAACAGAGTTGGTCTTTTCTGTGCAGATATTTTAGAATGTGCTGACAAGTCAGGGGCTGGGGACAAAGCGACACTTATAGATTTATAATAGCCTAGCTCCCAGGGAATCAGCAGATGATTGGCAGCCCTGTCTTCCCCACTCCCTCACATCCAGAACTTAAGAGATCCATGGATCTGCAACTCTATGAACCAATCTCAGGCAGAGGCAGGTTAGGGGAGCAGTGACAGACCCCGGATTTCCTCTACTTCTTTCGATCCCAGAGGGAGAACTTTGCCTCGCCCGTGATGCAAACAAGGACTGAAAGAGCTGAGCCCCGCGTCCTTCTTGCGTGACTTCCATTGATGAAAGCACGGGTTCATGGTCATCCCTTTTACATCAATACAGACATGGTTGAGAAGGCTACTGTTGGGTCTGGCCTGGTGAGTAGAATTAGTTTCAGTGGATTTCTGTTTTTGACTTTGAACTGCAAAAGCAGAAGAATGAACCCTGCTGTCACAGAGGTCCATCAAATCCTACCCCTCCAGGCTATTTCCTATTACTCAGTGCAAGAATCCAGAAGGAGCAATTGGAAATGCATTCCGTTAGCAAAGGGAGATTGATGAGATCTTAAACGCTATTTGCAGATTTCTAATATTCCTCTGAAATTCCCTGTGCTCAGAGGAAAGTTATGGCTTCCTTTGCGGTGACCTGTTGTGATTGGATTGTGAAAGGTCGTGGCTGGAGGAAATCTTAGAAATCAAACAACTCCCTCATTTACAAAGAAGGAAACTAAGATCCAGAGAGGTTAAGCCCAAGGTCACTGAGCTAATTAGTGAGTCCCCAGAGAAAAGGAAGAGTTGTCTTCTCTTTTTAAGACATCCTGATAATTGCATTTCGTGGGTGCACATGGAAAGTGCTTTGTTTGGGGACGCCAGAACTTTTTAGTAGAAAAAGGATTCTTTGAAATATGAAGCCAATTCTTTCCCTGCCAAGATACTTAAAAAACAGCAGCAATGAGCTGGGACATCTGTCTATCATTGGGAATTTGGGAGGCAAATATTTTCTCAAACCCTAAGTGTTCAAACAAACACAAGTAGCAAATATGGTCTCCACTCCAGTAGAATTATTAAAACTTGGACAGAGGAACCAGGCGAAAAAGCAATAGATGGTGCCTAGGCAATGCAGGACTGTCACATTTTTGTACGGATTCTATGAAAAATGAAGTTCATGAAGATTCAGGTCTTTTGAGAAGGCACAAAGCCTTTGTCCCATTCTTCCATGACTGACAGCTTCAAGGAAGCATGTGAACTTGCAAGTCGCTCCTTTGGAATGTCGGGATTGGCAGAGCTGGTCATGCTTAGAAGATTGAAAAACCTGAGCTGAGAGCACTGTTTCTGCCCTGCAAGGCCCAGCATCGTCAGGGAGTGTGAGTTGGACCTGCATGTTCTTTCAGAGCTTCAGGCCAAGATCTGACTAGACAAGCAGGATACTGGTGAGTGAGAGGTCATGGTCGAAAAAGAAATGCCTGTACTGGAGCCAGAACAGCAAGGGCCAGGCTGCCGGTGTGCACGGAGGCAAAGTGAGCCGAGAGCTGCAACATCAGGGCCCAGGCCTCAATGGGCTCCTGGTGTGTGTTCATCGGGGCCGAGTGGGAAGTGTCAGGTAAAGGCAGGTGAATCGGGCTCTTGCCTTTCAGTCTCCAAGCACTTTTCAGGGGAGGAGTCGTGAAGAATCCTGCCCTCGTTTCTACAAAGAGCACGGCCTTTTCAGAAAAAGAAGAGGAGAATCGGGTTTATTTCAACCCCTGTAGTGTCAGCATCCAGCCATGACACAGTGGCAGAAGTAAGGGCGGATGGTATTGGTTGTCCCAAGGGCTCGTGGGTTATGGGAAGCTCTTTGCCCAAGTGTCTTCCTTTGGTCATCTCACACATCTCCCCCCAGATAATGTGCCATGAGCTCAGGAGTCCCCACACCCCACCAGAACCGATAGAAATGAGAGCCCCTGGGACAACCAATGTCATCCGTCCCTGTCTCCCCAACCCCCGGGTGTGACTGGGGTTCTGACACTACAGGCTTTGGAATAAACCCGATTCTCCTCTTCTTTTTAGAGAACAGCTGCATTCTTTGTAGAGAGAGGGTAACCATTCTTTACAGCCTATTTTGAAATACAGTTACCTAGAGATGGGAAGATCATCTCACGATCCCTAAAAATTTGGAGCAAGCAGAGAACTCAGTTTTCTGTTAGATGAGGAACACACGAGGGCCCACACAGCTGACTTGAGGAAGCTGAAGAGTAACTTTGCTCAGGTTTCTGCTGCAACAGTTGTTGGAATCCCACCATCGAGATGCGCTCCTTGGCACCCACCCACCGTGGTCCACACAATACATTTCCTTTGGAAATGTAAACATTAAATCACTACCACATCAGTGTGAACTAAGTTACTAACTCAGAGTGCCGGGTTATAGGGCAGTTTTGAGTGAGGATGGGACAAGTGGGCAAAGTGAGAGGTAGAAGGAAGGAAAGGGCAGAGCAGGGGAGAGCAGTGGTCACTCAGGATGAGCGCTGTTGAGCTCCCTCATGGCTGATGGCATCCAGGGAAATACAGTTGCTTGTTCGGTTGTGGTGGACATAGGATACCTGTGGGCTCAGAGTCAGGCACCATCCTGAGGATAACCGTGGCTTGTGTTTTAATTAAACAAGGTTGCTGTGCATTCCCACAGTAACCCACAATTTCTTTTTGAAGATTTGCTTTATGTATTTATTATTATTTTAAAAAATTATTTATTTATTTGAGAGGTAGAGTTATAGACAGAGAGAGGTAGAGACACAGAGAGAGGTCTTCCATTTGCTGGTTCATTCCCCCAAATGGCCTCAATGGCCAAAGCTGGGCCTATCTGAAGCCAGGAGCCAGGAGTTTCCTTTGGGTCTCCCACACAGGTGCATCTTCTACTGCTTTTCCAGGCCATAGCAGAGAGCTGCATTGGAAGATGAATAGCTGGGACATGAAATGGTGCCCATGTGGGATATCTGTGCCACAGGTGGAGGCTTAGTACACTACGCCACAGTGTTGACCCCTATTTTATTTATTTGAAAGGCAAGAGTGGCAGATAGAGAGGGAAAGAACAAGAGATTGTAACATCTGCAGGTTCACTCTCTAAATGGCTGTGATGGCTAGGACCAGGGTAGGCTGAAGTCAGGAGCCTGGAACTCTATCTGGGTCTGCCACTTTGGTAGCAGATACTCAAGTACTTAGGCCATCTTCTACTGCTTTCCCAGGAGCATTCGCAGGGAGCTGGATTGCAAGTGGAGCAGCTGGGGCATAAACCAGCCCACTGTTATGGGATGTTGGAGTCACAGGCAGCAGCTTCACTCACTGCACCACAACACCAGCCCCAGTAATCCACAATTTTTACCATGCTGTCATATTGATATTTCACTCACCCCTCCCATGCCCCAGGTGGAGCAGTGGGGAGTCCAGGCTGGGAGTGACAGCCCTGTGCCTCTCAATACCACTGAATCAGAGGCCTTTCCTCCAGTGGCAGGGACGTCACCAGGTGGACTCAGCCTTCCATCACCATCATCTGCTCAGAGGTCCCTCTGTGGGGGCTCTCCAAATGCTCACCTCGCTGCTTGGTCCAGTGCCAGCATTTTGTCATATGCAGGCCTAACTTGAAGAAAACCAGATTTAAAAAATATACATGTATATATATTTGAAAGATAAAGATGGAATGGGGTGATTCTTTAGGAAATGATGCCAAAATGTTTTGAAGCAGTTTTATGTATGCAGTTTTCACCCACAACCTTGTTATGCCTGTAATGTACACCGAAATACCTGGGAATATACACTGTGACACTGCGTTACTCCAGGTCAACTCTGTCTGCTCAGGAGGTGGCCAGGTAGGATTCTATCAGAAAGGCCAAGCACAACTTTGGCCAGCTGTCTGTGTTTGACTACCATTGCTTTGATAACTCTTACACCACACATCAATGATGAGTTTTTAAAAAAAGATTTATTTTATTTATATGAAAGGCAGAGTTGAGACAGAGAGAGAGAAGGAGAGAGATCTTCCATCTGCTAGTTTACTCCCCAAAAGACTCCAATAGCTGGAGCTTGGCCAGGTCAAAGCTAGGAACATATAACTCCACCCAGGTCTCCCACGTGGGAGGCAGGGGCCCAAGTACTTGGGCCATCTTCTGCTGCTTTCCCAGACACATTAGCAGGGAGCTGGATCAGAAGCGGAGCAGCCTGGACTTGAACTGGCACTCTGATACAGGATGTTGGTGTGGCAAGCTTGACTTGCTATGCTTCCGCATTGGCCCCAACAATGAAGAATGAAACTCATGTCTTGTTAGTTAGCTCTCGTTCCAATTTTAGTATATGTGCTGCCGAAGGGAGCACATTGTTAGTTCTCATTGGTGAAATTAAAGGGATCCAAGATACATAGATTGGAGCTTAGAGGTACTCCCAGATCTTGAAGGAGCAGGACCCTTATAATCCACTCGACCATGAACTTGTTTCTTTGGGGAATATGCTTCTTAGCTTGAGCTCCAGTTAACCTTTTGTGCAGTCCCTGGCTTAATAGATAACACAGGGTGCAGTTTAGAATCTTGTCCAGGAGCGCTGACGTGTCTGCAGTGAGCATGTCTTTTACAGGACAGGCTTAGAGCACCTCGTGGAACAGAGAACCGAGAGCGGGGACTTCATCCTTTGCAGAACTAGTTGGTGAACTGCTCTGAGCCTGCTTTCTTAACGACTGTTCAGCAAACTAATGTCTGTATGTATATGACAATTTGGTATGAGACTTGCTTTCAGCATGAGCTTCTAACAAGGTTGTGGAATAAAACCAATTATTGTCCTCTTAAATTTTCTTGATCTATCAAACCAGACTAAGCCAAGCAAAATTCTGAAAGTTTCCTGTGACTAAATAAAAGCCAACAAATTTATAATAATGCTATTTTCAGAGAATTACTAATAGTACACACATTATTTTGGATTTATCTACATGGATTCTGAACATTTTCAGTACTCCCACCATGGGAGGGGGGAAGGAAGACTGAGGGGAACTGGTGTCCTCTGGTTAGACCTAGGAAGGGGCTTCTCAGGCCCCCAGCACAGGCCCAGAGAACCTGGTCCTGATGGCAGAGCGCCCCGGCCAGCCCACCCGATGCAGCATGAGGGAAAGACTGTTATCAGCACGTAAACAAATCACTTTGCTTTTATTGAAATCAAACACAATCAACTTATTATTTTAACTACCCAGTGGAGGCTGTGGTGGAATTTTCAAAACCAAGGAAAAGAATATGATCACTTTCAGAGAGTTCAAAGAACAGTCAGGCCATTTTATCAGCACAATTGTTTTGGAGTTCACTGTTTTTTGAAAGAATTAGGGGTGGGCATATCCTCAGAGAGCATCTGCCCACCCTCTTCATCTTACAGGTGAGGGCACAGAGGCCAAGGGTGTGGGCGCCGGGGACTACAGAGCGGGGCGTGCCTTCGGCCCTGAGCTGTCTAGAGTAGGGTCAATGTAAGGACAGGACTGCAAAGAGTCTGTGTGTACGTCCCTAAAGTTGCCTTTTGTAAAGGAAGTTTTGTGGAGATGTAATTTACATAGCATATAATTCACCCATTTAATGGACAGATCAGTGGCCTTTAGTGTCTTCATTGGACTGTGCAGCCATCACCACATTCAATTGAAGACCTTTTTTATTATCCCCTAAAGAAACTGCATCCCTTAGCTGCAGCCCCCGATACTCACGGTCTTCAACAAGTTCATGCAAAATAGTAGTCATGAAAAGCTATTCATGGGTTTCAAATGTTTTGGCCTGAAAATCATCCTGTATTACTTTTCCCGACATCTGACCAGCATCTTCAGTTGATAATGTACAAAAAGACTGCCTTGACATGGCTAACTTCCCAGAAACCCCAGTTTTTCAGTGGTAGGCCCTATGGCTTTTGTCAACACTCAGAAGAATATCTAGAGCTCGATAGAGCTGATGTGGAGAAATGCAGCTTATAGTATTCATTTTTAGCTTTTACTTGCAGTTTTCCACAAGCTTTTTGAAGTCCCTGCTTACTTCTATTTGGCCATCTCCACATTTTCTTTGGAGAGAAATCGATTCGAAATGCTTTTCTCTCTTAGCCCTTGGCAGCCACTCACCTACTTTATCTTCCTTACTTTGCCGATCATGGATGTTTGATGCCATAAAATCAGCAATCTATGGTCCTTTGTGAGTGACTTCTTTTTCACTTGGTACATTTTCAAGATTCATCCCTGTTAGAGCATTCGTCAGTACCGTGTTTCTCTTTGCTGCTGAGTAATATTCCATTCCACAGATAGACCACATTTTTAAAAAAGATTTTATTTATTTATCTGAGAGGTAGAGTTACAGATAGTGAGAGGAAGAGACAGAGAGAAAGCTCTTCAGTCCATCAGTTCACTCCCCAAATGGCTGCAACAGCTGGAGCTGTGCTGATCCAAAACCAGAAGCCAGGAGCTTCTTCCGGGTCTCCCACATGGGTGCAGGGGCCCAAGCACCTGGACCATCTTCCACTAATTTCCCAGGTCATAAGCAGAGAGCTGGATCAGAAGAGGAGCAGTTGGGATACAACGTGGCGCCCATATGGGATGCCGGTTCCATAGGTGAAGGATTAACCTACTATGCCATCGTGCCGGCCCTGATAGACCACATTTTTAAAAATTCATTCATCAGTTGGCAGGCATTTGAGTTGTGTCTTCTTTTTGGTTCTTGTGAATAAAGCTACTGTGAATATTGGGTGCACATTTTTGCAAAGACATGTGCATTCAGTTCTCTTGAAAATACACCTTGGGATTGAATCACCGGATCATGTGGTAATTCTATGTTTAATGGTTTGAAGAACTGTCAAAATGGTTTCCAAAGCTGCTGTACCATTTGCACGCCCATCAGCAAGTTCCTGTGGGCTTTGATTTCTCTACACTCTCACCAACACTTGCTATTATCTGTCTTTTTTATTATAGTCATCTTAGTGGGTATCAGTTGAAATCCTCTTGTGCTTTCGACTTGCACTTCCTTGGTGGTCCATGTTGCATGGCCTTGTTGGCCATTTCTATGTCTTTTTTGGAGAAATATCTATTTGCAGTCTGCCCTACTTTCCATTGGCTTATTTCTCTCGAGTTGTGATTGTTTTCTATATTCTAGGTGCAAGTTCTTTATCAGATACATGATTGCTAAATTTTTTCCCCATTATGTGGCTTGTCTTCTTACTTTCCTGATGGTGTCTTTTAAAGCGTGTTAGTTTTTAATCCTGATAACCTTATAGGATTTTAAATAGTGAATTATTTTTTCCCTTGCTTTTGGGACATTGACAAATGGGCATTGGTGTACACGTGGTGATAAAAGTGTGAGGAATTGATCTATATAAGGTAGTTCCAGCTTGATACAAAAGATAATAAACATGGGTAGAAGCTGTGGCATTAGAGGAAACAGCAGAAATCAAAGGTGTGTGGTGGTATAAGGCTCTGTGGAGGAGAAGGGCTTTTGCAGTTCTATACAAGGATATTTCAAGATGTTTGTGAAAGCATAGTATTAATAAAGCAATGTATGTGGCTGGTGTTGTGGCACAGCAGATTAAGCCACTGGCTGTGACACCAGCATTGCTTGTGAGCAGTAGCTCGAGTCTCAGCTGCTCCACTTGCAATCCAGCTCTGGGCTAATGTGCCTGGGAAAGGAGTAGATGATGGCCTGAGTGCTTGGACCCCTACCATGCATGTGGGAGCCCTAAGGGACTTCCTGGCTTAGTGTCCCCCAGCCCAGCCTGGGCTGTTGTATCCATTTGGAGACTGAACCAGCAGATGGAAGATCTCTCTTTCTCTCTTTGTCTTTCCCTCTCTTTATTACTCTGCCTTTCAAATAAATAAATAGATCTTTGAAAAGAAGAATAATACACATTTTCCATGAACTTTCTTAAGGCCATTATATAGTCTAGGAATGACTGTGGCTGCCTAATAACAAAAGGTTTAAGTTCAGCATCACCAGGAAAAGAAAATAATATAAGGAACAGAATTCAGGTAGACAGGAAAAATCAAAAGGGGATGATGGGTTGTAACTAATTATAAAAGAAGCACACACGGCACACTGTTTGTGAATAAAGATGGGTATACTGCTTATTCCCAGTCTGGCTACTTCACTGCATGTACAGAACTCAGGATTTTTGATATATGTGTTTGTGCTGATAGATGGGTGAGCACGTATTAAACTTGTGGATGAAGCTATAATTCCAGGCTGTTACCATTACAGACCAAATGGAATGAAGTTGTTTTTCTTTATTATTTTCCTTGTCTTTCTCCCTACACCTCCCCTAATCCTGCCACTTCCCATCTAAACACAGGAATATAGTAATCAGGGAAATATGTACTGCTGTTTAGTAAAGGGGTCAAATCCATTTGGATGGAATTCCAGGCTCAACATGCTAACAATGGCAGGAAACTCGGGTCCTCGGCTGGCTGCTTCGTGGAGCTGTTGAGAGATAGATTGTTGAAAGAGTCGGCCCAGGGGTATGCTGCTTTGGCTTGCTTTGTGTTTGGAATGCTGTGATTGTTCCAGACACAATGAGGGATCTGTCTGTCCACACAGGGGAAGTTATAATTACAGGAACAGAAGCTAAATGACTGCTCTTAATTGCAATGATTCCATAGCAGTCCCTATACAACACCACTAATTTGTCCTCTGGGCTGTACAGTGGCAGGCAGGATTTTGAATGTTTTGGGTGAGTAGGTGGAGCAGATCTTACACCTTAGACCCACATCAAGTGTTTGTGTCCCTTGGCTGATGTCACATTCCTTTCTGCCTCAGAGTTCCTGTCTCCCTGGACCACCTGTCTTGTTGATTTTGATGACTCAGGTGAGTGTGCAGTGTTGCCTCCGGGGTGAGATGGTGAGACAGAGTGCTCACGGTGCTTCTGACTTTGCCTCCTAAAACCTTGCTTGGTTGCTGCTTTTACGTGATGGTCACGACATCTCACAGAAAAGACGTCTCATGTATGTCACGCAGGAACCACTTCCTAATTGGGAGAGAAGGTTGGCATCTGTCCTGGCATCTCTCTCTGGAAAAGGCAGTGACCACAGATGGCAACTGGCAGCCAAGTGTAATCGACACATGGATATTCTTGTATCGTGCACTAGGATCGTCGTCGTTTTGTCTGATAGAAAACTATACTCTGGATGGCTTCATCCATCCATTCATCCATTCATTCAACAAGCATTCTTTAAGGTCCTGCTCTATTCCAGATACGGTATTAGGAAGAGAATGAAAAGTCGTGTAACTGAAGGTTGATTTTAGTGAAACGTGCACATGAACAGGGCAGTGCGACCGCTGTGTGGCAGAACCACATGTGCATCCTAGACAGCAGACTCCAGCGATGGAGGGCATTCTTAACGGAACAGAGATGTGGACCAACACTCCACTCCACCAGCCTCTGGTGAGAGGAATGGTCTGCCTCTTAGATCCGTTAGGCTCCTTAAGAAGACAAAAGTAGAGACAACCTTCTTGGGAGCACACGGCAAGGCAGAGAGCTCTGGGGACTCAGCACACAAGCCGGGGTCTGTCTGAAAGGAGAATGAAGAATGATGCCAGAAGAAAGGTGATAATGGGGGCCGGCCCTGTGGCGTAGCGGGTAAAGCTGCCCCCTGCAGTCCTGGCTTTGAGTCCCGGCTGCTCCACTTCCGATCCAGCTCTCTACTGTGGCCTGGGAAAGCAGCAGAAGATGGCTCAAGTCCTTGAACCCCTGCACCAACGTGGGAGACCTTAAAGAAGCTCCTGGCTCCTGGCTCCAGATCAGCTCAGCTCTGGCTGTTGCAGCCATTTGGGGAGTGAACCAGCAGGTGGAAGACCTCTCTCTCTCTCTGCCTCTGCCTCTCTGTAACTCTGCCTTTCAAATAAATAAATGAATCTCTTTTAAAAAAAATGGAAGGTGATAACAGCCATGGCCTAAGAGTGACATTTCGGGGTGCTCACTGTGGCATCAGGGTGGGTGATGGGGGGGTGGGGGCAAGTGGAAGGCAGGGAGATGAGAAGGCACAGCAGGATTCAGGGAGTGGGGATGGGGCCTGAATCCACAGCTGGGACAGTTACCAAGGAGAGGAGGGAACAGCGCTGAGAGCAAATTGACCCCTGTGGGAATCTGATGCCAGCAATTTTATGTTAAATGCGAGGGCTTTCAGGTTCACTCTGTTAGCATCAGCATGACCAGGAGGACAGGGGAGCCAGGCTGGGCAGCTCCTATTAGGCAGATGGGAACACTGAGATGTTAAATGGATGTGAGGGTACTTTAAAAGTTACACAGTGAAAAAAAATAGAAGGAAAAGATGAGTTTATTTTGCTCTCAGAAAATTGAAATCTGTGCATTTTTAAAAATTTCACAATGTGCAGTTTTCCATGATCTTTTTGAAGACCCCTTGTCTGTGGTCCCTGTCCTGTCTTGGGCAAATGGCAGCTCTGGGGTTCGGGCTTGGCTTGGTCTGAGTCAGGACCGGCAGCTGCTTCCTGCCGGTGCTGCCATATTTGGTCGCCTGCGAGTGATTGTGATTCTCGGCTCTTTTCTTTCCTGAAGTCCTTTGGTGGCCTCTGTTTGTGCAGCTGATGGATGTGCACTCACAACCTCATTCCTTACAGTTTTGGGAGCTGAGGGCAGAACATTCAAGAATGACATCAAGTGGCTTTCCTCAAGGTCATTTCCTGCCGATGATCTCGCAAACATCACATTCCTTAAGGATGTGTGGGGGTCACAACAGGCCCCATTCTGTCGGGTGACGGAGGTCTGGAGCAGCTGCAGTGTGCAGATGCGTGTGTGTGTGTGTGTGTGTGTGTGTGCATCCTCTGCGGCAGGCTGTGCTGGGGAACACCCCCCACCCCCGAATCTCACTAAAACAAACCAGACCTGCTGGGCTGCATGACTCACGCTTGAACGGAGTGTTCACCCCGAGACAATAATTCTCATTTTAAAGGCAAACGCTGAGCTCAACAGCTACCAAGCTTACACGGCCTGCTGTCGCCAAGTGTCCTCGTCTGCTTTCTAAAACACAGCAGCCTCTCTCCTGTGGGCCTGGAAGGGGCTTCAGGTGGAACTGAATGACATGCAAATGCAGTGCTCTGCCCCCTTTCTCACCCTCTGGGGAGGGGCAGGAGGAAGAATCTGAAGGCAGGGGGTCCCGATTTCTTGTGTAGGTTCTGTCCTTTTATAACCATGAGCTGGTGGGCAATTTCCCCACCTGCACCTCAATCTACTCACCTGTGAAATGGACACAATGCACTCTGTTAAGGAGTTGACAAGACCTGATGAGACAAGTACAGTGTGCCCGGCATAGAGGGCATCAGTGTTAGCTTCGTCTCAGGCCCTAGGGAGGTCATCCAAAAGTTCATGGAAGATGCACATCATGCCAACACTGTGCGTGTATGTGAAAGATTGTTCACACCGAAAGAAATCTCTCTTTCCATTTTTCCCCGAGCTTTTGGAAGTGTCCTCATCGGCTTGGCTGAGTTGACATTTTCTCCTTTGCCATTTTGTTTTCCATTTCTTTACAAGAGGAAGACATAAGATATGCATTTGGCCCATGGTCAGGGCATGGGGGCCTGCACTGCCTCTCCCATCCCCTCACCCAAAGGGAGGACGGGAGTTAGAGCAGGCATGGGAGGGAGGGGGACGCAGAGTGAGGAGACCTCAGCGCTCCCTAGTTCTGCTGTGACTTCCTAAGGGCCCTTGGTGACACCCCCTAAACTCTTGGGTCTCCATCCATTTGTCTGTGGGAAGAGGGATTGAAATGAATGATCTGTGAATTGGGTTATTTCAGGTGTCTCCAGGGTATGGATCTGAATTCTGGTGCGTGGAGCAGCACGGGTTGGCCAGTGTTCATGGATAGGTAGGGGCGAGGCAGGAAGATGATTATTCTCTGTGTATCCATACATGGCTGTGCATATGGGGATTTTACATGCTTTTGTTTTATCAGGGTGTGGATCGCTGACACGCAATTTGTATTGATTTTATCAACCATTGAAAATTGGTATCTTAGCATGGGCTTGTCGAGACATTGGAGCTCATTCCTCTTGCTTTTCTCACACTCAGGGATGACGGAGGAAGAAATATTCCACAGAAGCATCAGAGGGAGCTACCTGGGGCCCCACGTGTCGGTGAGCCTTTTCTCCAGGCCCTGGAACGGGGCCCTGGGCAGATGCCAGTGTGGGGAACATTCTGAAACCTTGTTGGAATCCTAGAGTGTGAGGGCTGGAAGAGCCAGAGGATGTGGGGGACGCAATTCCTTCTCCTCTTTTTATGCTCAGGAAATTGTGTATAATTTTTGCCCTTCTTTCTGCTCACAAGTGAACTCTGCGTGAAATATATTCCCTTAGAGAACATTTGAGCTTAAAGAAAGTAACCTGGTCAGGAAAACACATCTATCACAAGTGGACTGGCAGAACATCATAGATGGCGATTATTGTCAATGAGGAAATAGGGAACTTAAGTTCTCTGTGTTCTTAGAAGTTTTCTAAATTAGTCGCAGGGGGGATTTTCACACCGGGAGACGCCGATAGCTTGCGAAGGCGGAGAAGTCAGTGGAAGTTTGGCCAGCAGGTGGCACCAAATGTTTTCCTTAGGGAAAGGGCGCTGCATTTTCTCTGCCAGTGAACATCAGCCCTGGAGAGAGCGAGTGGCGCCTCTTCGGCAGCACGCAGTGGCAGTGCGGGGCTGTTTGTTTCCATGAAGTTTGTTACAAGGGAAGTGGGAAAGAAATGGAAGACGTGAGAGTTTTGCAGCCTAGTTAGAAGGCAGTCCCGGGGCCTGCTCAGCCCAGAACACCCAGGCTGCTGACACCCAGAGCAATGGAGTTCCAGAGTGCCCTTCCCCTCGTTCTCCGTGCCACACCATCTTCCCTTTTCCAGGCTCGAAGTCAGCTGTCCTGTTTTGGAAAGAGGTGATCAGAACACGACCTGATCGACCCAGGTCGAGGTACACATGAGATTCTTGCTTTCGGATGTGTGTTGGGGGCCAGGACTCTATTTTAAAGATTGTTTGATTTATTTATTTGAAAGAGCAAGCATGCAAGCAAGTGAGAGATCTTGCATCTGCTGGTTCATTCCCCAAATGACTGCAACAGCCCAGCTGGACCGGGTTGAAGTCAGGAGCTGGAATTCCTTCTGGGTTCCCAGCATGGGTGGCAGGGGCCCAAACACTGGGGCCATCTTCAGCTGCCTTCCCGGCACATTAGCAGGGAGCTGGATCGGAAGAAGCTCTGATGTGGGATGCCGGCATCCCACGTGGTAGCTTAACCCACTGTTGCTCAACATCAGCTCCAGGGCACCAGGGTTCTAGTTTTCTGCTTCTATGCATGTCAGTAGAAGAAAATCAAGGTCTTGACAAATATTAGCCAATTTAGGCCAAACGTCAATTGTTATATCTAAAAAATTAAAATGGTTTGTGCTGGAAGATACCTCTTCTCTCTCTCTCTCTCTCTGTCATGCTCTCTCTGCCTTTCAAATAAATTATTAAAATTTTTTTAAAAAGAATATGTGCACTCATTTATTCCTGCATGGTGTGTTGATTATTTGCTGAGTTCCACCATTGCCAGGAAATGTCCTTAGGAGCCAAGGATATAGTGGGATCTCAACTTCTTTTAGGCTGTTTTCCCAATGGAGCCCAAGACTCCTTGGGACAACGAGGGAACTCTCAGAGCCACTTTCAGTGGCCCAAAGTGACACGGTTAAACCCAGAATCATTGGTCAGTGCACCCAAAGTGAGGCTCCTTCCTTCTTATTTTTTCTTAAAGATTTATTTATTTATTTGAAAGTCTAAATTACAGAGAGAGAGAGAGAGAGATCTTCCATCCACTGGCTCACTCGCCAAATGGCTGCAATGGCTGGAGCTGGGCCGATACGAAGCCAGGAGTCAGGAGTTTCTTCTGAGTCCCCCATATGTGTGCAGAAGGCCAACTACTTGGGCCGTTCTCTACTGCTTTCTCAGGCATGTTAGCAGGGAGCTGGATTGGGAATGGAGCGCCCAGGACTCAAACTGACGCCCAGATGAGGTACTGGCACTGCAGATGGCGACTTTACCTGCTCTGTCATAAAACCGGCTCGACTCCTTATGTCTTGATTTATGGTTCTCAGGATGCCTTCCCCCACTAGCTGATGAGCTGAACAAAATCCCCAAAGTCTTCTGGTGGGTAAATCTCTTCCTGGAATTGACTTTGTAAAATCCGTCCTCCCCTAGGAAGTGCGGGGTTTGCCTTTCCCAACACCAGTGGGGATAGGGAGGATTGGATGAGGAAGAGGAGCTGCTGTCTGGGGGCAGCACTCAGCCAGCGATTGGTGGGAGCTGGTGAGGAAACACACAGCTGCCTGTCCTCAGGCCTGGTGACTCTGGGGTGCATGGTTAGCCCTGTCCCTTGGGTGGGGCGTTGCACAGGGCCTCGGCTGCCTCACTCCAGTGCACAAGTCCACGTGTTCCCTCTTGCAGCTCCCTGACCTGTGCAGACAGGAGCCTGTGAAATGCTTTGATTGTGCTACCCGATTTCTTAGGACTGAAGGCTGATACCTTGCTAACCTGGTCAGTTCAGTGGGGCACTCCCAAAGGTTCTTGGGAAATGATCATGGTGCAAAGCATTTTTGAAATCTATGTATACAAGAGATCTTCCAAAAGCTCATGGAAAATGGATATTATAAAAAACCTATGCATTCACCTAAAATTTTTTGTACTAAACTTTTCTTTTGATTTTCCATGAACTCTTTGTATTACCCTCATGTATCCTAATCAGAGAAAGAAAAGTAACAGAAGGTGTTTCTGCCTTGAACCTGTGGTGTGAAATAATTAGCTTATTATTTATTTTCATTTTTTTATTTGAAAGGCAGAGAGACAATGAGAGAGAGAGAGAGAGAGAGAGAGAGAGAGAGAGACCTTCCACCCACTGGCTCAATCCCCAAATACCTGGAGTAGTCAGGGCTGGGCCAGGCTGAAATTCAGTCTGGATCTCCCACATGGGTGACAGGGACCCAGGACTTGAGCCATCACATGCCGACTCCCAGGGTGTGCATCAGCAAGAAGCTGGAATTGGGAGCAGAACTGGGACTCAAAGTGGTCACTCTGATATGGGTGGCTCAATTGGTGTCTCAACCACGGCACCAAATGCCCACCCCAAACGTCCCCTTTGATTCATTGTCTGTGGATGCAGATCCATAGACAATGCAAATATATGGTTGAACACCATAATCCACAGTAGAGATTACGTCTAGAATGCATAGCAGCAAAAGCTCGGGATTATGAACCAGGAGAGCAGAGTCATTGCTTCAGCTCTGGCAGGAAGGAGACTGATGTGCAGAGAAATCAGCAGAGAGGAGGGAGACTCAGAACACCTGCCATGGGCAGGCACAGGTCTCCTCCGGCCTAGTTAATGTCATTGGCCAAATGATGTATGTGTCTCCATGGGCAGAGATCAAAACGCACATTGGGTTAAAATTCTGGAAATCGTATTAAAAACAGATGACCAGAGTCAATTTCTGAAAAGATGTGATAACAGTGTTTTTTTTTCTTGCTTCTTGTTGAATTCTTTACTTAGTAGAGGGTTAATCTTATGACTATAAAATAAACGGAAAGTATTTCATTGTAAAAATCGAAAGAATAAGAAAGGAAGGAGGAGGGAGAGTGGGAGTGTGGGAGGGTGGGGTGGGAGTATCACTATGCTCCCAAATCTGCATACATGAATGACATGAAATCTGTATATATAAAAGACGAAAGGAGCCGGGCTCTCCAAGTCAGCACTAGAGAGTCATCCAAGAGAGTCCTGCCTGCCCTGGGTTCTCATGCGTGATGCAGACTTTTCTCATTAAGTCAACAATATTTTTGCGTTTCTATGTTAATGCAGCCTATCCAGCCCTATCCTAACACTGTATTATAAAATATGATAATAATAGAATATGTTATTATACGAGAATACATGTGTATCACGTATGTATGCCCATCTATGAGCTGTCACAAAGCACGAAGGAGCGACTCTGTCATTATCTTATGTTATTATTATGAAGGACATAGATGCTCAATTTGTGCTGTTCTCAGGAAAAGTGTCGAAGCACAAGCTGTGGTGATGTTCAGGCATGTGGCTGGCTTGTTCTGTGCAAGTACATTCTCCAAGAAACCTGGGGGGCATCTCTCGCGCACACTCGACAGGCACCTGCGCCCTCTGCGTTACTCCATCCCGGTTGCTTTCCCTTGAATGATCTGTTCCCAGTCCCTGGGAGACGGCCCTGCCTCCCCATCTCGAGTTCTCAAGGCCACTCAGCATTCTAACAGCAAGGACCCAGGAGATGAGATGCTCTCAGATCCACGCAATGAGGATCACCTGTTCTGTAGGGAGTACAGCTGTCGCAAAACAAACCAAGGCAGTGGGTTTTGCCTGCTTGCTTATTGCTGTGTCCGCTTCCCCAACAGCTCTAACATACACAAATTTACTGTTTAACTTCTGCTCATTCCATCAGAGCTGTTGGTACCACTGGCTGTACCCAGAGACAAACCTCACTGCATCCCTGGAGGCTGAGAGTGGCAGATATGGGGACAGCAGTGCTTTGCCCAGAAGCCACAGTCTCTGCTCAGGGCTGGAAGTGAGCCCAGTTAGCTTCCAGCTCTGGGGCTTCAAATGACCTTTGCTACCAGCCTGGTTACCACCCCAGGCTGAATGAGATTTTATTTTAATATCTTTCAACCAATGGGAAGGCTCCCTGAGGAGTGATGGGCATGTCATTCCTCCATTTAACAGAGACTCCCCTCCTTCGGACCAGGCAGCTGATTTTTGGTTTGTGGCACAGAATCCTGCCCCAGTAGATGTGCAGACTTGGGCCACTGGTCACACAGGGCACATGAGCAACTATGAATACAGTGGGACATCTGTCAGCCCGACTGAATAAAATCTCAAAACTCTCACCCATTGAAGGCCAGCGAGCACAGCTGTAGCGTCATCTCCGAGAAAATGGTACTGCCCTTCAGAGAAATCACACACGAGTACACTCTCCATGGTGCTATTATTATTGCATTGACAATTGGCAGCCTGCAGAATAAAGATATTTTAACTGTGTTCAACTTTGGCTTTCCAAAATAATATATACTTTTAATATTTTATAATATGTGCTTACTGTAAACAAAAGATGTGATTTCTCTTCCTTATCACTCAGAGTGTAATGATAAAGTTTTTGTGTGGTTATAGGAATCTGATGGAGAAACCAATGTGTTACAATTTTGTGGATTTAGTTTGGGCCTTGGACTTCAGCAAATTGAGCAACCTCACAACCAATCTTTCTTTCTCCCTCCCTTCCTTCCTTCCATTTAAATCAACTTCACTGAGTTATAATTTACATACGATAAGATGCACACTAGTCAATGAGCACACTGCTCTTGAGAAGTGTATGCACCCACTGTACTCAAGATATACAACTTCCCATCAGCCCCCAAAGTTTACTACAACCCCTTGGCAGTCAGTCTTTTCTCTTCCTCAACGCCAGACGACAAATAACTGCTCTGCTTTCTGGCACTCTGGATGACTTTAGCTTATTTTATAACTCGGCATTAGCAGAACCACACAGCATGTGTTGTGTGACTTCTGCCTTATTTCACTCAGCATGTTTATTAAAATCATCCATGACATTACACACACGCATCATTCTTTTCACTCGTTCCTTGTTACTGTTGTGTAGTTTTTCATTGCATTGCTCTGCCATTGTTGACTCACTCATCTGTTGATGCAAATTTGGTTTCTCTCTTCTAGATAAAACCATTGTCACAGTCAAATCATAAGTATGTGTGTTCACTTTTTTTTTTAAGATATTTATTTATTTGACAGGTAGTGTTATAGACAGTGAGAGAGAGAGAGAGAAAGGTCTTCCTTCTGTTGGTTCACTCCCCAAATGGCTGTTCATATATTTGTCTTGTCTTGCGTACTGGCTACAGCTCCCGGTACAATATTGAATAGAGGTAGTGAGAGATTATTTTTTCCTTGTTCTGGATCTCAGGGAGAAACTGTTCAGTCTTTCATCTTATATATGATGATGTTAGGTGCAAATTTTTCACAGATGCTCTTTATCAAATTGGGGGAGTTATTGATAGTTTCATAGTCATTGGTAGTTTCTATCAAGAATGGATGAGAGTCTTGACAAATCCTTTTTGCAACTATTGAAGTAAAGATATGGGTCCATTTATATAGCAAGTTACAGTTAATGAATTTTGAGTACTAAAACTATTTTTGCAGTCCACTTGATCATAATGTCTTTCTTTTTTAAAAAATTATTTGAGCGAGAGAGACATACAGACAGAAAGGGAGAGATGAGAGAAAAATCTTCCATCTGCTAATTCAACTCCCCAAATGGCCACAATGGCTAATCTGAAGCTGAGCCGATCTGAAGCCAGGAGCTAGGAACTTCTTCCAGGTCTCCCACGTGGTGCAGGGACTCAAGCACTTGGGCCATCTTCCACTGCCTTCCCGGGCCACAGCAGAGAGCTGGATTGGAAGTGGAGCAGCCGGGATTCAAACAGGTGCCCGTATGGGATGCCAGCACTGCAGGTGGAATCTTAACCTACTGTGCCACAGCACTGGCCCCCATAATGTATTTCTGTTTTGTGTATTGCTACGATCTGCTATTTGTTAAGAAATTTCTATTCTATATTTTGATAGATGTTGGTCTGTAGTTTTCATTTACTGTATTTTCTTTCTCTGATTTTAGCATCAGGATAATAAGTTAGGAATACTTTCTCCTCATTTTCTGAAATTTTTTAATGTGGAATTTTTTAACTATAAATTTGATTTGTTTAATATATATATAAGGCTACAGTGGTTATATAATTATTCTTGAGTGAGTTTTGGTAATTAGTAGTTTTCAAGAAAGCTTGAGCTTTGAGGAAGATATTGCCCAAGAGCTCATAGAAGCTGTAGAAAAGAGATTTCATCAGAATAACTAGGGCTAAGTGAGGGAATCAAACAGGCCTTCAAAGTCTTGGAATTAGCATTTCAAAGTCATTAGACACATTTCAGAATACAGTTTCTGATCTTAGCTTCTGAGATCACTGTGGTATTTTGTTACCTGTCTTTATGTTTCAGGGAGCTGCTCTTGAGGGTCAAACTGATTTATAGACACATGCATACATGTGAATGTGAGCCCAAGTGTTACTCGCAGAGGTAGACACAGCAGAGTGCAGGCTCATTGGTAAGTGTGTGTTGATAGAATGGGACTACGTGTCTTCTCCCCTTTCATCTGGGAATCAAATACCTGCCCTTTGAGTCGCAGAACTCTTCACTTGAGGTTTTTAAAACCTGCATGGAAAATGGAATTAACAGAAAGATTTATTTTAGTGCAAAAATATCTTTGAAATCCATGGATACATAGAATTTTAGTAATATGCCTGTAGGTGTTTGAACTCTTCACATGTATGTTTCCATACAAGACAACCATTGAGCCCATGCATTCCTCCCTGCTGTGCACTTTGACTTCTTGTTCTGCTTGTACTTTCCTTGTTGCAGTCATTCAACAAGTTTTAAAATGTCCGTTCTTTACCAGGTATGGGGGTTACTATGGAAACTTAGAGGCTGTGGTCCCTATCAGTGTGAAGCTTGACATGTGTGGGAGGGAAAGATGCTAAGTAGTAACACATATAACCATGTTACTATAGATTTTGTGCAGTAAAAAGGACATAAAATATGAAGGCTACATGAAAAGAGCTAGAGTGAATGTAGGAGATTTTCAGATAGTAAGATGGAAAATATTCCCTTCATGATAGTTGTGATTGGGACTCCAGGGGCCAAGAAAGAAAGAAAAAACAACAAAGAAAAAACACATTAAGTAACTCTCTAGGAGTCCTGGGGGAGGAAGGAGATAGGAGAAGCATATACAATGAAGTCTTCAGATGTTTTCCAGTCTGCCAAAAGGACTTCACTGAGCACTCTGCAAAACAGTCTACTGTAACGCCATCCCCTGATTGGTTCATGTAGCATGCCTCATTAGCATACATATCATCCAGTCAGGGAGAACTTTCTGCTTTTGAAATGCATAAAATTCCAAACCAGGCAGTGTTGAGAAGCTGCTCAGGATAGCCAGTCCCCCGGGGCAACCAGCCCTTTGGGGCAAGACCTCCCAACTGCAGGAGAGCGCCACTCACTCCTTCCTTATATGTGTGCTTCATTTCTCATGGTCATGAGACAAAGAACCTAGCAGTGAAGAGAAGCTGTGCCCCAGGATGTGGCAGCACTCGATGGGCCTGGTAGAGAGAACAGAACTCTAGAACTGCAACATAGAGAGCTGCAACATGGGAGCAGTGCTGCTTCCGAAGAATCTGAAAAGCAACAACAACAAAAGAATCCGGGCATCTCTCCAAGACACAAACCTGAGCAAGTCCAGCTGCAGACGCCTCACGCCACTAAACCTGTAACTCCCACACCAGAACTCCTGCAACATACTTGGAGATGTGGATGAGGTCACTGGAGGGGTGAATGAAAGCAGGCTAAGGCATAGTTAGTTCCTAATCCCTGCCTCCTGATTGGTTGCTATTCTGGCCTCCTAATTGGTTAGATCTGCACTCACTTCTCAGAAAGAAACCAATCAGAGAGAGCCACTTTGCGTATAAAAGAGCCAGCACTTACAAGCTTCCCTGGCAACTCCTCCTGGTAGTCCCCCTCTTGACTGCTGCAACAAGAAGTTTCTTGTTTCCATAAACTTCTGCTTTTCACCCTGTCCTTCTCTATGTGGAAATTCTTTGGCATGAGACAAAACCAAAACTGTCCTCATCATCCTGCAACAGTTGAAAAAGGGGTTGTAGACAGGAAGTTGTCAGCATTAACTCCTAGATTCCTGGATAGCACTACTAGAATAAAGATGGCAACGCTCAATCAGCTGGAGAATGATAAAATAGGACCGATGTGTAGGAATTTAGTCGTGGAGTATGAAATATTTTTAGACTCATTGAGTTTTGGGAGCTTATGAGACAGCTACAATGTTATTGAGTTGATAGTCTGGGACTCACAGTTAAGTATATAGGAGTCTAGAACAAGCCATTAGGTGAGAAGCATAGAGAAAGAGTAATGAGAAGAACTGGGGTCCTAGGAGCCAGTCTTATTAAATTTCCATTTCTGATAGCTGGATAGAGAAGGGCAAGCAGACAGAGAATATTGAGGAAGAGTTGTCAGAGAAATAGTGGGAAAACCAGAAGTGGATGGAAGCTGAGAAAAGAAGAAGTGTTTAAAGAGAGCATGTTCATGTTCTCCTGATCTCAGAAGTCCAGCTAGGTTGCAGCTGAAAATGACTTCTGTGTTACATGAGGCAGAGGTTATTCCTGAGTGCCTCTCCTCTTCTTATAGAGTAGTAAACTGGATTAACAAGTCAGTGAAAGGAGAGATATGGTTATAACATATGTATTTATTTTTTCCTGAAGCTTAGCTATGAAAGGATAAAGAAGTCTATGGAATAAGGTTTTCCCTGGTTTTGTTTGTTTCAAGCTAGAAGAGAAGAGACTTAAAATGCATAAACGCCAGTGGAAGAGGATTAACGCTGTGGAAGTAAAAGGACGAGGTGCAGTGCCCAAGATCAGAGGCCGTAGAATCCAGAACACACAGAAATGTCCTTTGGGCTCCTCTGCATGGCAGGCACCTGCTCTGTGCTTGCTCTCTGTTGCACCTGCTGAGATCGGTGGTGAAAGTTCTGTTCTTCTTCTGCTGTAAATAAAGAACTGATTTTCTTTAGGAGCCGTAGGCTAATGACCCAACTCTATTTTCTCTTCACCCTCTTCTTTATGCTTTAAATTCAGCCTGAAATATGTGTTCTTTGCATAGATATGTATCTTTCTCTTTTTATTTATTTATCTCTTTGGTGGTATGCTTACTTATTTATGTTAGAGATATTTTAAATATTTACTCTGGATCACTTTCAGATTCATAACTAAGTCATAAAAATAGTTCAAAGAGCAGTTATATTCTCTTCTTCTTCTTCCATAACAGTAATCATAGTAAAATCAGTAAAACTGAGTCCAGTTTCGCCAGATGTCACACCGATGTGTAGCATCCTCAAATTGCATTTGGGTACCATGACCCCAGTCTGAGAGGCACCTTTTCTTTTTCTTGACCTTGAAACTTTTGAAATCTGCCTCTCAGTGCGAGTTTGTCTGTTTCCTTGCAGTCAAATTCACGTGATTCATGCATCTCCCTTTCAAGTGCTGAGTTGGGAGTTTGAGAGCTGGCGTCTGTGTACTACCCATTTATCATGAGCCTGTGTCTTAGTGAAAAGCACAGTCATTTAAAGGAAAAAGAACTTGCTTTGGCTCCATATCTGGAGCTATAAATTTACTCCTTAATGCAACTAACCTGAGGGTTCTCCACAAAGTTCATGGAAAATGCCCTGTGTGAAAAAGCTGTGAGTGCATTCCAGATTTTCTGCAACGAGAGTAGTACACTTTTTAATTCTATTTTCCCACAGAGTGCTCTGTATAGCATTTATAGTTTGCCTCTGACATTTTCATGAAATATTTTTAAGGCACAATAAACTTTAAGTGTTAGGTTGTTTAATGTGCTACTGAAAACAGCAGAGTCCCTGGAGATGTGGTTCTAACTCTTTATCATCAGTCATCATTAACTCACTAGGAACACTGCTAAATCATCAGAAAGCAATGCTTAGAGGATGCATTAGTCAGTTTTTTGTTACTATAATGAAACACCCAAGGCTGACCACTTTTGAAGAAAGGGGTTCATTCTGGTTCATGATTCAGGAGGCTCAAAGTCTAAACAACATGACGTATACCTTGATGGAACCTCCCGGGTTGCCTCACATCAAAGTGCAGTGTCCATAGTTTAATATACGTGTGATCTCTGTCTCACTTTATAAAGCCCCAGGATTCAATCAAGGGCCTCTAGCTCAATGCCCTAATGCAATCTAATCACATAAGATTTGGAGGGATTAAACTGCATGGGTTCAGGGGGACAAATATCAGACCAGTTACTGGTTCAGCCTGAAGTCCTACAGACTATAGTCACCTTAAAGAATTCCACAGCTTCACAGCTCTGTATGCCAAGTGCACCAGCAACCAATCATGGGCATCTTGGCTGAGTTGTCAAAAGATCTGCAGACTGTGGAGCATCACTCACCTCCCGACAGTGGACATCAGAAGCAGCTGAGAGCAGGCAAAAAAAGTTCTTTCAAGCTTTTAATTCAAACACCATACAGGAACTATAACTGGGCCAAGAAATCAGAATGTGAGTCAGAGTCTTAAGTGTTGCCTTAAAAAAATTTACGCTCTAACTCACTCATTCCTTAATTCATTGAACCAAATTATAGGATGCCGGCCGGCACCGCGGCTCACTAGGCTAATCCTCCACCTTGCGGCGCCGGCACACCGGGTTCTAGTCCCAGTCTGGGCGCCGGATTCTGTCCCGGTTGCCCCTCTTCCAGTCCAGCTCTCTGCTGTGGCCAGGGAGTGCAGTGGAGGATGGCCCAAGTGCTTGGGCCCTGCACCCCATGGGAGACCAGGAGAAGTACCTGGCTCCTGCCATCGGATCAGCGCGGTGCACCGGCTGCAGCGCACCGGCCGCGGCGGCCATTGGAGGGTGAACCAAAGGCAAATGAAGACCTTTCTCTCTGTCTCTCTCTCTCTCACTGTCCACTCTGCCTGTCAAATATATATATTTATATATATAAATATATATTCATATATATATATATATATTCATATATATATATATATATATATATATGAAGCAACACATTTCAAGCCATTGGACATCAGGTGAAGGGCAGCCATACATCAGGTGAAGGGCAGCCATCCCTAAAAGAGGGGGGTGATTGCGGTGAGCCTTACAGTGCATGCCCCAGCTTGTTGCCTTGAAAGGATTTTCAGGCTGCAATGCAGGAAGGATGGGCCCAGGAGGAACCTGCTAGACATCCTGAATGAGCAAGTGGAGCCTCCGAGCAGAAGGCAAGAACACAGGGTAGCTCTGAAGATGTGTGCAGAGCCGCCTTGAGTATTCAGCTGAGGTCTGAACGTCACACATGGACATGACAACCAAAGAATGAATACCTGCACAGGGTAGAGTGTGCTCGGAAGGAAGAGTATCTGGAGCTCACACAGACTGAATAGCACCTGTGCCCAGTCAACCTGGAAAATGAGTCACTGAATAGATATTTAGAATATTTAGGTCTTTAGGGGTGAAAATTCACCCTAGACCAAATGCTGCTCTGGTACTGCATAGCAAATCTTGAAACCAAGCCCCCAAAATAATAAAACTGTTTCAAAATAATTTAAATATGTCTCATAACAAAGTTCAAGAATACATGTACGAATAAGAAATCTAGTGCCTGAGAGGGTAAAATTCAATGTCTGCCATTCCAATTAGAGAACATTGGATATATAAAAAGCAGTAAAATATGAATGATATTCAAGAGAAAAATCAACCAGTCAAAACTAACAAAACACATCTGACAAGATGTTAGAACTAGGGGACGAGGAAATTAAAAGAGTTACTACAACTGTATTCCATTTATTGAAAAGGCTGGAATAAAAATTTGACATATTAAGTAAAATGGTAGGAAATATTAAAAATGACCCAAACTGAACTTCTAGAAAAAAAAAACTAAAATACTTTAGCTGAAGAATATTTTGTATGAGATTCATGGCAGATTAGACATTGCAGAAGAAAAGATTAATGAGCTTGAAGACACTTTCAATAAAAAGTAACCAAATGGAAGTTAGAGTTAATAAAAGACTAAAAATAAAATGAATAGAACATCACTAATTTATGAGATGATTGAAAGCAACATAATATATATGTAACTGGAATTCTGAAAGAAAAGAGAAAAAAAGAAATAGAAAAATATTTGATGAAACAATTGGTCAAGTTTCTCAAATATGATGCAAATTACAAGCTTATATTTCAAAGAAGCTCAGTGGACTCTATGCACTTCATAATCAAGTTGCTCAAAATTAGTGATAAAGAGGAAATGTTAAAAACACATATAAAATACTTAGGAGCAAAATAAAAGTGACAGTAAATTTTTCATGCAGGACAATATAAGCAGAACTGAACAACATCTTAAAAGTGCTGAGATGGAAGAAAAATGCCTCTCAAGCTACCATTCTCTATCTAGTGAAAATATAATTCAAAAACAAGAGTGAAAAGAAGATTTAGAAGACATTGAAAAGCTGGAAGAGTTATTCATCGGTGGGCCTACACTGTGAAAAATGCTTAAATAAATTCTTCAGGTAGGAGGAAAATTATACCTGCTGAAAAATTAGACCTACACAAGGAATGAATTTCACCAGCAATGATACTTAGGTTAATAGTTTACATTTTTCTTACTATTAGGTATTTATAAAAAATTGACAATGTAGTGTGAAGTTCATTACATATGTAGAAGTAAAATATATGGCAACCATAGCAAAAATGTTGGGAGAAATAAAATGAAAATATAATGTATACAAACATATAAGTTTCTGATATGTAACATAGTGTAGCAGTACCAGAAGGTGGACTGAATAGTCAAAGGTGTGTGCTAGGTACTGTAAGTTCCAAAGCAACAACTCGAAATCACAAAACAAAAAGATCTAGCTGAGCAGCCAACAAAGGAGACAAAATAGAATCACACAATTATTCAGTTCATGAAAAAGAACACCGAAGAAGAGGAACTACATCATAATGAACATATAGAAAACAGAGTAAATAACTTTCAACCTAATTATATCAGTTGTCATTTGCATTAAGTATCTAAATGCCTTAATTAATAACCAGAAATTGTCAAATTATACACAGCCTCTGTGAAAGCTACATTGAATATAATGATATAAATAGGTGAAAATAAAAGCATGGAAAATATTTAGCATGTTAACACTAATTAAATGAAAGGTAGAGTGACAATATGATGTCAGAAAAGTGTGTTTCAAAGCAAACAGTATTATGAGGGATGAAAAGTCATTTTCTACTTAAAAGTTGTAATTTTTCAAGGGAACATAATAATCCTAAATTTTATGTACCAAAAGACAAAATTTCAAAATGCATAAGCAAGGACAAATAGATAAATCCACAGTATTAGTCATAGATTTCAATAATGACTACTCAATATTTGTTGAAACAAGACAGAAAATCAACAAGAATATATAAAGTTAGAAAATCATTATCAATCAACTTGACATAATTAACATTTTTACAGCACACTGTAAAACAATAATAGAATGTACATTCTTTCCAATGCATATAAAATACCTATTTAGAGCATATTCTGATCCATCAAAAATGCCAATAAATTTTAAAAATTCAAATCATTCAAAGAATGGTATTGGATCATGATAGAATTAAATGAAAAGTTACAAAAGAGGACATCTTAAAATTGCCCAAATATTAGGGAAAATTAATATTTCAAGGTAGCTCATGCACCATAAAAAAAAGAAAGAGAAATTAGGAAGTGTATTGATATAAATGAAAATAAAACAATGTGTTAAAGTTCCACTAATACTTTAATACTTGAAGGGAAATTTATAGTATAAAATGTCTCTGTAAGTGAAGATGTTAAAGCCATGGAAATAAAGAGTGCCATAAAGATAGACAAGTAGCTCAGTGGAACAGAATAGAGAGTATGGAAATGGACATACACAAATCTAAGCATCTGATTTTTGTTAAAGGTATGAAAGAAAAGGGTTAGTACTTTCAATAAATGGTGGAAGGATAATTGAATATCTAAGTATGTGCATGCACACACCCATACACACAAACTACAATCCCTGTCTCACACCGTATAAAATAATTAACTCAAATGGATCATAGAGCTAAATGTGAAACCTGACAACACCATAAAGAAAATACAATAAAAAAGTCTTTGAGACCTTGAGATAGTCAAAGATTTCTGTGATGTGACCCTAAAAGCAACCCAAAGCAGAAAAAAAGACAAATCAGTCTTCATCAACATTGAAACTTGTGCTTTTTTTAAAAAAAAAATTTATTTGAGAGAGAAGCAGAGACAGAGACAGATGAAGAGCTCCTGTCTACTGATTCACTCCCCAAAAGCCCACAGTTGGAAGGACCAAGCCAGGCTGGGAACAGGGATCTGAAACCAGGTCTCTCACATAAGTGTCAGATATCAAAGCACTTGAAAAATCACTTGCTGCCTCCCAGGGTGGCTGTTAGTGGGAAAGTGGGAAGCTGAGCTGGGACTGGAGCAGAGTGGAGCTCACCCCTCTGATAGGGGAAGGGAGTGTCCAACAGGGTGGAATGGCCATGCCGAAATGCATGCTTCTTAGAGACACTTCTGAAGAGACTCAAATGGCAAGTCACAGACTGGGAGGAAATGTTTGGCAATCATATATCTAATGAAGTATCCAAAATGCATCAGAATTTCTCAAAAGTGAATAATAAGAAAATAACCCCATAACAATGAGTAAAGATTGAAACAGATACTTCAGCAAGTAATACACAGGAATGGCAAATAGGTGCTTGAGCAGAATTTCAGCAGAGTTAGTCATCATTAGTCATTTGAGAAATGGAAATACACTGCAAAGAGGCATCTCTACATACCTTAGAAAGTCTAAAACTGAGGCAGACGTATCAACTGTTCCAGAGGATGTAAAGACACTGGAACTCTCGTGCATCAGGTGGAAATGTGGAATAGTCAAATGGCCCAATGATTTGGAAAAGTTCTTGGAAGTTTCTTCTCTCTCTCTCTCTCTCTGAACAATGGTTGCTTCATTTTTTGTGTCTAACCTGATAAAATATCATCACACTTGATACTGGTCTATTAAAATATTTGCAGCTTTGAATAGTTTTTCTTAAAAATCTGTATAGTTGATTTTAAGAAGCATTTAGCATTGTATTTCATGTAACTAGCGCAAAGTACATTCAAGGTAGGCTGTCCCAGTAATGTACAGTTGTGACAATTATCCATCCACCTGCATTTCCTTTAAAGCATCAGTTTGTGCCCCGATTGCTTTAATCAGTATGTCCTGATATAGTATCCATTTACTGAGTGCATTTATTAGGATAAAGAATTGACCAAAGAAGTTGCTGATAAGAAATCATGCACTCCAGAGTTCCCTTAAAGAGTAACTTACAGAGCTATAAATGTAAAACTGATTTAGAAACAAAACAATAAAATAGAATATATCCTGGAGGCATACTTGACCCTGATTTTCTTCAAATAAATTAAGCTAGAGTTTGGGTATATATAATTTTGAATTTCATTATAAATTTTCCTTTTAAGCCTGGCTTAATGTTTCAATAAATTAAATGTCAATGTTGAAATAGGGACAATTATCAAAAATAAAAAGTATGTCAAAGAAAGCATCATATTAAGTTATTGCTGTATGTTCACTGAGGAATTTTATGGCAGCACTGAAAAGAAAGGAGTTGGATTGCAAGTTTTCTGTGCAAACAGTACTGTGTGCACTTGTGTGTGTGCACATTCTCTGATGAAGTTCACAGAAGAATCATAGCTTTCATTTCTCTGGAAAGGTAAGACATGGGTCACGTACTTATAACCTGAATTCGAAGTCTTCCTCACTTCTTCATTCTCTTTTCTAGGTTCTTTCCATCTCTCTGCCTTGGCTGAAATCAGGTTCTCCATGTGGTTTTTGCTTTTACCCGAGATCTTGCAAGGAAATTCTTCCTCCTGCATTCAATGGCAGTTTCTTAAGTTAAATATGTACCCGTCAACTTAACCAACTATTCCACCAGGAGTTTCCCTAGAAGAAATGAAAGCATGTATGCACTCAAAGACATGTGCGTCAGTTGTCATAGAAGCTCTATTTGTAGTAGCCCAAATCTGGAAATACCCAAATGCCCACCAGCAGATAAATGGATAAACAACTTGTGATATATCTATGTACAGCAAAATACCATTTAAAAATGAAAAGTAATTAGCCATTGATATTTGCAACAGCATGCTGAATTTAAAATAATTATGCTGGGTAAAAGAAGCCAGACAAAAGTGTACACTGTATGATTCTATTTATATAAATTTCTGGAAAGTGCCAACCAACCTATAATGATAGAAAACAGCTGAGTGGTTGCCTGGCTATTGGAATGGGTTGGAAAGAAGGACTACAATGGAACATAAAGAAACTCTTGGCATTGATGGATATGTGCACTATCTTGCTGGTGGTGCTAGTTTTACAGGTAGGACTAGACGAAAGTCAAAACTTACCAGATTGCATACTTTACATCTGCAGTTCACTGTATGTTAAATACTTTGTAGTAAATCTATTTCTTTCAAAGGAAGTGGGGGAAGTGGAGTATCAGTGGTTTGGCTCATCTCCAGAAGGGCTGGAGGACGTCGAGTAAGGAGCAGTGCCCATGATGACATTGCAAAAGTGATGCGTGGGGCCGGTGCCGCAGCTCAATAGGCTAATTCTCCATCTGCGGCGCCAGCACACTGGGTTCTAGTCCCAGTTGGGCGCCGGATTCTGTCCCGGTTGCCCCTCTTCCAGGCCAGCTCTCTGCTGTAGCCAGGGAGTGCAGTGGAGGATGGCCCAAGTGCTTGGGCCCTGCACCCACATGGGAGACCAGGAGAAGCACCTGGCTCCTGGCTTTGGATCAGTGTGATGCGCTGGCCACAGAGCGGCGGCCGCGGCGGCCATTGGAGGGTGAACCAACGGCAAAGGAAGACCTTTCTCTCTGTCTCTCTCTCTCACTGTCCACTCTGCCTGTCAAAAAAAAAAAAAAAAAAGTGATGGGTGGGCACCCAGTGGTGCTCAGTTAGGCTCCAGAGGTTGGGTTCTGTGCTGTCAACACCAGGACTGAGTTCTACTAAAGGTGCTTTTGTTAGAGTTGCTATCGTATTGTGTGATGAAACCAAATGTAGCTGCCCCATCTTATTTTCAGAGTGGCTGCTGCTTTCCTATTCCTCTAAACTGATTCTAGGCTGAGGGCATTGCATAGCTAGAACATGTGCTTCTGCCTTGCCTGAACTGGAGGCTGGGAAAGGGCATATTCACCTATAAGGTAGCAGATTTCCATATGCTGCAAAGATAACCGGACGCTAGGTAGCCATCAAGAATAATAGCCAGCGTAAGACGCCAAAGACAGCCCTAACTTACCTTCATTGCTTCAGTTTCCTTAGCTAAGGAAGGAATATTTTACAAAATTTTTATGCAAATAAAACATGACCATATGTGTGGAAATACTTCATCATTTTCAGTATGAATGCAGAATGTTATTCTTAAAATCCATAAAACTTTGGAACTGAGTATTTCTGAGTTAAACACATTGAAGGACAGTAAGGTCCAATAAGTGAGCAGAAGATTCCGAGAGAAAGAGCAAAGCTTAGAGAAACAACCAGTTGGAGATACGGAAGGGAGAAGGAATGGTTGTGTGCTTCTCTTAAGGACTTTCTTTCTACAGCTATTTCTGTAGCTTTAGGATACAATAAGGATTAGTGTCTTAGCAAAATCATTGCAGTTAATGCATTTATACATCTTGCGCATGTCATTGCAAATAAGCTGAATAAGAATATTGCCACACAGTATTTGTATATTAACTCATCTGCATCTCTAGAACATATATTACCAACTCAAATCTGGAAAAATGCTACTTCTGCTCTTAAGTTGTTTGTTCTACATCATCCTGCTCCATATCTTGCCTCTGATCTTCAAAACAAACAAACAAACAAAAACCAGAAAAAACAAAAGCAAAACAGAAAAGTTTGATTATTCTAATTGAACTAAATAATGGAAATCCGCACACAGCTTCTGTCTCTTGGTCTCATTTTTAGTTTGTGCTGCAATGGCCAACACTGAAAATAAAGGCATATAGTCTAAAGGGACACACAGGTAAGTGAAGAGCCAAAGTGACTCCATTTAAAATAAATAAATAAATAAAAAGCAGCCTCTGTTTCCTGTAGCAGACCACAGTCCTTGTAAAAGCAGGCAGTCAGGTATTCTGGGCAGCTCTGTAGAGATTACCAAATGAGGTAACTCCTGAACCCAAGCCAAACGGAGACCCCCTCCCCCTTTGACTAAGTGCAACCTGGAACAGCCCCGTCCAATCATCAAAAGCCCCGCACTGTAAGCCCCCACTGATGTAACCCTGTGGTTTTTTCCTTTAAAAGTGCTCCCAAACAAAGGCCTGGGTCTTTCCTCCTTCCTCCGCTGCGCCTGTTGGTTGTATGAGGTCCCTGTTGCGGCTTGTACTTTTAAAATAAACCTTGCTTTTGCATTTTGGTGTGATCGGGCAGCTGATGGCTTCTTGCGGATCCTCTTATCTGGGCATATCAGTAAGGCCCTTGCAATTGCATTTAATGGACTCTTTACCTGACATATACCTATAATGTCATTATAAAATAATATTAATTATATTAGGTAGTTATATGTTATGAGTTTTTTGAAATAAATTTTTTATTGTAGAACAGTTTTAGAATTAAAGAAAATTGTGAAAATAGGCCAGAAAACTCCCATTTAGTTAGCATATTACATTACATGATACATTTGTCAAAATTAATAGACCAGTATGGATTCCTTATTATTAAATGAGGTCCATACTTTTATTCAAATTTCCTTAGCTTTGACTTCATGTTTCTTTCTAGTCCAGAATCCCACCCAAGACAGAATACATTTAGTTATCACAGGTCCTTAGGTGCCTCGTAGCTGTGACAGTGTTTCAGTCTTTCCTTGGTTTTAAGGTTTACTGTAAGGTATTTTGTAGATAGTCCCTCAATTGGAATTTATTTGATGTTTTTATCATGATTACACAGGGGTTATGGGTCTTGGAGAGTAAAGTGCTATTACTATCGCACCATGTCAAGGATTCATGCTATCAATGTGACTTCACTGTTGATGTTGACCTTGGTCACCTCCATGAGGAGGGTCAATGACATGTGGTTTATTCTGTGCTGTTGCCACTCTACTGTTTACTTTTTTATTGTTTTTCTAATAGTTTATTATAAGATTTTAAAAAACATACTGTAAAGTTGAAGTCTGCAGTTTTTATAATGCTACTCTACATCTGCCCACAGCAGGGGTCTATACTTGTACTGTACCATATACCCCCAGCTCTCCATGGTGCCTCCATTCCATCAGTCAATATTATTTATTTTTTATTCTGTCATTTATTTTGGATCCCACCAATTTTTACCCCATAACTGAAGAGGAAATGGAACTAAACTTGCAACACAGAAACAGAGACGCAGGAATGGTGAATTTTAGAATACAAAATTTGTATGTGTAGGGGAAGGGGCACATTTAAGGAAATAGTGGAAGGTAAAAATCAGCCTGCAAATTAGGAATAAGTGGAAGTCCTTTGATATTATGAAGTGCATAAAGACACAGGTCGCTATAACTCCTCAAATTGCCAAACCAGTGAAAGAAAGCTGGAGGAAGCTGTCGCCAAGGTGTGCATGCATGACTGTGGGGAACAGGGAACAGGGAGGAAATGGATAGCAAGAACATGTCCCCACAGGTGCAATGCCAGAAAGACCCAAAGACCCAAACTGCATTCCCATTTCCAAGAACCCATCCCCCGCACTAAATAACTGGCAATGGGTTGGATACAAAGATCCAGAAGTAATTAGGATCCAGACCTTTCTCACCCATTCCCCTCATGCCAAGGGCTCCGCAGTGAATACCCTTCCACATTCGCCGTGTCCGCCCGTGTGAGAGTTTCTCGAGCAGAATGGTCCCTGCGCTGCTTTCCCAGGGTTGCCAGAGTAAGGTACCACGAGTTGAGTGGCTTTAACAACAGAGATACTTTGTAGTATAGGTCTGAAGTCAGAACTCAGGGGTCAAAGTGTGGGAACATTTGATTCTGAGTTTGTCAGGGAGAATCTGTCCCAGCATATCTCCTTGACATGTTGATGGCTGTCCTATCTCCAGATAAGAGCATACTCTGAGATGCTGAGTGTCAGGATTTCATATATGAATTTTGGGGAGACTAGACTTCACCCATGACAGCCTTCAAATTTATTTATTATTTAATCTTCAGTAGACTTTACAACAGCTATGCACCCCTTGCACATTTTAATATCGACTTTTAGCCATTTAAAGAATAGGTTTAAACAGCAAAATTATTGGCATCTCTAAATATTGATACTTCAAAGTGAAATGTTAATACCATTCTTTTAAAGTTATCCAAAGGAATCTAAATACCATAACAATTTAATTCAATAATCATAATTCATTATAAAAATACATGCATAATCTCCTTTGGGAATTTTATACTTTTCCTTTTTCTTGTCATTCTAATTCTGCAGAATGTATTTTTGTGCCAGCAATTCTTTTTCCAAAAAACTCTATTATACGGGCTGGCGCCGCGGCTCACAAGGCTAATCCTCCGCCTGTGGTGCCGGCACCCCAGGTTCTAGTCCCGGTAGGGGCGCCGGATTCTGTCCCGGTTGCTCCTCTTCCAGTCCAGCTCTCTGCTATGTCCCAGGAAGGCAATGGAGGATGGCCCAAGTGCTTGGTCCCTGCACCCGCATGGGAGACCAGGAGGAAGCACCTGGCTCCTGGCTTCGGATTGGCACAGTGTGCTGGCCGTAGCAACCATTTGGGGGGTGAACCATTGGAAAGGAAGACCTTTCTCTCTGTCTCTCTCTCTCACTGCCTAACTCTGCCTGTCAAAAACAAAACAAAACAAAACAACAACAAAACACCTCTATTATACTTTTATGATAAAATGATGGAGATTGAGTTTTTAAAATACTTCTTAGAACCATAAAGCTGTGTTAAAAACTTTTTCTGGATTGAGTTATTATTATTATTATTGTTACACAATTGATCAAATACATCAACACTGTTCTGAGACAGAAAAAGCCAACTTTCATTGAAAATGCCCTTCTTATTCATGATAATGAACCCACCCAGTAGTTCATATATATGTCAATGAATGTTTAATGCCAGAACAATACAGATTACTACGCTGATTTTGGCATCCCTTCCCCATTTTTATAAATAAATAAGTGGAACTGAGAAACATGTGTTACAGAGATTTCATCCAATTCTTTGAATTCCATCCAAGTTATATGCCAACACCACATAGTAATTTTTCAAAAAATATTTTAGTGTTATCTCTGTTACAAACTATATGAAGTTCTTCAAATTCATGAAAATGTTTAAAAACACCTGATATGAAGAAGAGGTACTGCCTAAAAAACGATAAGAGTTATTCGCAGTCTTGAGTTTTGGGAGGTATACCAAAAAGGGCTCACCAAGACTTATAAAGTAACTCTTAAGTACCCTGGTTACTGTTTCGCTTAAAGGTAACTTGTTCGCAATGCACAGGTGTTTTAGTTTGTCTTCCCCTAAAAGCAGATCCTAAGATGAGGTCTGGGGTTCAAGAAGTTTATCTGAAAGATAATGCAGAGAGTACACCTGAGGCAGCTTGGAAAATAGAGAAGAGAGCAGAACAAACAGAATGGTGTTACAGTGTGGGTTATCGGCAACTGAGCCCAATACCACTTCCTGAGTAACCTGTAGAATACCTCCCAGAACTGTGCTACCAAGGACAGGAGTCAGGAATTTACCCAGGGACTCACTAGCACTGCCAGGCTGCCCTATACAAGGCTGAGGACCAGAGAGAGAGCAAGTCCTGTTTCAAAACAATGGTCCTTAGGAGTAGAAGGTACAATAAATTCAGCGGTGGGCCACTAAGATACACTGCAGGACAATAATAGCATCTATAAATGCTGGAAAATTGAAAATTTCAAATTTCATTAATAATAAAGATGTTTATCTTATCACTTGTTGTGAAATACATTTTCATTAAATCTTGAAGCTGTAGGTTTATCTCTTTTGATTTATTAAAAAATCATTTCTATATTGACAAAGCCAACACATTTTATCAAAACTCTCAGCAAAATAAGACTTTTTTCTGACAAAAATATTCTAATTCCATTTCTATGTCAAATAAATATGTTAATATAAGATTAAGAAATGTCATCAAATGTTTCTTGCATTTCATTTGCATTAAATGTGGAATAAACATCACTAAAACTACTGAGGGGTGAGTTTCAGAATGCATATTGGAAAGACATTAAAATGATGTAGATATAATAGATTAATTGATTCACTTTTTAATAAGTTAAAAATGAGAAAATGAGCCAAGGCAGTTTCTTATGATCTAGTTTATAATAATATACTATTTAACTAAATTTACAAATTTTATTTGAAGTGAGATATATGCTAAAATATATACTATTACTTTGGTAAATGTGTGCATATAGATTGACTATTGGTATTCTGCTTTGGATAATAATTAAATTAGAAGCAAGTATGAATTTCATAAATAATGTCCCTAGTTTCTAGTCCACAGGATAAAACTTTTCCTCTTACTTATAGGACAAGAAATCTACCTAATGCTGAACAGACCCATCAGTCTGAAAACAGCATGCAATTCTATTTTATTTTTGTTAATAGAAGTAGAAAGCATTAAGCATTTTATAAATAAAATTAGATGAGAATGAAGTTCAATTACAATAGATGTTTAATGATATGCTTTTATAATGTGCATCTCAACTGCTTTACCAAAGAGCACACACAAGATGAAAAAGAAACATCTTGTTTGTGGTTTTTATCCAATTTTCTCTGGGTGAACATTCTGGAAGGACATGGAGTGAATAACACCACTCCTTAAGGAACGTGACCCAGCACCATTTTAATGCTAGTTAGAATCAGCCATATGCCCTTGCAGGTAGGAGAGACTCACAACTACCCGGATGAACACCCAAGCCCACAGGGCACTTTCCTTGGTAAGAAGCCACAAAGCCCCAGCCCGACTGAAGCCTGGGTCAGGATTCTGCACATAGGCAGCAGCAGAGCTGTTGGTATCACCTTTCTAATATAGAAAGTCAACCCCCTTCCGGTAAATATGCACCTTCCGGTGCACACGGAACACACGTGATTCACATGATTACTCAGCTGAACATGCATGATGCTTCCTGAGCTGCCCTCCAACCTAATAAACGTAAAGGACTTCTCTCAGGACCAACTCTACCCAACTTAGAATTCTTTGCTGCCTGGGGAAGCAGGTTTTGGGTCACATGATGACTTTGCTGCTGGTTTGTGCAACCCAGTAAAATTCCTTACTGCTTATGATCCAAACTGTTCACTGATTTGAGGCATTTTACCTTATATTTTCCAAAATGAGCTTGGATTGCAATGTTTGTTGGCTATTTGAGTTTCAATTTCAGTGATTTACTTTTATATATTTTTCTCATGTTTTGTTTTTTAAGTTAAAATTTGAAGTCATTTATGTATTTTGTATGAGTCATTTGTCCATTTTATATGTTGCAAGAATGATCAGTTTATCACTGTCTTAAAATTTTCATTTTGAATTGATCATCGTCATTTTCATCATTTTAGTACTAGTATTAGCAGTATAATTAAAATATATTGAGTAGTTACATTGTGCTGGTCCTGCTTTAAGTATCATATGTGTGGTACCTCATTTAGTCCTCCCTGAAGCTCTACGAAGTAGGTGCTTATTATATTCCCATTTTATCGATGAGGAAACTGAGGTATAGAAAGGCCTAAGGAAACTGACCAAGTCTGCTCAGGCAGTAATTGGCAGAAGCAGGATTTGACCCTAGCAGTATAATTGCAGAGCACCTGTCTTTAAATATTTTTTTTTAATTTTTTTTTTGACAGGCAGAGTGGACAGTGAGAGAGAGAGACAGAGAGAAAGGTCTTCCTTTTGCCGTTGGTTCACCCTCCAATGGCCGCCGCGGCTGGTGCACTGTGGCCGGCGCACCGCGCTGATCCGATGGCAGGTCTCCCATGGGGTGCAGGGCCCAAGGACCTGGGCCATCCTCCACTGCACTCCCTGGCCACAGCAGAGAGCTGGCCTGGAAGAGGGGCAACCGGGACAGAATCCGGCGCCCCGACCGGGACTAGAACCCGGTGTGCCGGCGCCGCAAGGTGGAGAATTAGCCTAGTGAGCTGCGGCGCCGGCCCCTGTCTTTAAATATTACACTACCGCATATAACTCCCTCTCATCACAATATGAATAGCACTGCCATCTCTAAGTTAGCTCATTTTGGTTCAGTGTGAATGGTGTTGAGTTTTATAGTTATGGTCCACTTTGAGGTTGACATTAAGCTGCTGCATGGGTCATGTATTATGCTAGATTTGTGGATTAAAGAAAGAGAAAAAGAAAAAGAAACAAAGTCTCTGCCCTCATGGGGCTTTCAAACAGCAGGGAAGATTGGCAATTGCAACACTGTGTGCGGTGCATTGCAGTGGGATTCAGCAAAGGATGCTGAGAACACACAGCAAAGCTCTCTTGACAGGCTGGGTGAGTTTACAGAAGATCACATCTATGACAGCTATTGCCATTGAATGACTGACACTGAATCTTCAGTAAATGAAACTGCTGAATCTTTAGAACATGTGTCAACTTTCTCTCATCTGACACATTACAGCAGTCCCCTTATACCCACGAGAGTATCTTTCAAAACCTCCAATGGATGCCTGAAGCCACAGATAGCACCAAGTCCTGTATGTTTTTAAATTAGTCACAGTAAAAGATTAGCAACTAAAATTAGACAGTAAAACTGTGGATTAAGGCGGAATTACTATAATTTGGATATAGGTGTCCTAATTAATTTCCTTGGTCCACTTGTAGATATCTTTCGGACTTTGATTTGCCTATGGACAGGTGCTTTTTTTTTTTTTGACAGGCAGAGTTAGGCAGTGAGAGAGAGAGACAGAGAAAAAGGTCTTCCTTCTGTTGGTTCACTCCCCAAATGGCCACCACGGCCGGTGCGCTGCATCGATCTGAAGCCAAGAGCCAGGTGCTTCCTCCTGGTCTCTCATGCAGATGCAGAGCGCAAGCACTTGGGCCATCCTCCACTGCCTTCCCAGTCCACAGCAGAGAGCTGGACTGGAAGAGGAGCAACCGGGACAGAATCTGGCACCCCAACCGGGACTAGAATCCGGGGTGCCGGTGCTGCAGACGGAGGATTAGCCAAGTGAACCACAGCGCCGGCTGGAAAGTTTTAACTAGTATTTAACTGCCACACCATTTGCAGTTTGCTTAGTACATTATTGATGTCATTCTTTAAATCCCTGACTTCCCTCAGATTGGCAAAACTCTCAGCATAGATTTTGCAGATAACTGGAGGGGCATCAACTAGGTTGCTTTTGGGCGCCTTGAAGGTCACTCCTGCAGTTCCCTACTTGCTTTGAGGGCATAGGAAAGGGTGGTGGGCAGAGTAAGAGCATCATACGCAGCTCAGAGGGGCGTGAGGGAGGGGTGGGTGCTGCAGGGACAATAGTGGCTGCTCCTTTCCCTATTCCTCCTTCTTCAGCCTTTCCCCTCAGGAGCAGTTGTATGATCTCTTTAAGAAATTAACAGGGCCCGCGCTGCGGCTCACTAGGCTAATCCTCCCCCTTGCGGCGCCAGCACACCAGGTTCTAGTCCTGGTCGGGGCGCCGGATTCTGTCCCAGTTGCTCCTCTTCCAGGCCAGCTCTCTGCTATGGCCAGGGAGTGCAGTGGAGGATGGCCCAAGTGCTTGGGCCCTGCACCCCATGGGAGACCAGGAGAAGCACCTGGCTCCTGCCTTCGGATCAGTGCGATGCACCGGCCTCAGCGTGCCGGCCACGGCGGCCATTGGAGGGTGAACCAACGGCAAAAGGAAGACCTTTCTCTCTGTCTCTCTCTCTCACTGTCCACTCTGCCTGTCAAAAAAAAAAAAAAAAAAAAAAAAAAAAAAAAAAAAAAAAAAAAAAAAGAAAGAAATTAACGGAGTTCTAAGTTTTCAATTGAGCTGAAAACAACAGGATACCACTTAACTGCTTATAGTTCAATTTATTCCTCTTTAAATGGAAAAAGTACATCTGGACACTGAATGTAAAATCTTAATTCCTTGGAATTGTGTTTTGGAGAGAATAAAGATTAAGAGATTCGGGAGAATCTTTCTGTATTTAAATGTTTGTGATACAGAGTGTGGAAGTGTGTCTACCAGTGACTTCATGCCAGGGCTAGTACTGTCTTATCTGGATTTTTCCTATGATGTCATTCCAGATGTGCTATTTTTAGGCACATGAGAATAAATATTTATTGCTTGGCTGCTAGGGTTGCGTCTCACCTCGGTTGCTATTTCAGAAATGGTCCTATAAATGGACAATGCTGTGAGCTCGCAGGTGCAGGAAAAGAAGGAGGAGGGCAGAGACCAGCCGGATGGATGACATGCGTGGTCTGCCATGAGGGCTGTTAGTAACAGAAACAAACTCATTGAAAACACCGCCCAGTGTCACGGGGTCTTTGCCAAGAGTGAGGGTCTTTAAAGCTATGAGCTATGAAAACACGTGAAAGTTGATCTGGGTTTAGTTTTCTGCATGATGCTTTTTGCTAATCCCTGACATATTTAGTATTACCTGTTCCTCAAGGCAAATTGCTCCAATAAACAGTGCATGTCCTTCAGAGAAGGGCTGTAGCTTTCCCAAGCATGCTCCACGGGCAAGTTCCTTCCTCAAGGGTGCTCAGTCTGCCCTTCAGTCAAAGAGAATCTGGATCTGTGAACTTGTTTGGATTGAAATTAGGTGAGAGGCCATAATTAGCCACTGCTTTATGATTCAAGTCAGCTTCTTAGCCCTTAGATCTGGAGTTTTATTGTATTGATAAAGGGCTGGGCACGTTATGGCCCATGGCCAGATCTAGCCTACCATCTGTCTGATGGCCCTGAACTAAGAATGGCTTTCACATCTTTAAATGATTGGGCAAATCAAAAGGAAAATAACATATGATGACGCATGAACATTTTATGAACAATGTCAACAAATGATGTTTTATTGGACCCCAGCCACATTTATTGTGTCACTTGCAATCAGTGGATGCCTTCATACTGTGCTGGCAGAGTTGGGGAATTGTAATGGAGACCGCATGTAGTGCTTTCCTCCCTAGCAAAATGATGCTCAGCTCACTACAAATTAAGGTGATGCAGTCACAACTCAACTGCATTTGAGTGCCATGCATATCATTATATTGTGAAATTTTTTTATCACAAGTTCATACAATCATGTCATGACAAGAAAACATGGGGAAAATGGACTTTGCATGTGTGCTTTTAAGGCACGGTGAGGGGTTGATTATTTTGTTATTAAATAAAAGGGCAAACATTGGGTTTATTTTGCAATGACACTGTAGTTTCCAACTGTCTCATTTGTTAGCCAAGCAAGCAAGAAAAGTCATTTACTGATGGTGAGTTCATTAAATCATGCTTTATCACAGCAGCCAAAGCAATGTGTCTGGAGAAAATAAACTATTAGCTTTTCAGCAGGAACAGTTGCTTGCAGAGCTCAGATCATGAAGAGAAACAGCAATAGTCCATTTAGAAACAAAGTGGATGATGCTGAGTGGTTTTCTTCTGCTCTCGATGGGTTGGCAGATGTTTATGATGCTACTTAATTGTTCATTCAAGGAGTCGATGCCCAACAAGTTTGTAGTAAAGAATTAGCCTCCATGAGTAATCTGGGTGAGACAAATGGAGGTGAGCAGAAGTGCAGAAAGTTGGGGAAACTCTGACTCAGTATGACCTGAAGTGGAATCTGCTATGATGTGTTACAACTGAAGGCAGGAAAAATGTATGTGAAGCAGGAAAAGTTTTACAAAGCTTGTAAAAATGTAAAATTTTAAAGCCTATTTTTATTTGTAGGTACCTTGTAAGCCATACTGGAATATTGTGTTATTAAACCAGCGGTGTCGATGGCTTTCTTCAGTTGTTATTACAGGCAACTATTGTTAGTTTCACGAACTTTTTTCAGAAATATACATAATATTATAACTTTTCTTATTCATGACAGTTTTATGATTTAACGTGGTCAAATTTTATTGTAATAAATATTTTGAGCTGAGGGCTGAGACTGAATTTTTCTGAAAGAAAAGAATGTCTGGAGCCACTATTATCAAACACTGAATGGCACTGGAAATTAGTCTTTGTTAAAAGTTTAACAATGTTTATTAATGAATTCAACCTAAAATTACAAAGCAAATGGCACTTATAGATGGGAAACTTAACTACGGTAAAATTACTTTGAAAACTAGTGTTGTTTTTGAACTGCAATTAATGTCAAGTTCCATTGTATATTTTGAGTTAAAAAAAAGTAAGATTCTCTCCCTTAATAAGTTTGCTGTCACTACATCACCAAGCTCAAACTAAAGTTTCAGTAATGTTTTTCAGAACTCAAGGCGACAGGAAGTTTCAATACTTCAGAACCTATTTAACTGTACAATTGAGGATTTCTACAAAGCTCCCATTGAAACTGATAAATTTGCAATATATTAAAACACATGTATGAGAAGCATCTGTAGAATTCCATAAATGTTTTCTAATGAACATGAAATGATATGCTCTCAAGTTAATGTTAATATTTGGCAATACTTATCAATCTAAAAAGATATCATTTAAAAGTTTCAATTGAATACATAAAAGTTCATTAAAATCAGCATTGAAAATTATATTGGCAAACAATTTGACTTTGAACCTGAATTAAGTAATCTCTCCACAAAATTCCATTCTCTTTATTAGTAGATGTGTATTACAAAAAATTATACTGAACTATATAATTGAGTATATTACATTTTGAATTGCTTTAATACAAACTGTGAGAAAACTTGTTTTACCTTTTGTTGTGTGAATACCTACATAATCTCATCAATTTTGCTGCTTGGCCTTCAAAGCCTAAAAGAATTTTAAATTCCGAATGTGCACAATTAACTTTTATGTCTTATATTCCACAAGCAAGCAAGAGAAATAAGTGATTATTTTAAGACTGGCCTGGAAGCTTCCTGCTTATCTCACTACGACTTGGGCTGAGAATGGGAAGATGTGAGGTTTTCTCTCTGTAAGAGCTCCAGGGCATCCTGGAGAAGTTGTACCGTTCTGAAGAGTGTGATCATGGTTACCGCCATAATAGTCAAGTCGGGCAGTGCCTTAGGCCTCCCAAGGCTCTTGATTTGGTAAGCACTTCAACATCAAGCACAGGCAGTAATCTAACTGTAGAACCACCACGTGCCGTTGATCACTAGAAGTTTATTTGTCAGCACTGCACTCAGGATCAAAGGGGTAACTGAAACAATCCCCAAAGTCCATCTTTAAGAATGTTTTGGGGGCTTAACTCTGGTGTACATTTCTCGGTGTCAGGGTTCGCTCATTCTTTGACCAGAGATCACTCAATACACATGCGTATTTAATGGAGAATAGGCAGAATTCCAGAAACAGCGACCTCTCCTGTGGTTGGAGGGAAGGAAGGGGTGACATGGGTACTACTAAGGCACAGAAGCGTGGAGAAGGCTCCCTGAGGACTGGACCCCAGACCTCGGGGGAGGGGCATCCTTTCTCAGTGCCGCTGTCTTTGAGCTTAGAGGGAGAGTCCCACTGATCTGGGCCCTGGGCCCTCAGGGAGAGTGCACCGGCTTTCTGGTATTTCTGAGAGGGCACTAGTGTTGGAAAACTAGACTGGAATCACCTTCTGCTGCTTGACCATCGTCATGGCCAAGTTTAGAAGCAAGCTGGGTGACGCCGATAGCCACGGTAAGCAAACAAGGCTGAGCCCCCTTTCACTCCCCAACCATCCGGTCTTTCCCAATCACCCCGTACGAGGATACTTCAAACATTTCATAGAAAAATGGAATTTGGGGCCAGCGCTGTGGTGTAGCCAGTAAAGCTGCCTCCTGCAGTGCCAGCATCCTATATGGTGCCGGTTCGAGTCCTGGCTGCTTCATTTCCTATCCAGCTCTCTACTGTGGCCTGGGAAAGCAGTATAAGGTGGCCCAGGTGCTTGGGCCCCTGCACCTGTGTGGGAGACCTGGAGGAGGCTCCTGGCTCCTGGCTTTGGATCAACCTAGCTCCAGCCATTGCGGCTATTAGGGGAGTGAACCATCAGATGGAAGATCTCTCTCTCTCTCTCTCTCTCTCTGCCTCTCCTCTCTCTGTGTAAATCTGACTTTGAAATAAATAATCTATCTTTAAAAAAAGAAAAATGGAATTAAAAGACAAGTATTTTCGTACAAAAATGTTTGAAATCCACATATAGTTTCTTCATAATATTCATTTCCATGAACTTATTGAAGAGTTTACATGGATATGTATTTCACAAACTTTTTACACCAAAAGCAGCTATCTTTTTTTTAAAAGAGGTATTTATTTTATTTGAAAGGCAGGGTTACAGAGAGAGAGAGAGAGAGAGAGAGAGAGAAGTAAAAATAGATAGATTTTTCCATCTGCTGGTTCACTCCCCAAATGGCCACAAAGGCCAGGACTGGACCCATCTGAAGCCAGAAGCCAGGAGCTTCTTCAGGGTCTCCCAAGTGGGTGCAGCGGCCCAAGCACTTGGGCCATCCTCCACTGCTTTCCCAGGCACATCAGCAGGGAACTGAATCAGAAGTGGAAGAGCTGGAACAGAAATTGAGACTCATATGAGATACTGATGCCACAGGTGACAACTTTACCCATCATGCCACAGCGTCGGTCCTGAAACTCATTGTGATTTCATTTTCCACAAATTTTGGGGGTTACCTGTGTGTTGGAAGAGACAAGTTTGTAAGGAGCTGGCTGACAAGGAATGGGGTCTACAGAATGAGCCCCAGACTCACAAAGCGGGTCGCAGAAGGATGGCTTTGAGGCTGAGAGAATAGCTTGGTAACTGACTCACTAGCAGAGTGCACTAGATGAAGTCTGGGCAGCTTTTTCACTTAGAGCAGTTCTAAGACATGGGCGGAGTCAGGACAGTAGTTAAGGATGCAACAGAGGACATGTATTTTCCCTAGGAAAGAAAATACTATTGGTTTTTCCCTAAGAAAATGTTTCTTGTTAAACTACCTCCATGGCGCTGCTCACTTATGCTATGGACATTATTTATTAGCTCATGCATTTATTTAACACAAGTCAGGATTTACCTTGTAGGTTTGCGGTGTTTACTGCCTGGGGATTCTGTAGATGGAAAAGAAGCCTCATGGAAAGCTAAGCAGAGTTTTCCACTGTGCCAGTAGCAAAGTTGTCTGAAGCCAGCCAGGGTCTTAGGCAATTTTCTATCACCATGGCTCATTCTTTTTTGCCAGAGGCCAGTTACTGAGGGTGAGGGGAGGAAGAGAGAGACACAGATTTAAAAATGTGAAAACATCTCCCTGGTACTTAATCCATTTTCACCATCTCCCTGGGATTTGGGGGAGAGAAGGAAGTTTGAGTTTTCCTCTTTAGATTAATTTTCCTGTGTAGGGTATGAAATCCATCTCACAGCTTTGCCGTTGTATTTCTACCCCACTTAAGTCTATTTGCATCGCACTAAGCACAGCGAATAGGGAGCAGCTTAGAGTATAATTTTGCCTTTCCAAAGCTTGGGAAACTTTTCAGGGCGATGATGAAAGCAATGACATGGTGAGCTTGATACAAGCTTGTGTTGCTTCTGCACCACACATGGAGAGGGGGCTGGGAGAAGGGAGGAGAGGGGGCTGTGTGCAGGGACCTGCTGCTTTGCTGAGTCGGGAGTGTGCTAACAAGTAAGGGGCAGGGACAGCCCACTTGGATCACACGTTCGGGGCTTACTTACCTGTCATGGCAATTAATTAACAGCCTACGGGAGAAAATAAAGGAAAACTGTTTTAAAAAAGAAATAAAGCGTGGGCTCAGGGTCGAGCAGTGTTCTCACTGTGGGAGACGATTGTCGTAATTAGTAGTGATACACACGAATAAATAAAAAATAATGCCAGTTGGTGAAAATTGGGCAGTGTAGTATTTCTTCTATTCTCTCCTCTTGCAGGCCTCTGATCACTCAAATACTCTCTGTTAACCTGGTTACCACACTTGGTGTTTCTGCTGTGTGTGTGTGTGTGTGTGTGTGTATGTGTGCATATGTATTTCCAGGTATGTAGATATATGGCTATGGTGAATAGTTTTATAGTACAATTATCCCAAATATCCCCAAATAGCCAAAAGCACTGGATAACATTCTTAGTTCAATCAATCCAAAATGCAAGCAAGTGCATGGCTGCTGGTGATTAATACGAACTAACCCCTCCCACCTAAAGATGAGCGAGGAAGACTTGCATTGCTCTAACATTCACAACAGCGTGTTATCTGGGCTAAGCATGAGTGGATTTTAAAGTTGGAAGGGCTTTTAGAAATCCAATATTCTAACATTTTTTGCAGCTGAGAAAACTGGACAGGCTAAATCACATTTCTAAGGTTACCCCGCTGGGTATTAGCAGGGCCAGGATTGTCAAATAATTTCACAGTTGCTTATTACATATGACATACATTATTTATATGTTCACATAGGGGAAATACATCATTTATATGTTCAGATACATTTGAATACAATATTCTGAAAAAAGCCTTTCATTCCACATTTTTTCATACTCAAGCATAGATTCAAAAATGTATTAAGGGGGCCGGCCCTGCGGCGCAGTAGGTTAATCCTCCACCTGAGGCGCCGGCATCCCATAGGGGCGCTGGTTCTAGTCCCAGCTGCTCTTCTTCTAATCCAGCTCTTTGCTGTGGTCTGGGAAAGCAGTAGAAGATGGTCCAAGTCCTTGGGCCCCTGCACCCGTGTAGGAGACCTGGAAGAAGCAAATGGATCCTGGCTTCGGATCGGCGCAGCTCCGGCTGTTGCAGCTATCTGGGGAGTGAATCAGTGGATAGAAGACCTCTCTCTCTCTCTCTCCCTCTCACTGTCTGTAACTCTACTTCTCAAATAAATAAATAAAATCTTTAAAAAAAAAGAAAAAATGTATTAAGCGTTTACTTACATATTCTTAGACCCAAAGATCGTTGTAATTTGTAGATGCTCTTGATAGCCTCACCCCTTTTATACCTCTATGTCTTGTTTTCAAAACCTTAAACTTGTGGTGGTTTCTTACGCACAGCCTAGAATTAGTGCAGTGGCCCTTGCTGCACCACAGGAAGCGAGGGGTGAGGAAGGGGATGTTCTTTCTAACACTGGGACACAGACCTGTCAATTGGTTGTGCCCATTGCCTGGAGCTCTGCACCTAAAGGGAGGGCACCAAGACTCAGGGGGTGTTAGACGTTAGGGCAGCAGGAGCTGCAATGGCTTTCAACCTGATGTGACTGCGGCGTGTCTCAGGCTGTGCCACACAGAACAGCCTCTTCCCTTAGTTCCTGATTGTCCCCCATGCCCTGGTGTCCCTAGAAATTCTAGCCACTCTTCTTCTAATACTCTGATTTCTGTTGCAATGAACCAGAAATGGCTTCTGCTGTTTGCCATCCAGAACTTGGGCTGTTATACATCATATATGTAAAAGTGCCTTATGGACTGTGACTAATACTTTCAACGTAGTGTTCTGTTTTAATTGATTCTCTACCTGCATGTTCCTTCATATTCATCATGTATGCAAGTGCCTGAGGCTGACTCAGAGCTGTTGTAATTCTTGGTGTCATTCTGCGTGCTGCAGTTCCAATAAGTAAATAAATAAATGCACCTTTATCCCAATAAATTAATGGGAAAGAACATCTGAATCTGCAAAGAAGGAAAAGACTGTCAGTGGATCAGCTGAGTCAGGACATGAGAGGGCTCAGAGGAGTGACCATTTCCTGGGACTTTGAAACGTGTATTTAGGTTTAAAGGACCTGCCTTCAGTGCAGCTCAGAAGTCAACCAGTTTCTGGTTCTGTCCCAAACCATTTAAGGAACAAATGTCTACTAACGTGGGTGTCTCCAGGGAAGGTGCTTCCGTGCTAATGCATCAGGAGTCGGAATCTCAGAACACTTGTCCTGATGGGTCAGTGTGCACCTGCTCTCCTGCGATGACCACAGTGGTGGTCTCTATGTATCAGGAGACTTCAAAAAGCCCAGAAGAAAATGAAATTAAAAAGTAAGTTTTCTTTGGTTCAAACATTTTTGAAATCTTTGCCTTTTTCTCTTAATACATATTTTCCATGAACTTAAAAAGAAAAAAAAAACCCTCATATTTTATCAGACCTCCCACATTCCTATTGCAGAACGTGCAGAATGGAGAACCCATCCAATAGAGAGTGTCATCTTTGAAAATCATTGCAGGGCCGGCGCCGTGGCTCACTTGGTTAATCCTCTGCCTGAGGCGCCGGCATGCCATATGGGCATCGGGTTCTAGTCCCGGTTGCTCCTCTTCCAGTCCAGCTCTCTGCTGTGGCCCGGGAGGGCAGTGGAGGATGGCCCAAGTGCTTGGGTCCCTGCACCCGCATGGGAGACCAGGAGAAAGCACCTGGCTCCTGGCTTTGGATCGGTGTAGCGCCAGCTGTTGCAGCCATTTGAGGCGTGAACCAACGGAAGGAAGACCTTTCTCGCTGTCTCTCTCACTGTCTATAACTCTACCTGTCAAATAAAAAAAAAAAATAAGAAAATCAATCATTGCAAAGCACAGGTGAAAACCAAAGCAACCCAAACCAAACCAATGTGTCCATCAGAGACATCCCAGGGACCTTGGGGTTAGGATGGGAAAGGGGCAGAGCTGCGGCATCTGATATTCAGTCCTTATGGCTGCACTCTTGGATTTGCACTTTGACGTTTTGAGCTCACCTGACGGCAGATCTGTTTATTTTGGTCATCTAAGCACAGAGCCATTAGGTCAACTTACATATGATCCGTGGGGCCTAGGGATCCTTTATGTAGAACGATCTCTGTGTTTTATTTATTTAATTAATTAATTTGTTAAAGATCTATTTGGTTGTATATTTAAAAAGCAGAGTGACAGAGACAGAATGAGAGACACACAGAGAAAAATTTTCCATCCATTGATATCTCAGTAGTCGTTGAGCCTTGTGTTTCAGAGGCAATGGGTTGGCTTGAAGAAAGGGTTACGTATCAGCTGATGCTGGGTCTGATGCACCAGCCTGGCGATCCTCCCTTTCTGGTTCCCTTCCAATCAGAGAGCTGTGCCTGCGTGCTTTCAGTCCGCAATTGCAGGCTTGGTTTATGATTTAGTGACAACTTGTAACTTTAAAATTTCCTGTAAAAGGATGCTTCTAGTTAAGGGTAATAAAACTTCAGTATTTCAAGGCTCAAAAGATGAAAAAATCAGTTAGACAAAGTTTAGATTATATTCCATGGTTTACATAAATATGAACATGGCTATAAGCAAAGCACTTTATGTTTGGATAAAACGATCACCAATTTATATACATGATTCACTTTACTCACATCACTAGAAAGTCAGAGCTGCAATTTTTAAACTACCTTCTTCAAGTTCCATAAGAGAACAAGGGCCACTGATATTTGCTGTAACTTTGGCTGATGCCTGGAACCCATTGTAATTGATAAGAGACTTCTCTAATGGACTTGCTAATTGGTTGTTTTAGTCAAAGTATTGGTCTGGCTGACAGGGAAGCCTGAAGCCCAGTTGGAAGCCCTCCTACCTACAGCAGCAGCTCTGCACTGAGAATGTATTCAGTGCCAACTACGGGGCAGGCTTCATACACATCATATCCTCTAATCTTCACAACACTCAGGTACTATTACCCTCCTTTAACACGCCCAGCAGTAACCTGGCTAAGGCCACACAGTAAGCAGTCAGATAATAATGACAACGATGATGATGATGGTGGTCATGGCTCTTACCTGGCATGGTGCTTTCCTCTGTTACACAATGAATTAAAATAAACGGTCATGAGACAAGTGTTGTGGCCTGATGGGTAAAGCCGCTGCCTGTGACATTGGCATCCCATATGGGTGCTGGTTGGAGTCCAGGCTGTTCCACTTGCTATCCAGCTCCCTGCTAATAGATAGGGAGAAACAGTGAAGAATGACCATGGGCCCCTGACACCTATGTGGGAGTCCCAGATGGAGCTCCTGGTTCCTGGCTTTGCCCTGGCCCAGCTCTGACCATTGTGGCCATCTGGGGAGTGAGCCAGCAGATGAAAGATCTCTCTCTGTCTCTCTCTTTCAAAATAAGTAAATAAATCAATAAAATGAATGGTCACATTTGATCCTTGTAATATATAGGCGATATAGATATTGTCATTTTCATGCTTTGTGTGGGAAAAACTTAGACTGATAACTTTTCAAAAGTAGTACATTTTGAACAATTAAACCATGGGCAGGCATTTGGTATAGCAGTTAAGATGCTGCTTGGGACTCCTGTGTCCCAAATTCGAACCCTGGATTGGAGTTCCCACGCTGTGTCTGATTCCAGCTTCCTGCTGATGCACACCCTTGGAGGCATCAGATGAGGATTCAAGTATTTGGGTCCCTGCCACCCACATGGGGGACCCAGACTGAGTGCTAGACTCCTGGCTTTGGTCTGGCCTAGTCACGGCTGTTGCAAGCACTTGGGAAGTGAACCAGCAGATGTAAGAGCTCTGTCTCTGTCCCCCTCTCTGTCTCTCTCTCTGTGTCCTTCAAATAAATATAAATGAGTGAATGAAAAGCTTTAAAGATCAATAATAAGCCAACATTCCTTCTTCAAATCCATGACAGGCACACCAACTTTTAGTTGTGTGACATGAAACAATTAACTTCTAGAAGACTTATCCTTGTATTGCACTACGTAGAATACAAAGAATGAATGTGTGGGGCTGACTCCGTGGCATGATGGGTAAAGCTGCCGTCTGCAGTGCCAGCATCCCATATGGGCGGCAGTTTGAGTCCCTTATGCTCCACTTCTGATCCAGCTCTCTGCTATGGCCTGGGAAAAAAAGTAGAAGGTGGCACGGTGCTTGGGCCCCTGTACCCGTGTGGGAGACCTGAAGCAGGCTCCTGGCTCCTGACTTTGGATCAGCCCAGCTCCATGTGGACATTTGGGGAATGAACCATCAGATGGAAGACCTCTCTTTCTGTCTCTTTGTCTCTCTGTAACTCTGCCTTTCAGGAAAAAAAAAAAAAAAAAGACTGTGATAATCACCTTAAGTTGTTTAGGCTTTAATACATGTTAACATTTTAAGCAGTATTATTATTATTACTATCGTAGTTTTAAATATCATTTGGCCTTCTCCATGGGACATAATTTTATAAAACCATCAACAGGACTTCTGATCTGACAAAAGATTAGTATCTAGAATATATAAGGAACTCAAAAAACCTGAAAACAAAATAACAACAAATAGAGTTACAAAATGGACCAACGATTTGAACAGCCATTACTTCTTTTTTTAAAAGATTTATTTCATTTTATTTGAAAGACAGAATTACAAAGAGAGGTAGAGACAGAGAGAGAGGTCTTCCATCCGCTGGTTCACTCCCCATATGGCTGCAACTGCCGGACCTGCGCCGATCCAAAGCCAGGAGCCAGGAGCTTCCTCTGGGTCTCTCCACGCGGGTGCAGGGGCCCAAGACTTGGGCCATCTTCTACTGCTTTTCCAGGCCACAGCAGAGAGCTGGACGGGAAGTGGAGCAGCCGGGACTAGAACCTGCGTCCATATGGGATGCTGGTGCTTCAGGCCAGGCTTTAACCCACTCACCACAGCGCCAGCCCCCAGCCATTTCTTAAGAGAAGAAAAGTAGAAGGCCAAAAATACGTGAAAAAATGTTTACTATCATTACCTTCAGGGGAATGCAAGTCAAAACCACAATGAAGTATAATCTCACTCCAGTAGAATGGTTATTATCAAAAAGACAAAGAATAACAAATGCTGGAGAAAAGGAAAAACTTATATACTGTTGGTGGGAATGCAAATTAGTATAGCTGTTCTGGGTAACAGTGTGACAATTACTTAAAAGCTAACCATAGATCAACCATATAACATATAACTCTGCTATCCTGCTCAGGGCATGTATGCAAAGGGAATTAAACCAGCACATGAAAGAGATATGTGTGGCCCCTGCACCCACGAGGGAGACCAGGAAGAAGCACCTGGCTCCTGGCTTCAGATCGGCACAGCTCTGGCTGTTGTGGCCAGTTGGGGAGTGAACCAGTGGATGGAAGACCTCTCTTTCTCTGTCTCTCTGCCTTTCCTTCTCTCTGTGTAACTCTGACTTTCAAATAAATAAATAAATAAATCTTAAAAAAAAAGAGATATGTGCACTCCCATGTTTTTTGCAAGATATGGTCAGCTAAATATCCATCGATGGATGAATTTATAAAGAAAATATGGTATATATACACAATGGAATATTATTCTGTCCTATAAGAGTGAAATCCTGACATTTGCAGCTACCCGTGTGGAACTTGAGATTGTGTTAAGAGAAATCTGCCAGACACAGAAACAAATACTTCATATTCTTCCTCCTATAGGAAAGCTAAAAAATTATATATATTTATATATAATTGTTATTTTTTCAAGAATGTGTGTGTAAATGTGTATTCAATCCGAATTTAAAGTAGTGATTCCTGGAGGCCAGGAAGGGTGCGTGAAGGGGGATGAGAGGTGACTGGATAATGGGCATTAAAACGCAGTATAATGAATGCAGTAGGTTCTGCCATTTTGCAGCACAATGGGGCGATTATGGCTCATGATGGTGTATACTATTCTGTATATGTATATACATATATATATACATTTTTAAAGATTTATTTATTTTTATTTGAAAGTCAAAGTTACACACAGAGAGGAGAGTCAGAGAGAGAGAAGTCTTCCATCCACTGGTTCATTCCCCAGTTGGCTGCAACGGCCAGAGCTGCGCCAATCCAAAGCCAGGAGCCAGGTGCTTCTTCCTGGTCTCCCTCATGGATGCAGGGGCCCAGGGATTTGGTCAGTCTTCCACTGCTTTCCTGGGCCACAGCAGAGAGCTGGACTGGAAGAGGAGCAACCAGGACAGAATCTGGCGCCCCGACTGGGACTAGAACCCGGGGTGCCGGCGCCACAGGCGGAGGATTAGCCTAGTGAGCTGCAGCACTGGCCTCAAGCATCCTAACTGGTGCTTTAACCATATGATACATGCCAACTTCACTTATGTCACTTTTAAAGGATATTTTCTCATCAGTACATAGAATCAATACATCAATAGTTAATGCCTCCCATATGCTCTTTATAATGTGAAACACTGGGAATAACCCATTGAGCCAAACTTGGTCCCTGTTTTCAAAGAGTTTCAAATCCAATAGTGCAGCCATTTGTGTGGATTGGTCCACTGGTGGGGTTCTCCTTCTAAGTATTTCCCCAACAAAAGAAAAATACTTGTCAAGGGACTTGGACAGGAAAGTTCATAGCAGCTCTATTTATAATGACTCAAACTGAATTTGGCCCAAGTGTCTAACAAGGAAATGGATAAACAGATAGTGATATAGTGATATGCTCGCATATACTAAAAGCAATAGAAATGATGAGACATAGATGTTAAGATAGGGATGAACCGCAAGAACATCATGTTCAGGCCAAAGTAAAGAAAGCAGTCACCCTATGTACATCTTATGTAATATGATTTACGTGGAATTTTGTAGCAAATTCCACTAAACTATGGTGAAAGAAATCAGAACAGAGGAGCCTGGGGTTAGAAGTGGCTTGAGCCACCACTTAGAACACTGGCATCCTGTGGCAGAGTACTGCTTGAGTCCTGGCTTCCCTGCTTCTGATCCAGTGCCCTGCTAATACCCCCGGGAAGACTGTAGAAGATGGCCCAAATAATTGGGCCCCTGCCACCCATGTAGGGGACCAGAATGGTGTTCTTGGGTCCTGGCTTCTGCCTGGCACCGCCCTATTTGCAGCTTTTTGGGGAGTGAACCAAAAGACGGGACTTCTCTGTCTCCAACTCCCCAATCTCCTCCACTCCTGTAACTCTGCCTTCCAGATAAATAAATAAATCTAAAAATATTATCCATTATGTTTAGTTGATTTTAGCAGGGAGGTTGACCCAAAGATCCTAGCCCTTTATTATGGGAAACGGAAGAAAATGAGATTTGGAATTTTTTCAATGTTTTTTCAAGAATAGAAGTAATATTAGATTTATGTTTCATGATGTAAAAATTTTTCTTTAAAATTCTACATGGCAACAAGAAAATAAGAAAGGAAAAAAATAAAAGAAATCACAAAGAAGACTAGTAGGCATTGAACAAACTTGGAAAATATTTGAAACTTATATGAAGAAGCTCAAGGGAAAGGCTTGGTTTTCTTAATATAATAAGAACTCTGTATCATCAATTAACATGAAAAATATTATTCTGGAACTTAGCAATTTGGAGCAGTAAATTTTATTATCTCACTCTTTCTAGGAGTCAGGAATCTGGGAGCAGCTTAGTGGATGGTTCTGAATTAGGACCCTCAGGAGAGCTGCCATGGGGACGTTGGACAGGGATTATTATCATCCAAAGGCTTCCTGGGGTCGGAAGACTTGCATCCGAGGTCATCCAAGTACTTTGGGGCAAGGCCTCTGTTCCCTGTCCACTGGACATGCCTCACCCAGAACAAGTGGTTTAGAAAGAGCCACGAAGACACAGGCCCGATATCTTTCATGAGCTCATCTTGGAAATAGTACATTGTCATTTTTATCCTATTTCACTAGCTGTGTGAGCCAATCATGGTGCAGTATGAGAGGAGATTATGTGAGTGTGAGTCCCAGGTCATCCGGGACCATCCTGGGGCTGGCTGCCTACAGCTCCGAGAGTTCAATAAGAAAAATCAAATCAGAGAAATGGACAAAAGATTTTGAAAGCCTGTTCCTAGACAGTGAACAAACCAGTATAAAATAATATACATCTTCAACGTGGAAAGATCTTCTACCTCCCTCAGAATAACATAAGTAACATGAGTTAATACTGTATCGAGATGCCATTTATACCACGAAGGTTGGTAAAGGTGAGACACAAAGTTATAGCTCACTGGATTGTTGAGAGTTTAGAAAAATAGCCTTATATTTTATCAGTGATGGCAAACATTAGAAACCTCTAGGATGAGTAATTTGGCAATAATGACCAAAAGTAAACATATATATATATGTGTGTGTGTGTGTGTGTATAAGAAAAATGTATCTCTCTCTCTATATATGTATATATATGTATATATATATATAAAAGTACACACACACACATTGATGTAATAGTTTGATGTAATAATTCCACTTCCAGGAATCTATTTTAAGTACATGCAAAATGATGTAGAAAGATGTTTGTTGCAACCTCAACTTGTAATAGCAAAGGATTGAAAACCATCTGAATTTCCATTAATAGAAACCTGATTAAATAAATTATGGTAATATACATATAATAGAATTCTATGGATCTCTTTTTTTTTAAAAAAAAAGAAATAATCCTTTTTACAGTGTATAAAATTTTTTTGCAACTTCTACTGAAAGATGTAAAAGCAGGGCATCAAGCAGCATAACATCATATATATTCTTGTCCAGGAACAGAGTATCTAGAAATATGACCAAGGGATTGGGGATTGTTCTTATGTAGAGGGAAACTGGGGGATTACAGTGCAGGGGGAGTGAGAGGGTCTTAACTTTTACGAATTCACTACTGTATATTTTGAATTGTATAGCATGTGCATGTATAACCACTAAAAATAATTTAAAAATGTATCTTTAGGGGGCTGGCGCCATGGCTCGCTTGGTTAATCTTCCGCCTTGTGGCGCCGGCATCCTATATGGTCGCCGGGTTCTAGTCCCGGTTGCTCCTCTTCCAGTCCAGCTCTCTGCTGTGGCCCGGGAGGGCAGTGGAAGATGGCCCAAGTACTTGGGCCCCTGCACCTGCATGGGAGACCAGGAAGAAGCGCCTGGCTCCCGGCTTTGGGTCAGCGCAGCGCTGACCATAGTGGCCATTTGGGGAGTGAACCAACGGAAGGAAGACCTTTCTCTCTGTCTCTCTCTCTCTCACTGTCTATAACTCTACCTGTCAAATAAAAAAAATTAAAAATGTATCTTTAAGAAGTATACTGTAATAACAGAAAATAACGGAGTCTTAAATTAGGCAGGGAAGACGTGGTGAGTCACTGTATTGGAGAGCAAGAGAAGGAGGGTTTCAAATGTGCTCAGAGTCCTGAGGTGGCACTGAGTGGCTGGAAGACAGGGAGTCTGGGAGCATACCTCCAGTAAGAACACGGATGTATGGATTCTCAGCTTTTTGCCCAAGATCAAGTATAGAACATGTGTGTATTTGTTATGATAATTAAGTTGTGTAGGAAACATTTTAAAAAGTCAAAGCTTTTTTTTTTCCACATTTTATCCTAAGCTTCTTGGAATTGGAGATAACATTTTAGATTTCTTTGAATCTCTTACAGTACTTAATATGGTGTCTGACTTGTTAAGGATGTCCAGTAAGTGTATGTTAGATAAATATCTGAAAATTAAGCTTATAAAAATGTGTTCTATCTTTTGAGAAGGTAAATTAAATATTTGCCTAAATGTACTCTGAGCATCAAAGATATTGAAAATGCACTATCTCATCATCTCTGCACTCAAGGGTGAGGGGACTCAACGGGAGAAAAGATGGCGATCATGTAGGGAATTGCTAATTGAGATAAGACAGAGAGATAGGACTTCCCAAACACGTTTGCTTTACTATCCCTGCAAGAGAAGAGTCAATTTAACCACCAGAGGGCTCTCATCTTCCCAATAAATGGTAGGCTTAGAATCAAACATGAGATAATAAAGAAAAAACGCAGTTGAAAACCATAAGGTTGAAAAATATACAGAGACAGAGATCCGGATATGTACGTGTGAATGTGTATGTGTGTGTGTGTGTATGTGTATGTGTGTGTGAATGTGTATGTGTATGTGTGTGTGAATGTGTATGTGTGCATGTATATGTGTGTGTGAATGTGTGTGTGTATGTGTGTATATGTGTATGTGAATGTGTGTGCGTGTGTATGTGTGTGAATGTGTATGTGTGTTAATGAATATGTGTATGTGTGTGAATGTGTGTGTATGTGTGTGAATATGTATGTATGTGTGTGAATGTGTATGTGTGTGTGAATGTGTGTATGTGTGTGAATGTGTATGTGTGTGTGAATGTGTGTATGTGTGTGAATGTGTGTGTGAATGTGCATGTGTGTGTATGTGTATGTGTGTGTGAATGTGCATGTGTGTGTATGTGTATGTGTGTGTGTGAATGTGTATGTGTATGTGAATGTGTGTGCGTGTGTGTATGTGTGTGTTAATGTGTATGTGTGTGAATGTGTGTATGTGTGTGTGAATGTGTATGTGTGTGTGAATGTGTGTGTATGTGTGTGTGTATGTGTGTGAATGTTTATGTGTATGTGAATGTGTGTGCGTGTGTGTATGTGTGTGTGAATGTGTATGTGTGTGTGAATGTGTGTGTATGTGTGTGAATGTGTGTATGTGTGTGAATATGTATGTGTGTGAATGTGTGTGTGTGTGTGAATGTGTATGTGTGTATGTATATGTGTGTGAATGTGTATGTGTGTGTTTATGTGTATTTGTGTGTATATGTGTATGTGTGTGAATGTGTGTGTGTGTGAATGTGTATGTGTGTGTGTGAATGTGTGTGTATGTGTGTGAATGTGTATGTGTGTGTGAATGTGTATATGTGTGTGTGTGTGAATGTGTGTGTTTTCCCCTCCTCTCCATTGCGTTTACTTGACAACCGTAGGGGCACCCTGCCAGGTCATGCTGTTACAGGATGAAGGGATTGAAACTCAGCCACTGTGCTTTCAACAAGCCATCCCCAAGTATTGAGCAGGGCCTGACTGTCTGTTAACTGCAGCATGAATTCATCTCTGTGCTCTGTAATGCAAGGGCTGCTTGGGATTTGTTCCCTGGTGCTGGATGGGAAGAAGAAGGAGGCTTCCCTTCAGGTAATGCCTACTGAGGTTGTGCTATGCGGTGACATTTTAATGCCTTACAGAAACTTAAGGGGTTAAAAAGACTTAGGATTTCTGGAGTGTATTCTATAGATAATTTTTATTGTCTTCCTTCATTTTTATTTTTCGTTTTAACTTCAAGTCAGGGAATGGGTATTTCAACATGGGCCTTGGGACCCTCTTGATATGTGAAATCATGCCAACAAGAGATGAGTTTCCCTCGCATTAACATCTTTTGATTCCTGGTTCCACCATCAGCTCCCTTGTGCTCTGTAATTTAACACTAAATCTACTGGGCTCACAAATTATAACCTATAAAGTCTTTCATTGGATTAATAGAGACTTTGAGTTAAGAGAGCAGAGGAAGAAATGGATGTTTATTGAGTGTCGACACTCGGCTAAATGTTCCAGGTCCATTATTATCACTATCCATCCTCACAGTAACTTTAAAGTATGTATTGTACCTCCAATTTATATATGAAGAAACCAGCTCTGAAAGGTTGAATGAGTCACCCAAGACTGTAAATGCTGCGGAAACGAAACTAATTGAATTCAGAGTGCCTGTAAAGCGCACAGTCTTTCACTCTGACATTTTAGTAGCCTCAGAGTGTGAGCTAATACTTTGAGCTTTCTTTCTTCATTGCGTATCACCCTCTCTTCAAGCCATTCAGGGTCTTCCTTAGTGGAGCTTTAAGTCAGCATATTCCTTGCTCTTCAGTGTCTACTGGGAGTGTGGCTTAATGGCAATTACAGCCACACCACAGGGTGCACCATGATGTGATAGGAAGAGGAGGATAGTGTCACTGCAGTCCCCGCCCTCCACAGTGTTGTGCGCAGTGACGAGACCCTTGCAGGTCTTTTGTAGTAACTTTGATGGTTTGGCCATGCTACGCTTTTCATTCCAACTACTGAGAGAGCCTCCATATCTAGAAGCCTTCAGGTAAGCACAGTGTATTTTTGGGATACAGGATCAGTGACTGGGACCCTTACTGTGAATTCTTTAGCATCAAACATCTACACTGAGCTTGCATAATGCTGGATCTTGCTTTCAAGAGTGACCCACAGCCTAGAGGGAACACGCGTATGGATTTCCCGTGACTCCTCCACATCTTCTTATCCAAGTGCCCTGGTAAACAATGTCACATGGGAAGGATGGCATTGAGAGATGGCCTGTAAAATCTGTAGCTCTTCAAAAAAAAAAATAGTGGCTTCAGCAGCTCATTCAGGAAGCCATGCCCAAGACAATGGCCTTGTTAGCATCACTATCCACGATGAAGCTGTGCCCAACACAAACCTCTGCAGCCCAGATCGGGCCCCTTGGATCCAGTCTCTAGGGCAGAGTATTTCAGAGTGCCAGTTCCTCTCCCTGTCACATGTAGAACAGTCTCAAAAATTCGTTCTCAAAGCAACACTCACACATCAGGGTTTTCTTCCTGAAATCTTTTCCACTGAATGGGTTCATCTGAGGGTGGACAGACTGCTGTTTCCTTGATTAGATGATGTAGGATTTCAGGAGAGTCTTGAATGAAGAGAGGAGAGATTTTGGCAAGAGGAAGCTGCAAGATTATTATAGGCTTATGAGTCACAGGGACTGCAGGCAAGCGATGCAGAGGGAGGCAAATGAGTGAGGGCGGGCGCAGAGCTGAGCTGGAGGCAGACTGAGAGGAAGGAAGTGAGGCCCGGGGAAGCAGAGAGAGGAGTGTGCTAGCCAGAGCTTTGCAGGGAGGCAGCACCAATAGGATGTGTGTACTTGTAGACAGAGAGTTCCTGTAAGGAATCGGCCCACGTTGTGCTAGGGACTGGCCAGTCCGAAATCTGCAGGTTGGAGAGCCCACATTGCAGTTTTAGTCTGAAAGCCAGCTGCTGGCATAATTCCCACAAGGACATGCACTGCTCTCCAGCAGTCCGGGTCCTGCCACCAGGCGAGTTGGGGTCTACAGGTAGACATGAGAAAGCCTGACCAGAACCCTGCCAAGGCCTCCAGGCAGCAACGGACCACAGTCACAGCACCTTGAGTCTCATCCCTCCAGTTTGCTCTCTCTCCCTCTGAAGGAGCTGACCATCTGCTACCCTGAGTGGCATCACTCTCCAGCCACCCAGTGTCCGTGCTGTCACAAGCCTTTCAGATAAGGTCAAGATGCCTAGCACGATGCCCAGCAGGGGAACTCCTAAGGAAGAGAAAGGGGTGATGTAGCACAAGTTCCAAGCGTTGACTCCCTACTAATTTGTAAATGGATCAAAGCTCGCTTATTTTGCCATTTTGTGCAGAAAATGCCTTATGACAGCTGTGCCCAGACTGCCCATCAAGCCCAGGCTGGAGTCCTGCATGTAAACTGCCCTAATAAAATCTTTCATTCTTATATATTCTTCCTTCTTCAATCTTCAACCTCAGGGTTGCATCTCAGTTTTGGGGACTTTATCTGTTCTACCAACACTCAGACACCTCCAGGTCACGACAGGAGCCTGCCCCACACTCTGCCTCAAAGTCACCCCTACTGTTGAGTCAGTCATGCCCCCAAGTTTGCTAAGCAGCTAGTACTATGGTACCAAAGTGCACCTGTTGGAAACTTAATTCCCAGTGCAGCAGTGTTGGGGGTGGGAACTTCAAGAGGCTATTAGGTCACGAGGGTTCTGTCTTCATGAATGGATAAATATCCAGCCTGTGGCACAGCAGATTAAGCAGCAGCCTACAGTGCCAGCATCCCACATGGGCACCAGTTCAATTGTGGCTTTTCCACTTCTATTCCAGCTCCCTGTTAATGCACCTGAGAAAGCAGTGGAAGATGGCCCAAGTCCCTGGGCTCCTGGGCCATGTGGGAGACCTGGAAGAAACTCCAGGCTCCTGGTTTCAGCCAGGTACAGCCCTGGCCATTAAGGCCATTTGGAGAGTGAACCAGTGGTTGCAAGATCTCACTTTCTCTCCTTCTCTCTCTGTATCTCTGCCTTTCAAACAAATTAAAAAAAAAATGGACTAATAGGACAGTTGCTGTGGAGTGGTGGATAAAGCCGCTGCCTGATGTGCCAGCATTCCATATGGGAGATGGTTTGAGTCCTGGCTGCTCCACTTCTGATCCATTTCCTATTAATGTACCTGGAAAAGCAATGGAGGGTGGCCCAAGTCCTTGGGCTTCTGCCATCCATGTGGGAGACCTCACTGAAGCTCCTGGTTCCTGGCTTCCATACCTGAATGTTGTGGCCACTAGGGTAGTGAACCCAAAAGGAACCTGCCTGTTGAACCCTCTCTTTGTCTCTCCCTCTCTTTCCCCTCTCTTATTCTCTCTCTCTGTAGCTCTACTTTTCAAATAAACAAATAAAACCTTAAACAAGAGAAAATGTGGAATATATACACGGTACAATTCTGCTCAGCCATAAAAAATAGGATGAAATTCTGTCTTTTCAAGAAAATAAATACAACTGGAAACTATTATGCTTAGCGAAATAAACTAGCACCAAAATGACAAATGTCATGTTTTCTCTGATTTGTGGTACCTAATACACAGAATACAAAAAAAAAGCCTTAATGTATGTGAGTGAAATTTATATCTTGTAATTTGTTTATTTCATAGTGCTTATCTACATTTCTGTGAAGCATTGGTCTTTCTGCTTCTCACTGGTGGAATTCTTTATCAAGATGAGCATTAGGCCTGTGATCATAAAGTAAACTGAAAGTATGTTACTGTAAAAAATTAGAAGAAAAAAAATAAAGGAAGGAAGGTGGAAGGTGGAAGTATCATTATCTTCTTAGAATGTTATCTATGACATACATGAATACTCTTTATATTAGGTTAAAATTATTATAAAAAGTTTGGGCTTGTTCATGAACGTGACTCTTGTTTTCTCAGTCGCTGTATATGCTTTCTTGTACTTCTACACTGCACCATGGACGACACAGCAAGAATGACCTCATTAGATGTGGGCTCCAGTCTTGGGTTCCCGTCTGCCAGAACTGTAAGAATTAAATTTCTGTTCTTTAGGCCGGTGCCGCTGCTCAATAGGCTAATCTTCCGCCTGCAGCACCAGCACCCCGGGTTCTAGTCCCGTTCGGGGCGCCAGATTCTGTCCCGGTTGCTCATCTTTCAGTCTAGCTCTCTGATGTGGCCCAGGAGTGCAGTGGAGGATGGCCCAAGTGCTTGGGCCCTGCACCCACATGGGAGGGTAGGAGAAGCACCTGGCTCCTGGCTTCAGATCAGCATGGTGCACTGGCCACGACGGCCATTGTGGGGTGAACCAATGGAAAAAGGAAGATCTTTCTCTTTGTCTCTCTCTCTCACTGTCTACTCTACCTGTCAAAAAAAAATTTCTGTTCTTTATAAATTACCTAGTTGGGGTCAGCATTGTGCCACACGCTACCTGTGGTGCCAGCACCCCATAGGAATGCTGGTTTGAGTCCCAGCTGCTCCACTTCTGATTCAGTTCCCTATTAATGTGCTTGGGAAAGTAGCAGAGGATGGCCTAACTGCTTGGGCCCCTGAACCCAGATGGAGTTCCTGGCCCTTGGCTTTAGCCTGGCCCAGTCTTGGCCATTGAGGGCATTTGGGGAGTGAACCAGAGGGTGGAAGATCTCTCTCCCTCTCCCTCTCTCTCATTGTCTCTCTCCTCTCTCTAGATATGACTTTCAAATAAATAAATAAATCTTTTTAAAAAATATAAATAAACTACCTAGTCTCAGGTATTCTTTTAGAGCAGCAAGAAACAGAGGTAACTGGGAAATGACTGCTTAAGGCAGCTAGGAAAGAAGGCATCAGCTCTCCTAGGCATTGTTCAAAACGACACAAAGACCTCAGTTGCTGCCATATCCAAGGGGAGTTCTCAAACAACAGAAATCAAGGTGATTTACAATCTTGGCTGCAGTTTGGAATGGCCTTGAAGCGCTTTTAATCCACTTTATAGCCCAAATGGACTCATAACCTTTGGAGGAGCAATCTAGGTGTAGGTATTTTTTTATAAACTCTCAGGTAACAAATACTGAATAGTTCTGCCATATATCCCTGTCTTAGTCTATTTTCTGTTGCTACAACAAAACAGTGAGACTGGGTAATTTATAAAGCTTATAAACTTACTTAGATCACAGTTCTGAACGCTGGGAAGTCCAAGTGCAGGGCGCCAGTTCTGGGCCTTGTGTGGCATTGTAACATGTGTGTGGCCATCACACAGTGAGACAGAGCAAGTATGCTAACTTCACTCTCTCTTCCTTGTCTTACAACCCACAAATGCCAATATGGAGTCCCCGCAGTCACCTAATCCTAATTCCTTCCCAAAAATCCTGCTGCCGAACACCATCCACATAGGACTTCTGGGGCTCAGTTCCCAACACACGCACTTCTAGGAGCGCGGTAAAACCATTGCCATCCCTTAGCAGCTCCTTGCACTCCCCTTCAAGGTTCTCTCAATGCCCATTTAACCTACTTGATGCCTGTTTCAGTTGCTAGGACTCAGAAAAGACAGTATGTCCGTGCAAATGCAGTTTCACCTGAAATCGCACCCTTCCTACATTGCCTCAGAAGGTGTGAAATGAAAATGTTTTGACTTTTAGGAGCCAGAAAGAAGGGCTGGTGTTCCAGACCTGGTGCAGGAAAGAGAAACAGGGTTTGGTGGATGTCATGTGGTCTGCAGGAACGGGGGCATAGTCAGAGGCAAACTGAGCTTTCAGTTCCAACCTTCATGGATAATTCTTCTTCTAGAAACACTCACTGCCTCACTGAGCCTCCAGTCTTTGCCCTTAACCTTGGGATAATGATATCCGTCTCTCTGAATTGGGTTAAGATCTGGAGAGAGTGAGCAGCAAATGCCCTATTAGTAGGTCACACAAATGGAAAGAGTTAACAGTTGGGGTTGTCATCCACTGACCTCTGGTCCTCAATCCCTTGGTTTGTTAGGTGGGGATAATGTATTGAGTTCAACAATAATGTCTCTCCCACCCTGATATGACGTCCGTCTGGAACCTCAGAATGTGATCTTATTTGGAAACAGGGTCTTTGCAGATATGATTAGCTATGGATCCTGACTTGGGGCAGGCCCTGAATTCAATGACTGGTGTCTTTCTTGGGAAAGGAGGAGATCCAGACAGATTCCAGATTTCTAGTGAGATAAACGGCACAGAAATGTGCAGAGAGAAAACCATGTCAAGGAAGAAGAGGTTGGAGTCATGCTGCCACAATCCACAAATACCTGCAACCATCAGAAGCAAGGATTCTTCCTTAAAGTCTTTGATAAGAACATGGCCCTGCCTACTACCTTGACTTCAGACTGCTGAAGAAGTAGAGGATAAATTTCTGTTGTTTTCAAGCCACTTTAATATTAGAGGGTATTTTGCTTTATTAACTCTAGGAAACAAATACTAATAGTAATTGTTATTCTACTTCCAGGTCATTGTAACCATAATGAATTTATATTAAAACATAATTCAATTTAGTAAAAAACATTTTACCTAGATGTGAATTGGGTTTATTTAGATACTAGATAAGCACCCTGATAGAATGGTAGTCTCTGCTAGGAATCCAGGCCACTGGCACTTAAAGGGTCTTGGAGGTGACCATGAGAGGGATGAAGTGAAGCAACAGGTGTTGAGTTAGGAGGTGGCACAATGAGGGGCAGGAAGGCAGGAAGAAAAACATCAGAGAGCCACCCAGTCTTGGTGCCTCCATCAACCTACCAAAGAAGATGGTCTGGCTGCCTTTTGGGCTCTTTCATAAGCACACCCCCCAGTAATATACATAACACACTCACACACAAAGAACTTAGAGTTTCATTGGCTTTTTTCTTGGAAACCCCCTGGAAATGTGTTTTAAATTCCTTCCTCTTCCTCAATAAAGACTGACAGAATAACAATTCATGTGCACATTGTGTTTTTCCTTTTTATTTAAGATTTATTTGAAAGTCAGAACATCAGAGATAGATAGGTAGATAGGTAGGTAGGTAGGTAGGTAGGTAGATAGATAGATAGATATCGATCGATTTTCCATTTGTTTGTTCACTCCCTAAATGACCACAATGTCCAGGTCTGGGCCAGGCTGAAGCTAGGAACCAGGAACTTCATCCAGTTCTCCCACGTGGGTAGAGGGGCCCAAGCACTTGGCCCATCTTCTGCCACCTTCCCTGGCACATTAGCAGAGAGCTGGATCAGAAGTGGGGGAGCCAGGACCCAAACTAGTGCTCAGATGTGGGACGCTGTTGTCATGAACTGCAGCTTAACCAGCTGTGCCACACCACCAGCCCCTGCATGCTGTTGTAACTGAGCCTACTGCAATGGATAGATAGGTCAATGAGGAGAGGACTCCAAAAAGCTCATGGCAAATGAATTACAAAATGAAACTTTTGGTGAAAGAAAACTGAAATCCAGGCATATGAGACTTCTTCAAGAAGGTCATAAAAATGCTTATTACAACGAAATGATGCATGAACTTCAAATAAATCTTTGCACCAAAATAAATTTATCTTTTAATTCCATTTCTCCATGAAGTTTTTGAAACACCCTATCACTATAGTCCTCCCCTTATCCACATTTTTGCTTTCTGTTATCTGTGGTCAAGCATGATCTAAAAACATTAAGTGGAAAATTCCAGAAATAAATAATTCATAGTTTTGAAAAGCTCTTATTATAGTATATTGTTAAAGTTGTTCTGTTTAGTTAAGTCATAGTTAAGCTCTTACTGTGTGTTATTTATGAGCTAAATCCCATCATAGGTGATTTTGCATAGGGAAAATGCATAGGATGTATAGGGTTCAGTATTACCCTTAGTTTCAGTATCTACCGGGAGTCTTAGAACATATCTTCCTTGGGTAGGGGGGCACTCCTGTGTAGTCATGCACGTGAGCCCTGTCTCACATGCTCAGGGCCTAAATGGCTCTAAGTGAGCGGAGAGAAGTTCATCTGTGAGTTGGAAGGACATTTTGCAACAGTTCTTTCACTTTAGCCCTGAATTGGTGGCCCGCAGCTCCCTCAACTTCCTCCTGTCAGCTTGGTGACCTATGAGGACAATAAAGGGTCATTATGGCAGGAAGACCCCGGCTGAGGAAAATACTGGCAGTGCCAATACGACCTGTTTTACAATGAAGAGAATTTGATTTAACCGCTCCAGGTTAAAAATGGGCAAAGTTGAGTTAATATACGTACGTCAGATGACAATATAATTGCATTTTGGAGTAGAGTTGGAAAATTCTTCCTATGGAGTAAAGCCCGTCTCGATGGAGCGTTTTCAAAATCAAGTAGCAGTTTCCCAGCAAGGTAAGAGTCATTCAGGATTTGTTTTCCTAACTCCACATCATCTGACCTCATCATTCAAATCTTAATAAAATTTAGTGTTGAGTGCAAATAAATCCCTAAAGTGTAACCAAATATATATGCTCAGGCCAGAGTTAAGCCTCAGCGGAAGGTTTGGTAAGCTCTTACCGTGGAAACCATCATTCTTCTCTTCCTGTCAGCATCTCAGAGGAACTGAGGCTAGAGGAACAGGTGCTGACAGAGTGAGCTGGGAAGACGGGGCACTGTTCTGCCTGCCCAGGGCGTAACACGGTGACGGCCTGCGCCTGTCCCCTCCCTTAGGCCACTGCTTACACCTGGCCGAGGATGTGCACATGCTAAGCACTTTATAGTTATCTGCTGCATGAACGTGTGATCCTACAGCGTGGTTGAGTGCAGGGTTGTTCTACGTGCTGAATGAAGTTGGACCCTATTATTATTGCATTAAGAAACCCATTATTTCTTAATGATGCTATTATTTGATTAAGAAATCAATTTAATGGTCAAAATATATGGCATTTTAAATAATGGAATAGGAAACAATATCACAGGAGACAAAAGGGTCCATCACACAAATTAGAAACAAATATGATTTCATGAAACTTTGGTTTCCCATGTGTGCTGTTTGTGTGCGTGCGTTTCTGCTGGGTCACGATATAAAACGTCTTTCTGAAGGCGTCAGTAGAGGAAGACATCGACAGAGCAGGAACTGTTGGGGCATGCACGCCAGATGGCTCTGGATTTGAATTCTGATGCCACTGTAAGACGCTGAGCATGTTGCTGAAATGTGTCTGGGTATCAAATACGTGGTCAAAGCCTACTGTATATGATGTGCTCTGCTCAGGACGGGAGACACTAGGGTGAATAAGGCATACTCCTGGCCCTCAACGAGATACACACTGTGCTGCCCTAATTAGATGCCTATCTTTCCTCAACACTTCAGGATCTCTGTGACTGGTTTCATTACATGATGTTTGGGTGAGAACGGATCCTAGGGACACTCAACACTGCCTCTTTGGGAGCCGATGGAATCCAATTTTTTTCATTGCTGTCTCCTCTCTTCTCAAGAGTAGTGACAAGGGGCTGACACCATGGCATAGAGGGTAAAGCCATCACCTGCGAGCTGGCATCCCTTATGGGTGACAGTTCTAGTCCCGGCTGTTCCACTTCTGATCCAACTCCCTGCTGATGGCCTGGGAAGGCAGCAGAAGATGGCCCAAGTGCTTGGTCCCCTGCACCTGCATGGGAAACCCAGAGGAAGCTCCTGGCTTCAGATCAGCCCAGTTCTGGACATTGTGGCCATTTGGGGAGTAAATCAGCAAATAGAAGACCTCCCTCTCCCTCTCTCTCTCTCTCTCTCTCTCTCTCTCTCTGTCACTTTGTCTTTTAAATAAATCAATATTTAAAAAAAGTGTAGTGACACCCCAACACTAACTTCTCTCCCCTGCCATAATGCAAGTTTAGGTCCCCATAGTGCAAGCTGGACAATCCAGCTGGAGGCACAGAGGCGGATGTCACAGCCGAGTCTCCCTTGTCCACTCTTCAAGGGCATGCAGGCTCTAGTTGACCCCACCGTGGCACAAAGCTGGCTTTGTGGGGGATACAGACGGTACATATGGTCTCTGGTCTCGGGAGTTTGCCATCAGTCAGGGTGGGTTGGGAGACCTTGGGTAGCAGGTACTTGTATCCGCCACTTCACATCCTTTTATTTAATCATGATGTTGTTATCTGCCTGTCCAGAGGAGCCAAACTGAAATAAATACATCATTTCCCTCAAGCTCAATACAGATGGCAAGCTGTGGAGTCAGAATCTGAACTCAGCTCTGCTCTGGGTCTGAAGCTGATATTCTCTACTGCACCTGATAGCACTGGGAACCCGGAGCCAGGGAGAGGGCACAGGAAGAAGGGAGCGAGCCAGTCCCGCCTGGATCCGATAGGCACTGCAGAGGAGGCAGAGCAGCTGGGGCTGTGCTCCCGAGGCGGGGTAGCCACAGAGGATGACTGGCTCCACGGGAGCTGGAAGATGAGGGCTCTTTCCAGGTGGGTGGTGTGCACGCAAAGCTTAGCAGTAGGAGCAGCCCTGTGCCAGGGGCCCACGGGGGGAGACACGGCCGGCAAGCTCATGGAAATACTGCTGCTCCCCCGCTCCTGGCCCTCTGCCTTGTTCAGCGGAGGGAGTGAGAACCAACGGCGGGGGGTGGAGGCCATGTCCCTCTAAGGGGACAGAAGCTCAGCCAATGCACACTGGACCTGCAGCCTTCCTCCTGGAGGGGGGAGTTCAGGCTGGGGGCCTTGCACTTGGCCCTGATGGCGCTGCTGCTGCCCGGAGCCCGGGGGTGGGGGGTGAGCCAGCCAGGTGGTTCTCCTTTCCCTTTTTTTGGAATCCTGGTTGGTTTCAATTTACATAACACAGTTTAATCCTCAGCAACAGGAGCTGTAAGGCAGGTTCTTTCTCATTTTTTTTTCTTCCCCTCTCCAAGACACAGAAACCTTTATTTTCTCCCTACACCACAAACTGGTGCTGTTAAATAATATTGGATAATTGCACCTGTCGCACTCCCCATATTGTGCTGAGGAAAAATAATTGCTGGTTTTCTGCTTTGCCGTTTAGCTGTGACTCCGTCATTTGACTCGGAGCGTGTCATTTTCTCCCATTTTAGACTGTGTACAGTCAAACCGTATGAAAGGACTCCCAGATAGCGGCCCTGCATGTGTGAGTGGGCGCAGGCCTCATTCAGCAACGATTTCTAATTTATACAGCATTGAAAATCCACAGCTATAAATAAACAGTTCTGACTGCCTGCAGCCTACTCAAATGCTTTATTAAAAAAAAAAAAAAAGACACCACCAACTGCATGGGAAAGAAAAACAAGACTGCCTGTAAGGATTCTGGTTTCTGAAGCGGGGTTTGGGTGAGGGGCTGGGCGCGCTCAGGGGTCAGCGAGGCCTGGCCTCCCCGACTGCTCCCTCAGCCCCTTCCTGCGCCCCACGAGCAGGCGCAACGTGTTTGGGGATTGGAGTCTATGCAACGGGCTTCCTGTTATGACAAGTGCTGCAAGCGAGTAGGTGCAGGGGAGCTGGACTTAGCCTGGGGAATGTAGGACCCTTTTAGGGAGAGGACGGGTGACTGTGTCGTTTAGGCAACATGGCAAGTCCTCGGCACACATTCTAAACTGTGTTCCCACGCGTGACAGCGACCTGGGGACATAAGCAGGAGGCCACGTGCGTGCTCCTCTCTCTGCCTGGATGAGGACATTTCCAGCAGCCTGGCGTCCCCTGAATCTCTTCTTTTATCCAGTTATTTTTTTTTTTCTTTTAGCCATCCAAGATGTGACTATATTCTTGGGTTTTGTTTTTTTAATAAAAGCTGTCGATGGCCAGTGACTGCTCTATAATCAAGAGGCAGGAAGGCGGGCTTAGGAATTATGCACCCGCGTGGCTGTGGGCTTGTCATGTCTCTGCTCTGAACCTGGACCTGTGCTGGAACCAGTCCAAACAGGTTCTCGAGAACCAAGGGGTAGTGCAGGTCTCTTTCCAACTCTGCATTCAGTGAAATGTTAGGAGTTTGAAGAAAGCCGTGGAGGGAGTGTTTACACCATGAAAACTCGCACCGACTATTAATCAGGGCTCGAAATGCCTGTGCCCAGAGTGGGTTGTTAAACGCGTACCAGCACAACACTCTCAGCAATTCATTCTTAAAGGGACAACATAGAATAGTTTCTATTTACAAAGTTTCTGTGAGGCTGAAATGAGTGAGAGTGATTGTAAATTTCGTGACCCTGTACAAATACACCGTATTGCTGGTATCACCATTTGGTTTCTGTTGGTGCCATTTTTATCTAGTAAGGGCCTAACACAGCCCTGAGGTCTATGAACTTTTAGCGAATGCTTAATCAGAGTTCAGTGTAGCTGTCCTGTTGCTTACCCCTTCCCAAGCTGCAGGAAGCACTGAGAGCTCACCTCTGTGCTCAACGGGAACTGGCTCTGAGGATTTCTAGTGTTGGAACAGATAGTGTACAGTGGCCAGGCATGCCGCAATCAGGGTTTAATTTGGTCCTGGGGACGCTGAAGCCACAAATAGAAACCTGCAGGCCCAGCCCGGCCACGCGCTTACTAGGACTGTGAGAAGTATGCAGCCCAGTCATCTTTGGGGTGTGGAAAATTTGGGCGATCCCCTGCGGGCTTCGTATTTGGGGAATTTCCACTGACAGCTGCTTCTGGGCCCCTGCTAGGACCCGGTGCTCGAGCAGCCCAGAGGCTGCAGCAGGTGTGGGAAAGAGGGTGGCGTTCTCAGCTCAGTCCAAAGGAGACCTGAGCTCACATCCACAGAGCAGCAGAAAAGCAGTAGGGAGGGAGCAGCTTTCTTGATGCCTGTTCCAGTCTTTCCTTGGGATGCTTGCCTTAGTGGGATATTCTTCGCTTTTAGATTGTTCTTGGGGTCCATTCTTACCAAATTTCTCCCATATAGTGTTCAACCGGGAAGTCCAAGGACAACAGACTCCTGTGTCTATACCCCAACCTGCAGGATCTTGGTGACACCTTAGTAGACTCAAACACATTAACCTGGGGCTGGCGTCATGGCGTAGCAGGTTAAGCCACCATCTGCAACACCATCATCTTACCTGAGCACCTGCTCAAGTCCTATCTGCTCCACTTTTTTATTTATTTATTTATTTTTATTTTTTATTTTTTGACAGGCAGAGTGGACAGTGAGAGAGACAGAGAGAAAGGTCTTCCTTTGCCATTGGTTCACCCTCCAATGGCCGCCGCGGCCGGCGCACAGCGATGATCCGATGGCAGGAGCCAGGTACTTCTCCTGGTCTCCCATGGGGTGCAGGGCCCAAGCACTTGGGCCATCCTCCACTGCACTCCCTGGCCACAGCAGAGAGCTGGCCTGGAAGAGGGGCAACCGGGACAGAATCCGGCGCCCCTACTGGGACTAGAACCCGGTGTGCCGGCGCCGCAAGGCGGAGGATTAGCCTAGTGAGCCGCGCCGCCAGCATCTGCTCCACTTTCAATCCAGCTGCCTACTAATGGCCTGGGAAAAGCAGCTGAAAATGGCCCAAGTGGTTGGCTTTCTGCCACCCATGTGGGAGACCCAGAAGAAGCTCCAGGTTCCCGGCTTTGGTCTGGCCCAGCCCTTGCTGTTGTGGCCATCTGGCGAGTGAACCAGTGGATGAAAACTCCCCCCCTCTCTCTCTTTCTCTCTCTCTCTCCATAACTCTGACTCTCAAAAAAAATCTTAAAAAAAACACATTTACCCACAGTAGACACATGCCACTTATAATTTTTTAAATGAATTAATTATTTCTTAAGGAATACAAGTCTCATAAGCACAACTTCAGGAATATAGTTATTCTTTGCACTGTACCCACACTCCTACCCCTCTTCCTTCTCCCTCTCCCCTTCACAGTTCCATTCTCCATTAAGATTCATTTTCAATTAAATTTGTACACAGAAGCCCAACTCTATACTAAGCAAGCATTTCAACAAGTTGCACACACACACACACACCCCACACACAAACTGAGAGCCACTTATAATTTTTAAAAAAGCCTCTCCCCCCAAAAATAATCCTAACTAGGGAAAATCAAAGGAGGAGTCATGAATCCTTGCTAATCACCTAATAATCAGCTTTGTTCAACCTCGCAAAATCTCGACAGTCTTCAGAAGTCCATCGTTTTCCATCTAGACTCTTTCCCAGGTACAACATACGACATTTATTGGATGAATTAATGGACATTCCCATGAAAGAGATTTTGTCAATGTCACCACATTCAACATGTATGAATCCCTGCTCCCAACAGGGAAATGTTTCCCATTATTTTTGGTAATTTATTTTCTTATAGCTCTGATTCACTTGCTATCATTCCAGGTAGACAGATACCTTTGGTAATCTCTATCTCTCTACATTTCTAGGTTGAGGGAAAAAATTAGGTGATAAGTTCATAAGCATACCTAGGTTACCAAAATGTTTATTTTTCTAGGAAGTTTGGGGTGCTTTAAAAATGGCCCAGGACTAGCAGTCAGATCTGGGCAATGGGAGCCATCATAGTTTTGACGCTAGCTTTGGCCTCACACAGGTGACATCTCATCTAGGTTCTCCGTAAAGTGAGGTTGGTCTGTCTCTCTCTTTCTCTCTCTCTCCCAATACTCGGCAATGCTAAATTTATGTGAACTTGACATCTGGCCCTATTTTCACCAGAGATCATCCTGCATGCAGGTCAGATCAAGGTAACAAATTCTGAGACGGAAGAAGTTGATCTGGGCACATGTAGTCGCCTTTCCAAAAAGTCAAGTGTCCTCAAATGAAGCTACTTCCATACTCCTCTTACGAAATTTAAATATCACTCCCTGCACATTTCTATCTTCCTACTTCCCCCAACCAGAAAGTTAAAAGAAAAGGAGAGAGGAGGAAAAACAAAACAAAACAAAACTCTTGTGTTATCTTCCTCCTTGATTCTTGGAAAATGCATGGGATCACTTCCTCTTCTTCCGTGGCTGCATCATGTCACCTGTGTGAGCAAGAACAGAGAGAAACCTCAGGCGTCAGGGTTCCAAAACAGGTATTTTGTGTGGCTAGAGATTCATCCTGACTTGGAGCAATGAGAAGTCAAGCAAAGGCTTTTCCAAGTCTAGCAGACTTGGATAAAATAGCTTCCACTAGTGCATGGGTGGAAGCAGTTCTATCTCTCTCCACTAGGCTCAGAGTAGCCAACTGACCACTGGTGCTCTTTGCCTCCATGCAGCTGTGCGTGTCTAACTGGAGGCACGGATTACTATTGCTTCTGGCAAGTGTTTGCAGAGTGTGTACAATCCACGGTGAAACTTTGAAACTTCAGAGATGGAGACAGAGAGACCACATCAGATTAGTGAGGAAACAGAAGATTGAGTGTTCATCTAATTAGGGTTATTCTGTTACCTCTGATCAAAGCATTGTGTCAGCCCATTTAGGAAAGCAGTAGCATATGGGATAGTTTTTAGTAAATTCAGTAAAGGCTTCATTCTACTGAAAGTATAGTATTATGCTTTATTATAGTATTTTTATGGAACGACTTCCATTTCTACCAACCTCCATACATCCATATATAGCCTTGTATAGATCTGTATATGAGCTTTACAATTTATAAAATTTTATTTAGACCTTATTATTCCTAAATATTGCCAAATACTGTGAATCTGATTTGAAAAAAGACTTATCCATTTATTTATTTGTAAAGCAGAGTGACAGAGAGAGAAAGAGATATTCTGCTTGTTGGTTCACTCCCCAAATAATTGCAACAGACAGGACTGACTGGACCACTTCCAAGCCAGGAGCCAGGAACACCATCGTGGTCTCTCACATGGGTGACAGGGACCCAAGTACTTGGGCCATCTTCCACTGCATTCCCGGGCACATTAGCAGAGAGCTGGATCACAGGTGGAGCATCCAGGCCTTGACCTGGTGCTGCGACATGGGATGCCAGTGTTGCAAGCAGCAGCGTAACCAGCTGCTCCACAACACCAGCCCTCCTATCCAGCTCTGGAAACTTCGCTCACCTACTGTCTTTTCCTTTATTCTGGAAGTCTGTTGGCGGCTCCAGTCTACTATAACAATAGCAGTATCATGCCCCTTAATCCCATGCTTCACCCATCAAACCCTGCTACCTCCATCCATTCTTTAAGTGGCAGTAGAATTAAATACCTTCTACCTTCACCCTGCTGGAACAGCCCTTGCCACAGTATGACTGGTGACCTTAAGCTCTATGGGGTCCCTTAACCACCATGAGGTCATTCTGCATGAAGGTCGAAGGCAGCAGATTCTAGGACAGCGGTCTCCTTGGTCACACAGCCCTGAGACCATCCCTGTCTCCACCCTCTCAATGTCTCTGAGATCAGAACTCCCCCTTCTTCTTGCTCCTCTTGCTTCCCTCAGCAGTGGAAACTCTGCCAGTCACTCCAGCAGCACCTAGTTCTACCTAGTATTTTTTAAAAGATTTATTTTATTTATTTGGAAAACAGAGTTACAGAGAGAGAGAGAGAGAGAAAGAGAGAGAGAGAGGTCGTTCATCTGCTGGCCCACTCCCTAGATGGCTGTAATGGCCAGAGCTGCACTGATCCGAAGCCAGGAGCCAAGAGCCTCCACGTGGGTGCAGGGGCCCAAGGACTCGGGCCATCTTCTATTGCTATTCTAGGCCACAACAGAGAGCTGGATCGGAAGAGGAGCAGCCGGGACTAGAACTGGCATCCATATGGAATGCCGACGCCTCAGGTCGGGGCTTTAACCCGCTGCGCCACAGCGCCTGCCCCTCTACCTAGTTTTGTAGGTTGTGTATTGCTTTCATTTCTACTTCCACTTTCCATTTTTCACGTGAATTCTGTCCACCCCAGTTAGACTTTCTCTATGTTAGATCTGAAAGCACGCTACCTTCTCTCTTCTGCAGGGTGTACCTTGAGCTCTTAATAAACTTTGCAATTGAACAACTGCCAATTCCCTCCCGTGCAAGAGTCTGGTCAACATAAACTCTCAGATGTGAGCCTCGTGTGGTCAGTCTGAGGATTTGAGGAGGGTTTTTAAAGTTTCCTTGGTCCATGTTGCTTACCAACCCCCAGCCCATTGAGCCCGAGGGCAATCATAGCCTCACTCACTCCTTCGGGTGCTGACGATGGCGACTCCCCTCCCTGTTTAATAAATGCAGCGGAATGCAAAGGTTTAGCAAGGACCAGAGGTGGCGCTGGGGAGTTCCATCAGGGGAGGAGCAGGTGGCTCCTCCTGCTTCATCCGAGAGTTCCTTCATTCAAAACCACGCAGCCCCAGAGCCCCAGGAAACCCCCACATCCCCACCAGCAGGCTGCAGAGGTCCCTGTGCGGAGCATCAGCAGTCATTGCTTTTCTGTAGAGGCGTAAATGGCATGAGAACTCAGAAATCGTGTTTTTCTTTTTTGTTTCTAGAAGGCAGAGGAGGGGTGGGTCTTTAAAGTTCTCAGGGAGTGGAGCAGTTTCTAGGTTTCTTTGAGTCTTCAGAATCTGTCTCTGACCATGTTTCTGTAGTGGGTGATTGGACATAAGGAAACTGTTGACTGAGAAATATTTCACATATGAGTATCTTATTCAATCTGAATCCACAAAATGGATTTCAAACTCTGATCGAGAAATAATGTTGTCTGTCCAAACTGTTACCCTCAATTCAAGGGCATTTTTCCACTGGAAGTCTCCCACTTGGCAACTCAGGAGTTAGAGCCTCCCCTACTTATCTTAGTCCAACATTTATCCTGGCACATAGTTCCAAGGGCTTGGGATATTTTAGGCCAAATGGTTAACCTTCACCTGTGCAAAATTTAAACATTTTCTCCTGGCCTGGCAAAGAAACCATTGTTTTAATCAACCTTACTGTGAATATTATATATTATTGTATACTTTATTATTGCAATATTTACAACAAGATATATAAAATAATATACATAAATAGTAAATAAAAATAGCATTCTCAAGGACTTACACCTATGTGTCTACACCATAAAAGCTACTCCTAGGCTTTCAAGTAAAATTTCGCAGAGCACTGATCTAGTTTCAATGGGCTGCTCTGGAGAAGGGTGGGAAGACAGTTGGCTGGGGGGAAGCCAGGGGCTACAGGGAAGGGGATTGAGGACTGATGAGCGTAAATCCGCAGCACAGCAGTTCCAGCAAGAAGACGCAGCTGAGCACTGGCAGGAGGAAACTGGGTGAGCAGAGGCTGGGTGAAGGGAGCTCCCAGACTCCCAAGTGGACTATCTTTGAGCACAGAGCTGTAAAGTTAGAAGATAAGAACAGTAAAAGGAAGCTGTATTTTTGTTTTTGATTAAGCATTGCTCCACTGGGACCATGCTTTAGAGTAGCATATGAGTCATCTCACGATAAATTTTTTTTAAAAAAATTTTTATTTATATTATTGGAAAAGCAGGGGTGGGGTGGGGGGAAGACAGTGGAGACAGAGAGGCAGAGACATGGATCCCCACATGGCTGCAAAAGCCAAGTTTGAATCAGACTGAGGCCAGGGGCCTGGAACTCCATCCAGGTCTCCCATGCCAGCCCCATGATACAATTCTTCTATTTTTATTTTGAAAAGCATTTTCTTTATTATTTTTTGAGATAATATATTTTTAAATTTATATTATAGTGAGAGGCTTATTGGCTCCATTAAAGAGTTTAGCAAACAAAAAGTCAAAAGACCATAGTCCAGTAGGAAAATAGGCAAGGGCTGTACACAATGATCAAAGGGAAATGCGTTCAACTTCACTCACACAAAGTTAATTTTAAAGTAGTCACAAAAGCCATTAAAGCTAGCATTCCTTTGCTGTGAAAGCATCAAGGATACTAGGTGAGACAGAAGGATCTTATCACAAATGTCTTCAAGGCTAAAACCAAGGGGATTGGACTCCAGGGCCTCCAAGCGACTTCCACAATAGAAGTCTCCTTTTACAAAACCTGGTCTATGAAGTGCAGAGCAGAGCAGTGCTCACTAAGGGCTGGGAAGCAGGGAGACAGAGAGGACAGAGGCACGTGGCACAGCAGGCAGGGCAGTCTGGTATTCCACAGCACCGTGGGGGGACTATAGCTTACACCCATTTATTTATTTATTTATTTATTTTTTTTTTGACAGGCAGAGTGGACAGTGAGAGAGAGACAGGGAGAAAGGTCTTCCTTTGCCGTTGGTTCACCCTCCAATGGCCGTTGCGGCAGGCGCACTGCGCTGATTCGATGGCAGGAGCCAGGTGCTTCTCCTGGTCTCCCATGGGGTGCAGGGCCCAAGCACTTGGGCCATCCTCCACTGCACTCCCTGGCCACAGCAGAGAGCTGGCCTGGAAGAGGGGCAACTGGGACAGAATCCGGCGCCCTGACCGGGACTAGAACCCGGTGTGCCGGCGCCGCAAGGCGGAGGATTAGCCTATTGAGCCGCGGCGCCGGCCTTCACCCATTTATTCTACATTTAACCAGAGATAGAGCTTCTGAGCACAAAGGAATGACAAACGTTTAAGGAGAGTGAAATGCTACTCACTGTGATCTGATCATTATACGTGGAACACAAGTACTGAATTACCAAACTCTGCCCCTTAAATACACAGAATTATTATATGGAAATAGAAATGTAGGAAAATGAATTTAAAAATAAATCTGGCCTTTGGAAAATAATGTTAAGTAATATTTAAAAATTAAAGACATAAATTGATATTATTCTGTCCAAGGCACCATCACCACGTCACTCGGCCAGCCCTGAACTCTCAGCTTATAAACTGTCTTTAGGAGAAAGAGGATCTATGGTCTCGGGCCCTGACCTCTGGCGTGTGTCCCTCCAGCCGTGGGTAAGCTGGCTGTCTCTGCAGCTGCCCCCACATATCAGAGACTCTGCCACGTCAGCCTGCAGGGGGTTAGTCCCTTTCTGGGTCTGCTGTCTCCTTTAAGTTGGTTTTCTCTTCCTGGGGGACTTGTGTCCTGGGGTCAGCATCCTTGCGTCCTATCATCAAGAGAAAAAGAAAATTAAGCGCTGACATGGCAGAGAAGGGAGGAGGAGACGGCCTGACACCACTTTCCCGCATGAGCCCTGGGCTTGTGGCGAGAGAGGTGTGCGGAAATGCAGGGTCGGTGTGAGCTAGACCAAGTCTGGGGCTCTGCGGTATTAACATAAGGAACATCGACGTGGAGGGGAGACGAGCAGTCTGACACTGCTGAAGAACACAGTGAGCAGGAGGAAGGCAACCGCCAAGGCAAGGACTGGCTCTCGAGCCCCTGCGAGCCGTTCCCGGGGCCTCTGCGAGCCGTTCCCGGGGCGTGCACTTTGGGGAAGCCTTGGAGTGCTGTATGCAGAAAAGAACATGGGGTCGCGTGTTCACGCAGGTGGCTCTGTTTCGTTTTGTGGTCAGGGCCACGCAATTTTGTTGGCTGTAGCTTCACTTTCAATTCTTACTCAGACATTTTTTAGTTAATAAGGATCTGTTCAGGATGTAACACATTTATGAACTATTCTGATACCCATTCTGAGAGAGAAAGAGAGACGCAGTCACTTACAACAGCATCTGTTACTCACATGAACATTCACACACGTGCAACATAAGTGAGGATCCATCTGTTGGTGCCAGTTTATTTGCTCATTGGGACTTAATTCTAGTAGAAAATTGGACATAGCTGCTAACCAATGAGGCTGCTTAAGAAGAGTTTTGTATTGGAAACAGTGATTTCAATAGTAATAAATATAGTGGAAAAATATTTTTAATTCAATGACTGTTTAGAATTCACTATAGAATAACAATTTAAAAATTAATCATTACTGAAGTCAATTAACTGATTTTAAAAATGATTGCTAACTCTGAGTAAGCAAGTTTTTCCTGAACTTCTTACATCTGACAAATTTCAAATACCTTGGTTTCATTTTTTTTAAATATAGATTTGGGGAAAGCATCAGAAATCTTTACCCAAAACTTTAAGGTGCCAAAACTAGCTAGAATCAGATGTCAACACCTCTGAAATGTCAACACCATTTTTTTTTTGCTGGATAATTTCCTGTGATTTGGAATCATGATTTGGGGAATAATTTTGATTATTCAATTTTTTAAGTGTTCACTTTCAAAGAGGATATCGCCTTGAGACTTTCTTAACCAGTCAAATTCTCCAGGACCAGAAAACACACAACAGATTCAAGTTGCCTGCTTATTTCTCCAGGGTCTTGATCTCCTCACACTGGGCCAGAACCCTCTAGAATTCGGACTCCACGGTACACAGGCTTGTGTCTCATACCAGCTCATAAATTAGGAGGAAGGTGCCACTTGTGCTACTGCTATTTGATAGAACGGCCCGTGGGCGGGGGATGTGGGGGCTGTATGTGACCCATCCAGAATCAGGGTGGGGTTCTTGCACTTCTCCTTAGGTGGGGAAAAAAGTCATGAGTATTTGGCAAACTGACTTTCTGGTAGTTACTTTTCCCACACAGACACACAAAAATATTCTGGGGGGTAGGGGAAGTGGGGAAGAGAATAAAATCTTCCACTGTAAAATCAACATAACAAAGAAGCAACAGGCTGCTGTCCCCCTATGATTTGAAAGCTTAGCTTACTGATGCATCCACAGTGCCCAAGACTCTCTAAATGAGAACTCTAATCTCTAGTACCTCATACAGGTCGAATATCCCTCATCTGAAATGTTTGTGGTCAGAGTGTTTCAGGTTTTGGAGTTTTTTGGACTTTGGAATATTTGCGTAGACTTTGCCCGTTGAGCATCCCTAATCTTGAAATCTAAATTCCAAAATTCTTCGAGTATCATGTCAGCATTCAAAGAGTTTTGGGATTCAGATGTCTAGATCAGGGATTCTCAACCTGCATCACTGAAGGTTGAGAAACAACCTAACAGGAGAGAGAGGAGAACTCGTCCAGCAATGTGCTGTTGACCTCGTCCAGCAATGCAATGGGTAAGAGCTAAGAGGCATCTGGACCACTGCTTTCCCACAGGGAATCGCATATGTGAACAGCTTTAGCGGGGAAACCACGATCCCACTCTTTCAAGCTAGGGATGGTACTACCTTATTCTCTGGGTTCTGAGCTTTTGAAACAGATGGTTTGTAGCTTTAAAGTGAAAGAGGTGTTGTTTTAGGGAGGAAGGCAGAGAATGTGGCAGAGGCCTGTAAGAGTGCCCATGCCCCTAGGCTTTTCCTTTGCCTACTTTAGTCCCATCTACCAAGTTCCATAGCCTTCTGTGCTGGACTAGTTTTTCCTTCTGTTTGCAGGAGGAGTGGATAAAAGGTAAAAAAAAAAGGGGGGGGGGTCCTCTGGGGATGAGAGAGAAACACACTGACCCCACTTCCAGTGGTTGAGCTTTTCTCCAAAGAGGTAGATGCCGGCGCTCAAAACAAAGCTGAGAGAGAAGAAGACTGCGAGACCGACTGGGCTGAGTTTGGCAAACACAGGATACACCCACTTGCCCGTCTCAGAGTAGATCCACAGGACCCTGTAGAAAACAACAAGCCACAAAGGTCAGGCTATTGCAGGGGCAGCAACAGACATCTTCTCAGCATTGATGGGATGTCATAGCTCAGGCAGGCGCTAAAACACGTATGAGGGGCGGGGCCAGCATTGTAGCGTAGTAGGTTAAACATCCCATATGAGCACCGGTTCCAGTCCCAGCTGCTCCTCTTTTGATCCAGCTATGGCCTGGGAAAGCAAAAGATGGCCCAAATGCTTGGGTCTCTGCACCTGTGTGGGAGACCTGGAAGAAGCTCCTGGCTTCAGATCGACTTGACTCTGGCTGTTGCGGCCATTTGTGAATGGACCAGCGGATGGAAGACCTTTCTTTCTGTCTCTCCCTCTCTCTGCCTGTAACTCTGCCTCTCAAGTAAATAAATAAAATCTTAATTAAAGAAAAAAAAAGATATGAGGGGGTATTTGTCAACAACTGAAGTAGCCAAAGACCTGTGGTTGCTATTTTTTCCAGACAAATTTTCTTGATCCAATAAGGCATCTTGCTTCATGGGTTGGGCTGGGCTGGGCTGTTTTACCTAATCCATTAAAATTCAGTATTGGCAAAAGAATATAGGAGAACACAGAGCACATCGTTAGCCAAAGAGAGTGAGCGAGAATGGGAATGAGTCCTTTCCCCAAGATGTATCATTGCTGAGACATTGAACCTAAGATGGCACTACTTGCTGGCTCTCAGAGAAGTGGGTTTGTTTTCATGTGTGTCTAAGAGTCAGGCGCAGCTTTCCATAGCTCGCCAAGTCTACTGAGTTGGGAGGGGCAAAGATGGAGCCTTATTGCTATACTACTATGATATGCCTGGGGTTTAATTGTTAGCTCTAATTTTAGCTCTGCATATAGTCATGGATAGAGTGTTAAGTAGTAGCAATGGATGAATTTACAGAGAGGTTCCAATCTTGCTCATATGTGGACCAGAAGCCATTTCACTAAAGTCACGTGAAGGGAAAGAAATGCTAGGAGAGGATCTGGGATGTTTGAGTGGAGCCTAAATAGGCAGCTTGCTGGAAACCAACTGCACTGAAGATGCCAACATCCAAAATAACTTAAAAATTAAATATGGGGAAGCTGATGCATCAGCTATAGTTCATAATTGGTTAACAGTGCAGAGTTGGAACCAAGCTTCTGCGATTCTAAGTCTAGCACTGCCACCCATTAGCTATGCTGCATTCAGACATTAATTCAACCTTTTGGTTCCCCTCCCCTACTATTTAAGGTGGAGATCCATCAGCACACATCTTATAAAGCTGTTGGAAGGGTTACAGGAGTTAACGTGTATTTACTACATATGTATGTTCTATGTCAGCTATGTGGGACAAGGCCTGGCACATTGCAATCATTTGACAGGAGTTCAAACGCTTCCATCTCCTCTGAGAGGTGGTGCAGAGAAGGTGTTCCCAGAAAGCTTTCTTGGAGCTTGCCGATCCCCATAACCACATAAGCTGGGTTATGCTTCCGAAGCAGCAAAATTCATATTTGGATACTCCAAGTTGCCAAATGACTTAAGAAGAACTTAATTGTGTGCTTAACTAAATTTTCAGAAACTCAAGTGTGATCTCAACCATTTCAAATAATTTAAGTCTGTTTGATGTTTTGTAGAAGAGACAGGGCTAAAATTAAGGGCCAGGATAAAATGAGTCAAAGAAGGCCCCAGGGTGTAAAATTTCATAGATGATCTCTATGTCCCCAAGAGTACAACCAGAAATGTGGAAAGGCAAAAGCAACAAGCACATCCAACAGTGTGCAATGGGAAATAACATTTGCAAATCAAAGACCTAACAGAGGACTAATACCCAGCATATAGAAAGAACTTCTATAAGTCAATGAAACCCCTGAACAATGAGTTACAAGTAGATAAAGAATTTAAACAGACTTTCTATAGAGCAGATACACAAATGGCCAATAAACATACCAAAGGATGCTCAATTTGCTAGTGACTCAATAGATGCAAATCAAAACTCCTTTGAGATACCACCCCTCACCCACTAGGCTGGTTACTGTGAAAAAAAAAAAAATCAGAAAACAATAAATGAATGCTGCCTTTCACACTGCTCTTTCAACAGATCTCCACCTTGTCAGAAAAACATCTGAGCTCCTGAAGGCAGCCTACCCAGACCTGTCCTGCCCACTGTCCACTCCCTATGGGATCCTTTTGTTTATTTTTAAAATTATAATCATATTTTACTTATAAAAATAAAAGAGGAACGTAATTCTGGTAATGCTACCACATGGATGAACCTTGAGGGCTTTACATTGAGTCAAAGAAGTTCATCACAGGACAAATACTGTAGGATTCCATTCACGTGGGGAATTTAGTATCAAGTTCATAGGGATGGAAAGTAGAACAGCAGCTGTCAGAGTCTGGGGGGAGGAGAATGGGGCATGAGTGTTTAATGGGCCCAGAGCTCCTGTTGGGAAGGGAAGTTTCTAGAGATCAATGGTGATGATGACTGCACAATACAGAGGTACTTGATACTGTTGAACTGTACACTTAACAATGACTAAGTTGGTAAACTCTGTGCTTTGTGAACTTTACCATAATTTGAAAAAAAATGTAAGGCGGCATCAGTCTCAAAGTTGACCAAGTCAAGGGCCAGCATTTGGGCCCTTGTGCTGGCTGTGCTGCTCTCCCAAGCCCATCTAGATGCTTTTCTCAGACTTGTAATGAGGTGACTACAACAAAAAGAAGCCTTATCAATGCTCTTCTTCCAATACTAGAAATCCTTACGCTGTGCATCCCATGCGTGTGTTTGGGGATAACCAGGGGCTTCTTGCCTGTATGATGGCTTCTCATGACTGGGCAGAGATTTATAAGGGGTAGGAAATAAATATCCCCAAGGGGCCAGAGCTAGCGGCTTGGGGTCAGCAAGATTGGAATACAGTACAGTCAGCTTGCTGTAATTAGTCCACTTTGTTACCTTTATATCTGAACATTAGGGCTTTCTAATACTATGGCACATGTCTATGGGATGGTCTACATATAAGGACGTCTTCCCCCAACCCCCAGCCCTGTCCTCGAGGCCTGGAACATCAGTGTTTGCTGCGGTTTTGTTTCCTTCAGTACAAAGCTCATAAAGTAAGGTTCCTGAGGCCAGCTACACAACTGTGTATCTTCACAGAGAGTGTGCAAAGGAAGCCATAGAGTGCTAACTGACAGCGGAAAAAGTCATGGAAATTCAAACAGGGCATGAGGCACGAGTATGCAGAGAGGTGTGAGAGAGGAGACAGGCTCACTGTCAGTTGGCATCACTTCTATATGGCCTGTGTGAGTAGAGAGAGAGAGAGAGGCAGTAAACACAATGGGCTGGAGGAAGATGGAAAATGTGATACATCTCCTGCCTCCATCAATATCAGCTCTACTCTCTCTCTCACCCTCATGCTCCAGCCCATGAAACCATATCCACTGTTCCTCTTAAATTTTTTCCAGTGCACCTGTTTTATTCCAGGCTAGGCTTCCTGTCATCATCTCCCAGCTGGGCTTCCTTGCTCCCTTCAATCCACTGCACCTGCTGCAAGCCACCAGTAACCCAGCAGTCTTTCTAAATGCATTATCTGCTCATGGCACCACTCTTTCAATGGATCTCCACCGTGTCAGAAAAACATCCAAGCTTCTGAATCCACCCTACCCAGCCTTGCCCTGCTCACCCTACATTCTACATGGGATCCCTTTGTTTCTTTTTAAAATTCTAATTGTTTATTTATATGAGAGGCAGAGAGAGAGAGAGCGCGCATTCCCATATACTGGTTTACTCCCCAAATGCCTGAGAGGGATAGATAAATCCAGACAAAAGCCGGGAAACAGCTACTCAACCCAAGTCTCCCATGTGGGTGGCACCGACCCAACTACTTCCCCCAACATCTGTGTCCTCCTAAAGTGTGCATTAGCAGGAAGCTAGAATTAGGAGCAGAGCTGGGACTTGAACCCAGACACCCCCACACAGGAGTGTCCCAAGTGGTTTCTGACCAGCAGGCCAAATGCCTATCCCCTTCCTGGTTCTCAAACGCACAGAGCTGTGCAGTTTCTGAGCCTTCAGCCCTGCTGTTGTCTTCACTTGGAATGCTGCTGAGTTTTCTATTTCCTGGAACAGCCTCTGCTTGCCCTGTGCTGAAGGAATCATACTCACGCTTCAAGCCTCAGCTTTAAAGTCCATTTTTCTAAACAAGATTTCTGGAAGATTGTCCACCCAGGCAGCATTCAGTTAAGTTCTTATGTCACTTGCTCCCGTGCCTTTGTTGCTTACGGGGTTGTTTTCCCCACTAGCCTGACAGCTCTGCAAGGACAGGGATGGTCTCCATCGGGTGCATCGGTCTCCCAAGTGCCCCAGCACAGCCGGCTCTCTATCTTTATGTGAATGGCTTTCTGTGGTGAAGCTCCTTAACTCCTGCTCACTGCAGCTGCTGCAGATGGCTCTCTGCTGCCTAAGCCACCAAGGCCAGCAGCCTTGGAAGACTGGGACGTGTGCCCTGTAGCCTTCCAAGTTTGGTTTGTCTGATGCTCGCTTTGTTAACGCTATCAAATCAGCCCGCCCTCCTCTCCTTCCTGGGAGCAGTGTTAAAGGCCCTTCCTGAGTCACCTGTGGGGTAGGTCTGTGTGAGCCACGCCAGGTAGGTACCACCTAGTAGCCCCCAAAACCTCTTAGAGTCTTCTCATTCTAAATCTCGAAGCATCGAAAGGAAATTCAGGCCTTCCGTGTCTTAGTAGTGGGGAAATACAGAACACCTGTGGGTTAGAGGGAAGCTTTTGGCAGGTAATTGTTAAAGTGTTAACCCTCATTTCTGTATTGCCAGCCCAGCGGAATAAAGCAAATAAAAGGCGTGGTGAGAAACTGTGAAATGAGAGTGTTGGGCAAATAGTTTGCCTGGATGGTGAAAACACCAGCAATGACGAGAGTCCTCGCGACGCCCCAGTCATGGCGCTGGAAACTGCTGCCCAGCCCCTTTCTGAACCATCTGCTTCCTGTGTGAGGCCTCCTCCTCCCTCAGGGGACTGGGCTTCTTGCTTCTGGCCAGCAGGGCTCAACCACCTGGGTCCCCGCAGCCTCCCTGTCCCCCTTGGAGCTGCCAGGTCTAAGGTTCCAGATGGAAGTTCCTCTAGGCAGGGGGTTCCTAATCTTAGCTGAAGATTAGAATTGTCTTGGGGACCAAAAATTCCCAGTGCTCAGGATATACCCTGAACCAATCAGAACAGAGCTTTTTTGGAATTGGACCTAGCCATGTATTGGATTTTAAAGTGACTTTTTAAAATTTTACCCCAAATTATTTCTTTCATAATTCATCTTCATAGAATCAACATGTTTGCAGACCATGCACTTAAAATAATTAGAAGTATTTATAACAATTGTTTTAATGATTTTTACTTTGTATTTACCCACTGTATGTCAATTAATCCGCCAAACCTATTCTGTTATTTAATGATGAGTCCCAGCTGTCTCCCACTTGTGACTGCAAAGCTGTTATCCCTTTCAGACTGCTGATTTCTCTAATTTCTGTTACAGGCCTGCGGGTGAGCAGGAAGAATGGGAAGTGTAGATAACACTCCCCTCTCCTAGCGTTCACCTCCACCCCTCTTCAGTTTATACTGCAACAGGGCTCGAACCCAAATGTTGATAAGAAGGATGCATTGTATAGCACCATCAGGTCTATCTTCACCTTTCTCCCCACTGAGATTCTGTGTAATACAGTTACAGATGACCTGCATGGTCCCAGCTCAAGGTCATATTTCAGGAGACAGCAACAGTGGCCCTGGGAGGGAACTCACTGTAACATAGGTGGGAGAAGGGTATGCTGTTGTTGACTATCACAAGGTGGCTAGCCCTGGAACTCAACCCCAGCCCCAGTTATTTTTTTCTTATTAAAGATTTATTTTATGGGGGCTAGTGCTGTGGCACATTGGGTTAAAGGCCCCAGGCTGGCATCCCATATGGGCGTCAGTTCAAGTCCCATCTGCTCCACTTTTGATCTGGCTCTCTCTATGGCCTGGGAAAGCAGTGGAAGATGGTCCAAGTCCTTGGGCTCCTGCACCTGCATGGGAGACCTGGAAGAAGCTCCTGTTTCTTGGCTTTGGATTGGCTCAGCTCCAGCCATTGTGGCCATTTGGGGAGTGAACCATCGGATGGAAGACTCCCCCCCCACCCCAGTGTCTCTGTAACTCTGCCCTTCAAATAAATACTTAAAGGTAGAGTGACAGAGAGAGAGGTCAAGACAGACAAAGATCTTCTCTCCCATAGTTCACTCCCCTACATGGCTGCAACAGCCAGGGCTGGGCCAGGTAGGAGCCATGTGTCTGGAACTCCATTAGGGTCTCCTTGAGCCATCTTCTGTTGCCCTCCAAGACACATCAGCAGGGAGCTGGATCAGAAGCAGAGCAACTGGGCTTTGAGCCAGCACCCCCTTGTGGGATGCTGTTGTCACCAGTGGCAGCTTAACCCATTCACCACACAGCCAGCCCCACCCACCTTGGGCAGTTCTTAATGTATCATTGGAGTCAGGTGTGTGGGGACATGTGTGTGTGTGTGCGTGTGTGTGTGTGTAAATGGTGCGTGAGTTTTAAAATATTGTTATGTGTAGGGGCCCAGGAAGCTTTGTTGGGAGACCTCACTCAAATGAGCAGAACATAGCAGAAAGAACCCTCTTTCTTAGCTCCAAGGAACTGGGATTGGGAGGTGACGTCACAAGCATCTTCCCGAAGACTAGGACATAAGGGCATTTCTGTGGGACACTCACCCTTAGTGTGCACCAGCTTACACACTAGCATAGACTGCAACTACATTGGCAGGTTTCTGGTCTACCAAAGGCAGGGGGCTAGTGTGTTCCAGCCCAGCTGGGGTTGTTGCTGTGGCCAGTGGTGGTGTTCTACTTCTATCAACAGAGAGGGCCAATGGGCAGTGGCATCCTTGACAGAGGGAAGGCAATGCTAAACTTTCATGCTGTGCCAGGTGGAGGCACTGGGCATGGGAGGCTGGGGATGGTAGCTTTGCCATTTGTGGGGGAGAGCAGTGCTCAGGACAGTGTATGCCGTGGGTAGCATGGTGTGCAACACAGGTGTATGTGAGTGCCCCATGGATTACTGGAACTCTGGAAGCAGAGGCTTTGGAAGACTGGACCTCCTGTATAGACCCAGACAGAAGGGGGCTTCAAGAACCCAGATGTGGGAGATCCCTGGAACTGTGGAATAGCCATGAAGAGGAATAAGATACGGTGAATAACTCAGATAACTTAATTCTGCTAATTTTTATTTTTATATTATTTTGTTTTATGTTGCTTCCCATCTCTTGTCTCTCCAATTCATTTTAAGTGCTAGTGTCAAGATCTACTTTTTAAAGCATGATTCTCTGGCCTAGTGACTAACACTTCTCACTCTTACCCAAACCCTGTAGAAATAAACAGCAGCAAAAACACATTCTCTTGTTTTCTAGATAGACAACCTCTAGTTCACCTCGGTGAGTTTTTAACTTTATGATGGTGCAGAATGATAGGTAGTGAGTAGAAACCATAGCTGCCAGTCAACTGTGCAGCCCTACAGTGTACTATGATGCTGAGCAGTAGGGTGGACGCATTCCACGCATTTTCCTCTTACGATATGCTCAACTTTGGTTGTGTTCCTCGGGACATACTGTCTGTGTGTGTCTCACCTCTAGCGTGCTATCCATGAGGCCCTATGAGTGCCTGGTTTTAAAGTCATTTCATCCCAGTCTCTTTCACCATAGGCCCAGCTAAAGAGAAATTCCTGAGCATTGCTGTCTCGAGTTCTTCACTCTCTTGGTCTTGGGGCTGTGTTATTCTTGCTCACTTTCTCCCATTGTTTTGCAGTGCCAACCCCATCAGTCCTTGAAGCTGGAGCCTAGCACACAGCTTCCATGAAACCCTTCCCACCCAGCTCAGGCTCCTCCTTCTCTGTGATCCTATGGCTCCTTGCAATTTCACTCCATTCCATCTTGTGTCCTTACAGTTTGTATGCATGGCTCATTTCCACTTCTTAAGTATAAACCTCCTACAGGTTGAGGCTTGGCCTTATATGACTTTGCTTTTCCCAGCAGGACAGCCCCCTGTTAGGGGAAACATTTGGTCAATAAAAGAGTGAATAAGAAGCAGCTTAAGGGACAGTTCTATTTTTCTTCTCCTCACCACTGCTTCGGAGAGAGCGTGGTGAGGTGTTTTGGGGTTAGGCAGCAGGGAGGAGTGAGTGAGCACCCGTATTTATAGGTGACTAAAGCTCTCCAGAGGAAATGAAAGATTTGCAGTCATTACTACTTTGCAAAACTCGATTTTCCCACTTGGGGACCAGCCCTCCAACTCTGCATGCTGAAAAATAACAGAAAGCAAACACCACAGGCAAGGCTGTCCCCACGGCCTCGGGGGCTATTTTTAGGTCCTTGTAACGTGGTGTCGGCTGTGAGATGCTTCCCCAGGTCAGAGCTGCAGCTCTTCAGCTCACTCAGGTTTCCTTCTCCTGCTCCCTCTGGCCCAGGCTGGTGTTCCTCACCTCACTCCCGCTGGGCCGTTTCCCCATTTGACCATTCAGATTGGCACACTCAACAGCTGACCCATAGCCACGGCCCTCAAACATCTCCATGGATAGCCACAGTTTGTGGAACTTGCTGGTGGCCGTCTGTGGCCATGAGGGCCCTTGGACATCCACACATTGCATAAGGATAGAGATGCAGGCAGCCAAGAGTCAGAGCTCCCCTAACTAGAGAAGTGGCAGAGATAAGAAAGCTCTCACCAGTGTAACAATGTAAAAGGTCCTCATCCACGTGTAATTATTCTAGCAAAGGATGGGGCTTAGTGGACCCAACACTCATTAATTATAACAAGGACAAAATCCCGAGCCACCTCCTGTCCTCACTGTGCACAGTCCTGCTGGGGACAGCACTCCATCCCTTCCTTCTGCTTGTTCCATTACCATTACCTATGATGTCTGTTCCGAGTATAGAGCTGAGAACAACTAGAATGTTGTAAAAGGTTTCAGAGTGCAGAGACTTGGTCAAGCTATTTCGCCTTCCCATGCATCCAGGATCGGGCAGAGTGGCTTTGCATAAACTGAGAGTTGAACAAATACCTGGTCAGGTGGATACAATGGAAAGAGAACTGGATTTGGGAACAGAAGATCTCAACTTAAGTTGGCTCAAGTCCCAGCTTTGTTCTTCCCACCATCAACCCCCACCAACTGACCTTGGGCTTGATGGCTAACCCACTTGGAACTTCAGTTTTCCAGGTCTAGGTGATAGATGTCACCTTTTGTCAACCACACTCTCTGATTTGATTTGTGAATTGACTGATATTATCATCCGCTGGCTAACATCATCAACCCTTGAGTCACCACAAATGTCATCAACCAGTCTCTATATCTTGCTCCTCTTTGTCCACACTTCGGCCAGAATCATGCTTTGGTTGATCTTTATTCCATAAGCTGCACCATTTCCCTCTGCTTACAACTTTTCCATAGAAAAGCACTTGGCTTAAAAGTCCTGACTCACTGATGTTGATCCATGACCTAGCTTTTCCCTATCCTCCAATGCAGCCATAGCCTCTGCTTCTCCAGCCCTTGGCAGATGCACTTCTCTCTGCTTAAAGATGTTTTCCACATCCCTTTTGCCTTATGTCTAATCATTCTTTGGGTCCCATCTTAGATAAGCCTTCCCTTTAAGAAGCCAGGCCTGAACACCTCTGTGTACTGACAGCACCCCAGGCTGCCCTCCATTGCAGTCTTATCACCCTGTCTTCCCACCATCTCTTCATGGTCTTCTTTTGCACACAGTCCCTAAGGTCAGCAGGTTTCTTGTACATCATTGTGTCCTCAGCATCTTAGTACAGTGCCTGGTGCTGCTGAATAGCTGCATGGGCATCGGATGCACTGTCCCCATCCCCCACCACCGTGACCCTCCTCCTCCAACCTCCCAGTTTCCCACATCATCAGAACACACCCTCAGGTACAGAGAAGCCATGCTTCTGGCCACAGATTGTCATGCTTATGGTCAATGCAATTTCCCCCAATAGTAGCTGTGAGCTTATGAATCACTTATCCTCTTGGTTTCCAAAGAGAAAAAGAATAAGGGTCAGATAAATGCACTGCTGACCAGCTTTCAAGTCCTTAGGTAGAACAAGTTAATAAGTCAGGGCTGCTAACTTGTATATGATGTCTCTAAATCACACTTAACAAGGAAGTGCATGGTGGATTAAATCCACCAAAAAAAAAAAAAAATCCAGAGCACACAAATCCATGTGTATACTTAGCTTCTACCTTGCTTATCTTTTTTAAAAAATAAATATTTATTCTTATTTATTTGAAAGGCAAACATGAGGTGGCAGATGGCAGAGAGAGAGAGAGAGAGAGAGAGAGAGAAAGAGAGAGAGAGAGAGAGAGAGAGAGAGAGAGAATCTCCTATTCATAGTTTACTCTCCAGATATCCATCATAGCCAGAACTGAGCTGAGCCAAAGCCAGAAGCCAGGAACTCCAGGTCTCCAATGGGTGGCACAGGGACCCAACTACTTGAGCCATCACCTGCTGCCACTGATCGCCACTGATGGTATGCATTAGCAGGACATAGGCACTGAGAATGGATTCTGGACTTGAACCCAGGAATTCCATATGAAATGTGGGCATCCTAAGCATCTTAATCCCTGTACAAAACACGCCCCTACCCAAACCATGCTACTCCTCAACACATACAGCAGAAAGAAATATCTTCATGCCTGACCCAGGGCCCAGATGCTCTATCTTTAGGGATGTGTGTTTTGGGAAAAGCCTGCTATGGTATACACATAGTTTACATCCTACCACTGACCATTCTCATACCAAAGAAAGACCCTGGTTAGTAATCTTGGTAAAGCCTCAGAATCCTTCTCAACACAGTGCTTCAACAGTGAAGCCTTGCTTTCTAAAAACGTCCTTTGTTAAAATGAAGAGGTCCCAGAACAGCTTAGATCACTGAAGGCTTGGGATAGGATCATTGAGCAAGTACTCCCTTCAAGACAGGAAAAGCAGGAAAAACTCTGGGCTCCCAGGAAAAGAGCCGTGCAGAAGGGTGGGGGCAGAAGACAGCACAAAAGGGAAGGAAGGTCTAGGGGAGGACCAGCATCTGAGTTCTGGACACCGAGTTCCTTTGCTCTAAGGCAAAGGCTGTGAACTCCATCGAAAAGGCATTGCTAGATCCCACGTGTTTGCTCTCTCGGCTTGCATCCCTGACAAAGCCCTCGTGCAGCAGGGATTGGGGACCAGCCAGATTGTCACACATGAACAGCCTATGGGGGTCTAGAGAAAGAATGCTGATGAGTTGCCATTCTGCAGACCTTGGGCTTCCCTTGCCCGTTTCAGCAGAAGCGAAAGTGAGGTGCTGGATGAGGAGGCCAGAGAGCGCGAAGGGCTGTCCCCAGCCCCTGGGAGGAGAGTCAAGCACATTCCCCTGATTGCAGACCCCCGGGGCGGCATTCCTGGGAGTCAGTGTCGCCAGGCGGTTGAAGGATGAAATCTAGGCCAGCTACTGAAATCATCTCCCACGCCTCCAGCTAGGCTGCTCTGCAGGCCCCCAGGCAGTTGTCCAAATGCCCTCTAGGAGTTCCGATGCCAGATGTTGATGCAAATAAGCCCATAATGATACAGGCAACGGGACTGGACCAACTTAGCATGCTTCCCTTGTCAAATCCCTTTTTAGATGGAAGAGATTTAGATGCCTTAGATCATTCAGCCATTCTAACATTTTAATTGCAAAGGGAACCGCAGATCAACATTTTCTTGGGAAAGCAACATGTGTAGCTGTGCAAGGATGAGCAAGAGAGAAGCTGTGACTTGTTCTGTGTGTGTGCACACACCTGTATGTTCCTCTGCACACGAGCTTTCCGTGAGTATTAAAATCAAACAATAAGATGCCTTCTTACTCGGAAATTTAAGGATGGTTAGATCCACATTAAAACAAGATAAAGGGACTCTGACAGAAGAGTCTGTTTTCTGGAATATTCCTGAGGGTCCTGGATGACAAGCTTATGGTGACCTTCTCCAGGCACTTCTTACCTGCTGATGTAAGCAAGGCTACCTGCAGCCAACAAGGTGAGTCCCGCCTTCCTTGATGGGTAGTGATGTGGCCTCAGGACGATTTCGAGCAGTGAGAGGGGCACTATGGAAGTGTGCTGCGGGAGGAGAAAAGATGCGACATCGTAAGGGGAGCCTGGCTGCCTGCAGTACACAGCGCCCTCTCTCCCCTCCCCAGGCTGTCTTCCTACATGCTGCTACATACACATTTTTCAGAACTTGGCTTCCATGCCTAAGGACCTACTGGGGTCCCAATTGTCTACCGTGAAGGTTCGAATTCCTTTGGCTGGCTACCAAGGATCTTTGCAAAATGCTATCACCCTCTCTGGTCTGGAACTCTCCTAACACACCTACACATGTGCCTGAGCATACACAGTGCACATATTTCATACATGTACTCACACACACAAACTCACATATACATACCTGCATCCTCACACATATGTGTATGCACACACACACACACACACACATGCAAACTCACATATAGGTACCCGAGCTTATTCACACACTACCCACTGTTCTACATAAACACACACACACACACACACACACACACACACCCTCCACTAGAACAAAGCCAGGCTCTTCAGTCTCCTTGCTGCTTAGCCTGCTACTGCCATGTCCAGATGTCCATCTCCGCCTCGTTTTCTTGCAGACTCTGCCTTTTCTTCCCTCCCTGTTCAAATCCTTTATATTCTTTGCAGTCAAGGCAACCTTCTAGGATCCTGTCTGAGAATCTTAGTCTTTCCAGTTTCTCTCACTCAATTCTATTGCCTGTCTATCCCGTGCCGTGTAGTCTATCACTTGGGATGCGTGTTCACAAGCTCTGGGGGGCCAGACAGCACATCGCACTCCATCTTTGCCTTCTACCTTGTGCTCAGCACCACGGCACGGAGCTCAGACCTGCTGACGTGGAGGCACCATGGGACACGCGTGGGCTCCTTCTGAGCCCCTCCATGTCCACCCCCTTCCCTGCATCACCCCCGCATCATAACCATCTGTTTCCTCACATCTTCCAAGCCCTGAAAACCAGATTTTTAAAAAATGACGCAGTCAGGAAGTGAAGTCTTTAGGAATAGTGGTGTTTGCAGATGTGAGAACTGCTGGGGCCCATCCCTGTCTTCTGGGGGACGTCACTGACGTCCCCTTGCACCGGCTTTCACGGACTGGAAACGCTTCTGAGGCCCTTCTGCTACGCTCTGCTTCCTGGCACTGTCCACCAGCGCTGGTGCTTTCTATTTTTTTATACTCCTAGTTATCCTTCCTCCCCTATTCCTGCTCCACACTCGCTGCAGCTCTGGGTAGCCTCTCACACCCAGAGGCTCTCCCTGCAAGCTCCATCGTACTATCATTGCATCCTGAATGGTGTCTGCACCATTGATGTGTGCAGTGACACACATCCTCGGGTGTAGGAATGCCCAGGGGGCCTCTGCTCATATTCCATGCCCAGCTATGTGGCTAGAACTCCAGGCACCAGCTCTCAGCAGCCTTCGGTTCTCAGCCCCAGAAGTCTTAGGCTCAGAGAGCAGATGCAGGAGGCTGAGCTATCAATGGCCAGGTCAGGAGGACAAGACGAGCCTCCATAACTGGTGTGTGACAAGGTTTGATGGTGCAGGGCTGTGTGGCAAGGAAAGCCTTGAGGATAGGGCATCCCTGCGTGGAGAGGCCTCCTGCTGGCCCCAGCCAAGGCTGCCGCCGGACAGCTCAGAGCAGTCGGGCATCTCCATGGTCTTGACCCTCACATTTCAGTAACAAGGCTGGGAGGAGGACACGGCACAGCGATCACAGCCTTTGCCCATTTTTGCCTGAAGTTGATCTTGAATATGTGACCGATTCAACACACACTGGGAAGAACTTCAGGCCCAGTCTCCTCTCCTGCTCATTCTATCTTCTGATTGTCACCTGCTGCTCCAATGTCTCTCCCTCTGATAAAGGAACATGGTGTTTCAGGGTCCCTACTTCCGAATGGAACAGTGGGCTAGTTGCGCCATCTCCCTAAACTTGCTTCCTGGGTTACCAGCTGGGGCAGTAGGTGGGCCAGGCCTCCTAAGGCATGGCCATGAAGACCGCAGTCAGTGCTGGTGCAGTTCTTGGCCAGGAGCCCCTCCAGAAAGCACTGGCGATGCTTGTGACAGCTCATTTCACTGGGCCACCACAGTGGGGTGAGGGCCGGGGTCTGGGATAGCCACGGCTCCATGTGCTTGGATATCCCCTAGCCTGTGGTCTGCAGGAGCCACTGGAGAACGAGCCACACCCTCCCTGCAGCCCTCCCAGCCCTGGCTTTGTCTGTCAGTGCCTCACACTGATGCCATCTCCGTCCAGAGGCCACCCCGGAAGGCGAGGGATGGAGCCACTTGTCTACCAGCCACTGTGCCAACTTCACTCTGCCACAGCCAGGATGAACCAACTTCTATTAAGCACCATTAGCAGGCCCATTATACCAGCCATCGATCCGGTAGATTTTATTAACCCTGCCCGCATTGTGCCACTCCCGTTCTCTGCGTTCAAGATCGTTCGGAAGAGAATTCCTGTGGAATCAGACGGCGGGTTCGCATTAGGAGTAAATGAGTTCACGGTGATGAGCGCTTTCACAACAAACAACTCGGGGATGCATGGCTGGCCACTTCTCCGAGGAGGCTGCCCTCTGCCAGGGACATTCAATTGGATTTCCAAATGAATTCTCCCGGATGGCTTCTGGGAAATTTACTTCAATGATGTCATTAGTGATGGGCCATATACTGTGGCTTCACACTAGCTAAGAGGTCTTTAAAAAAATTCCATTTTCTGGTTGGGGCTGGGGGTGGATGGGAGGAATAGGTGAAGGCTGCATTCTGGGAGCTTTCTAAATATTGAACTCCTGTAACAGGCAAGCATGATGCAATAAACCTCTTAGTATTTCAAAGGTACTGGGGCTTCACTCCACACTGACAGAACTTACATAACCCATGTCAGACAGCATATATTTCAAAAACAACCACCAAAAGGAAGGAAGGAAAAAAAAATTCAAGAAGAGGGAAAAAAAATCAAATATGCTTTCTGCTTCCAAAAATTCTAATAATTAGGCTGGGATTGACACAAATTAGAATGCTGCCAAAAATTACTGAAAACAGTGACTCATTTTGTATTTCAATTAACAGTTTCTCAGTTTCCCTTATACACAGTGAAGCTGACAAAAATTAATTATCTCAGAGGGGGGAAAATATTTCCTTCCACAGTAAACAAAACATCTTGATCTGAAACAATAGCATGTATAAACAGAGGGGACGGCGGCGGGAAGCTATCTCTCCTTGTCAATTAAGTCATCATTTGATTAGAGTTTCCTTCCAATAGCTCTCTCCCAAATGCACTGGTTATCAGGAGAGCGCTGCTCTTTTCTACTCAGGGATACCTTGCCCTCCTGGTCTCCCTATGGTGCTGGCTTCTATCTGAACATCTGCAAGACAGACTATAAGCAGGAAACATTGATTTAAGCATGAGTAGAATAATTGCACTTTAGATTCTCTGGTTGGAAAACAGCCCTGTAGATAAGTATGCAAACGTAGCCGTCCATAGAAAATTCTCACAAGTTGCCAAGAGTGGAACATGGAAAATAACAATGATTTAAGCACTTCTTTCAAAGCAGATAAATAGCTGTTATAAACGATTTCTCTGCATGTGAGCTCACACTTACAAGCGGACGCACTCTGCCTGGCTCTTGAGAAAGAGTTGTCGAAGGGATAGCCTGTGCAGCAGACAGCTCCTCCCGGTCAGGAAGCCTCCAAAGATGACATGGAGGGCGGGGCTGATAGCACTCTGTCTCAGGGGCAGGGTGGGGGTGGGAGTGGGGGTGGGGCAAGAGGACTCAGTTTTCTCCAGTGTAAGAAATTCAGGGGGGGCTGGCGCCGTGGCTCACTTGGTTAATCCTCCGCCTGCGGTGCCAGCATCCCATATGGGCACTGGGTTCTAGTCCTGGTTGCTTCTCTTCCAGTCCAGCTCTCTGCTGTGGCCCGGGAGGGCAGTGGAGGATGGCCCAAGTGCTTGGGTCCCTGCACTTGCATGGGAGACCAGGAGGAAGCACCTGGCTCCTGGCTTTGGATCGGCGCAGTGTGCCAGCTGTAGCAGCCATTTGGGGAGTGAACCAACGGAAGGAAGACCTTTCTCTCTGTCTCTCACTGTCTAACTCTATCTGTCAAATAAATAAAAAAAAAAAAAAGAAAGAAATTCAGTGGGCCCACACATTTAAAAAAAGCCAGATGATAACATTTAAAAATACCATCTCTGCTTGCTGGTTTCCTCCATCCCATCTCCCTCTTGGGCTGTCTGTTGAGTTTGCGCTAACCCCGGTTAAGAAGGCCGAGTCCAGCCCCTCTGACCAGTCGGCCCCTGGCTTTCTCCTTCAGGGACTCTGTCCTAACCGGGAGCTTACCTACGTGCCTAATTCACACCGGCCTCCACGTCGCCTTCTTTCCTCTGTTTAAGCAACACTGGTGAGAGTCCTGATACTGGGTCCTAAAAATCGAACCCCTGATTTTCTCTCTTCCCGCACCAAGGTCCCATCCCCCAGGTCTCTAAGATAACGCCTGTGGTTTGTTTCTGGTGCTAACATATCGATATCTTTTTCATAGGATTTTAGCACTTTAGCACAATTCTCATTCTGGGGGTCTGTTAGGGAGGATTTCTGGCTAACGGTACATTAGATTTGTCTTTTCTTTTTATTTAAAAAACTACACCCCACAAAATCTCCTCGGGGACCAACACAAGGTCAAAACATCAATTAAGACTTGAAACATAAACACAACCACCACGGAAGTGGAAGCAATGCCACTGCTCGCAGCCTTGTCATTACACAGCTGGATCATGTTCCTTTAGCTGGAAAACTCCACGTACTACAGACACACAGTAACGGTTGCTTCGTGAATCCACATAAGGTGACCACTGGCTTGCCAGCCTCGCATTGGCCACCTAACAACTACCTCGCTCTTTAGCGCTTCCCTCAGTCTCTGCCTCTAACTCCTACAGGTAGGGACGGTGATGATGATCTTTGACGCGTTTCCTGGAGTATTTTGTGCCCAACAGTAGAGCCCAGCTATATTTGCTGTGTCCCTTACACTGCTAAGGGCACAGCTGGGCTTGCAGCAAATCTGAAAGAGGGAAATCCGGAAATGCACAAGCAGGCTTTAAAGTTTCTATCTGGAGGGGACTTATTTATTTTAAACTCTTCCATCTGTGCTACCTGTAGGAGTCTTTTCAGTCATAAATAATAATGTTTTTAAAGAGAATTGGATGTGTAAATTCCCTCTCCCACTTTCTAGGAATTCAAGTGCACAGTCAAGGCTCCACTGTAATTAAAGAGTCAATGTTACAATGCCTCGGGAGGAGGAGGGATCTGGAGAGAGAAGCCACACACAGGAGGAGCCAGGCTGCTCTTTGATCTCCGCTGTCTACCTAGGTGGGCTGCCACAGGTTGCTCAGCCTGCAAGCAGAAGTTAAAAACCAGCAGTCTTATTTAGGTCAAAGAGTAATAAAGTTTGCAATTTACTCTCAAATGCTCCAAAACCAAGATACGTTAATGAGTGGTTGGATGGATACATTTATGATAAAGCAAAAATAGTTAACTATTTACAGAGGAATCTAAGTGCTGGGGGAAACAGGTGTTCTCTGTAAAATTCTCTCAACCCTGCTTTACAATTGCAAAAGCTCATAATAGATCGTTAAGGGGAAAGTGAATAGTTTTTACTGACCTGGAACCAGAAATGAATGGTCTTTCGGGCCAAGGAAGAAAAGAGACAGAGAGAAAGGTCTTCCTTTTTCTGTTGGTTCACCCCCCTCCCCACAATGGCCGCTGCGGCTGGCGCACCACGCTGTTCTGAAGCCAGGACCCAGGTGCTTATCCTGGTCTCCCATGCGGGTGCAGGGCCCAAGGACTTGGGCCATCCTGCACTGCACTCCCGGGCCACAGCAGAGAGCTGGCCTGGAAGAGGGGCAACCAGGACAGAATCCGGCGCTCCGATTGGGACTAGAACCTGGTGTGCCGGCGCCGCAGGCAGAGGATTAGCCTATTGAGCCACGGTGCCGGCCAAATCTATCAATTTTTAGGACTCCACTTCCAGGCTCTGGTTGATACATGATTGGACTGTTTGGTTGCATAGTATGATTGAGTCTGTAACGTGGCCTGCAGAAGCCCTGGTGACCTGGCCACCTGTCCTGTCTTAGTTCCATGAGCTGCTCCCCCACTCTTACCTCCTAATTCCTCTGCTCTCCCACCTGCAGACCACGGTTCCCCCTCTCACCACTGAATCAGCGCTCACTTGTCCTCCCTGCCCCCACACATAATCCCTTTAGGCCTTCTCACTTGACAGGGCTCAGAAACAACAAGTCCCACTCCTTGGAGTAGCTGAAACCCCTGCGCTCATTCCCATCTCGACATCACACGAGTGGATTCACCTTACACGGACCAAAGTCTTCCAGGGACGGAAGCAACTCAAAGCTTCGGGCTGTCACTGTTTTCACACCGGTGCCTAGAATAGTGCTTCACCTACCCCAGCCACTTAATATTAATGGCATTAACTAATGAGTATATGAAACATAGTGGAGACAAGAGGAAGCCTGGGAAGCGAATCCAGACCAGCTAAAAAGTCAGTGCAGCCGTATGCCAGGCAGTATCCCGGGTAGCAGGATTGGGGAACTGCTCCCTTTTCTTTCCCACAACTGCAGAAAGAATCCCACATCTTGGAAATGGGGATGGGGGATGGGTGTTAGCAGGAAGCCTTGAGCAAGTGTGACTCCTGCCACCTGTCCCATGGCACTCAACTGTGAACTCAACAAAGGGCACCGCCATAGAGGAGCCAGCAGCTCCGTCACAAGCTAAAGCGACGCGGCCAGCAGAGACTGTCCTTGTCCATTGTGAGACGCATGGGGCTGTAGCCTCGGTCCTGAGGTTGGGCCAGGTGGAAAGGGCCCCAAGCTTCACTCTTATCTTCCCTCCACCCTTTCCTTCCTCTTCATCAATCTGCAATCCAGCCCTCCTCCATGTGTCTTGCCTGGCTCTGCATGGCACACACAGAAGCTTGTCGTAAAGACAGAGACAGATGGGCAGCCCTCTAGGAAGCTGCTCCCAGCTGGGGGAAGGAGACTGTTCTTTTCCATAAGGAAGAAGTTTGAGAAGCGCGGGGAACCATCGGGCTTTGAAGCCCTGTGTCTCGGGCGCCATCTCTTCCTCTGATAACTCATCACGGTGTCAATAGAGGGCCAGAAAGTGCAGGCAGCTGTTCTTCCTGGGAGACCACAGCGATTCTGAGATGCGCCCGTACAGACAAGCTCCGAGGCAAAGCTGCAACCCTTGCGGGGCATTGACTCCATGAAGGAGCCGTGTCTGCCCTCTCTCCTTCCCGCCTTTGGCTTTCCCAGACACAGCAGGGCGTTAGGAAGGGACCTACTATCTGCCCTGCAAGAATGACGACTGTTGACTGGTGATTTTCCTTTATTTATTTATTTTTCTAAAAATATATTTGGAAGACAGAGTTACCGAGAGAGGGTGAGCCAGAGAGAAATCTTCCATCTGCTGGTTCAGTCCCCAAATGGTTGCCCTGGCTGGAACAGGGGCCAGGCTGAAGCCAGGAACCTGGAGCCTCCATCCAGGTCTCGCACGTGGGTGGCAGGGGCCCAAGGACTCGGGCCATCTTGCTCTGCTTTCCCAGGTGCACTAGCAGGGAGCTGAACTGGAAATGGAGCCAACAGGCTGCTCATAGGTGATGCCAGCTTAAGCCCCTACACCACAATGCTGGCCCTGACTGGTGATTTTCCTGAATGCACAAAAATATTTGATTAAGGATCAGGCTGTGTGTGTGTGTGTGTGTGTGTGTGTGTGTGTATGTGCAAATGTGGTGGGGAGCACATAGGAGCTCCCTGTGGGTGTGTTGTCAGAAGACAAAGGGCTTCCTGAGAGTGGGCCCTAGAGTCAAGAGCAGTGGTAATCCTGGGAAATGCTTTTGTTCAAGTATCTCACAAGGAGCAGCCTGTTTTAGCTTTCCAGGCGATTGAAGCATTTATAAGAACTTGGAGCTCAAAGAAATACGAACAGATTTCCACTTATATTACTGTAACCCTACATTGTCACCCCAGGACCAGGCATTAAGGCAGTAGGTAGGGGTGGCTCTGAAAGTGTCAGACAACAATAGCCAGCACTGGGTTGAAACCTTGAAGCCCGGAATGAAAGAGAGCCAGTCCTTGTGTAACTCAAAAAGCTACTTCCATTTTGCAAGACGCACAAGGTCCAGATCTTTCTCTCTGTCCTGAAAGGCTCAACTTTCTTCTCTTCAGCGGCTTCTGGGACATTCCAAACCTTAGCTGATTATCTGAGGGTGTTCCACTGAATTGTTCTGTAATTTCAAAACAAAGTTCATTTCAATCCCTTTTTATTAAAAGTAGGTTAAGTAAGAAATCTGTGTTTTATTAAAAGCAGATAACTGTCACAGACTGCTTTTTCTAAATTATGAGTATTTTTTTCCTTGTTGGGAATCTCAAAATCCAACAGGGCTCTCCCTAGACTATCAAACTGAGGAAGTCCAGATAGATGAATTTGGCACTCAGAAAAGAAACTCAGCTGGAAACAGAGGTTAGGGAACCATCAGAGAGTAGATACAACTTCTTAAAGTGGAAGCAGAGGAGAGAACCCCAACAGGGAGTGAGGTCTAGAATAAAAGTTCAGGGAGTAACACTGTGGAACCACAGCTGATGTCAGGGTTTCGAGAAACTCTGCACTGTTGACATTTTAGCATAGACTGTTCTTTGTGTTGGAGCACGGTCAAGTACATTACAGGACAGTTAGCAGCGTCCTTGGCTTCTACCCACCAGGTGCCAGTAGCACATCCCCTCCCAGCTGCCAGTGTGACAAACAACCCTGCATCCAATCATTGCCAAATATTCCCTGGGGAGCAAAATCATTCTCGATTGAAAAATCCCTGATTTAAATGGCGGGCAAAAGAAGAGCGATTTGCAAAGGTAATTGGCAGGAGTGGCCAGAAAGTCTGGAAGCAAGAGGAAAAGAGAATATTTCAAGAGAGACACGAAGAGGGCAGACCCCGCATCACTTTCTGGCTGACCTGGGAGCTAAAGGGGGAGAAGTTTGGCGCTCAGCTGTCTCCATGGATGCCACTGCCAGGCCAGCCACACCAGAGGTGAGCGAACATCTTAGCAAGCTTGTAAACGTGTACAGTTTGGGAACTTACACACAGGACAAGCTGGGGACATGTCCGCTTGCTCCAAACCCTCTGTGCTCCTGAGAACGCAAGCCTGGGGCTCTGAGACCATCTCACTACTGCTAGGAAATTTGGTTCATGTCCTTCTCCTGGTCTTTTCATGAAAAACAAGAACAGAATTTCTCCAAAGGTCACAAAATTCCTTCTCACCACAGAACAATGAAATGTGGCTTTCAGGAGTTCCTACATGTGTTTAGAGAGAGGCACCAAAGTACATGAGCTTTTTTTCCCTGGCCATTTTCTATTAGGAGATACCCCAGACTCACCTCTCTGGGACACCCCTCTGAAACGGTCGTGTACTTTTTTGTTTCAAAACTCAAAGGGAAGAAAAACAAAAGCACAAGGGTTTTTTTTTTTGTTCTGTTTTGTGTCCATGTGCGTGCGTGTGTGTGTATGTATGCATGTTTTAGCTTGCAAATCTGAATTTTCACTGGTAAAATCTGCTCCTATTTGGGGAAGTGAAATGTTGAAAATTCCCCTGCCATGTTCAGGCTCATTATTTCTTTTTTTTTTTTTTAATTCTGCCCTCAAAATAAAAGGATCCTTGATTACTATTGAACTGTTAACATGGTAGGTCCCATGGCAAGCAGCAAAGAACTTCTATTTGCGTAGTTCCACACCATTTTCACACACACCACTGGTGAGCCTCACAACCAGCCCAGCTGGCCAGCAATGGAAGCCCTTGTTTAGGTATTGCAAGCATCTCTCCCAGGACCAACGCTAGCCCAGCAATAACAGAGAGGAGGGAAATGGGCCTTTCACAGAGATGGCTGGAGGTTGTTTCCTATTCAGCCGTTTCTCCTCTTTTCCTCAACCATCTCTCTTCCAATCAGTTACCTCCACGATTACTTCATTATTCTTCATCTTCACCTGAGTCTCTGCCACCCATCTTTCCTGACTCTAAGGCTTTTTGAACTCTCTTTGGCCACATAAACGAACAGTTCTCCAGTGGACACCTCACAGTGGAGGTAACAGAGCAACGTGTAAGCCATGGAAAGTTCTACCGGAAGGCATTTATCTTTGAGCCACACAGCCCACACCCCTACACACTTTGTTTCTCCTTCAACAAAACAGATGTTCAGCAAAATACACTCTATGCATCGCTTTGAACTGAAACAGTTACCAATGTATCACCCTGTCTCCAAGGTAACAAGCAAGGCTTATAAGTATTTCAAGGTCACAGCTAACTCTAGAAGCTTCTTCACTTATAACTTCCTGTAGGAAAGGACATCTCAAAGTTTCAAAGCACGTAGTGTCAACCAGACCCTGGGAGCTGATACATGACTTCCCCCTGCTTGTGTTTCCTCTGGGCCCCAGCACATCTAACTCTGTTCCAAAGGAGGAGAAACTCTGGTGTCAATCAAGGTCATGGAGAAGCTACTAGAGTAGAGGGGAATCCCTCAATGATTCTCTAGGTGTCAGCCATATGCCATACGTGTTGGTGTGAGGCACTGGGTGCGGTGCTAAACACTGAGAGATAAACAAATATATCCCCCCACTTTGCAGACCCTACAGTCTAATAGATGGGATTTTCTATAAACAAGTAAGAAGATACACAGATACCAGTCATGGTATGTGCCATGAAGACAAACAGGAATTTGCACATCAGAATACAAGCAGAGGGACGGACCCTGTAGAGGGCAATCAGGGAAAGCTATTCTGAGAAGGTCATCTATGAGCTGGGTCCTAGAGGACAAGAAAGAGCCAAGGAAGAGCAGATGGAGACATTCCAGGCAAGAGAAGCAGCATGTGCAAAGGCCCTGGTGTAGGGAAGAGCCTCAAGAACTGCAGGAACAGGGGGGATCCCAGAACAGCTGGAATAATGTGCCAGGGGGAGAGAGGTTTGACTTGAGTCTGCAGCATTGAACCTGATCAGCTAGGTGTATCAGTCCTGTTGGGCCAAAGGTGTGAGTTCAGCTTTATTCCAGGTGAAATGGAGAGCCACTTAAGAGGCTTAGGCGAGGGATAATCTTTTTCAATTTATTTTGCTGCTGTTTGGAGAAAGTTAGGAATGGAAGCAGGAAGACAAGTTTGGGGGTATTGTATGGTTTAGTCGAGAGGTGAATGTGGCCACCAGTGTTGGCAGTGGAGCTGGAAGGCAAACAGATCCGCTCTAGATTTTGGAGGCAGAATGGGCAAGATTAACTCAAGAATGGATACAGGGATGGTGAAATTGGGGAGGATAGCAAGGCCAATGCTGGTTTTTGTCTTGAGCAGTTAGGAGGATGGTGGTGCCATTCCCTGAGGCAGAGACATCGTGGACAGGTGTGACCGTATGATGTGCTCAGTTCCAAATCTGGTGACTTAAAGATGCCTGCGACCTGCCTACAGAGGCATCTGTAACAGCAAAGTCAGGCAGGCAGCTACACAGGAAGATCTGAACCTCACCAGAGATCTGAGCTGCAGACAGCACATGGAGAGGATGAACGCCATGAAGATGAACCGTGGTGACCTCTGGGAAAAGAACATTGGTGTGGAGGAGGCCCAGGTGAGCCACTGTGTAGAGGGAAGAGTCTCCTGTATCCCACACTATGAGAGATCAGACCGGGCAAAAACAGGAGCCCTCAACTTGGCAATGTGGACATAGTTGTGAGCAGCGAAAGAGGAAAGGTAGAATCAGAACGGATGATTGTCCAGGTCTAAGGAATACTCTTGGGTTCTTTCATGCGTGTTTCTTTTCCATGCAACGTCCGTGTTAGTGTCTGCCCTGAAGGCAACCCCTACTTGGAGAACCCCATCCCACCCTTTGAAAACCCCTAGGAGCATCGGGGCAGTACTCAGGGCAAGGAAGTTAGGACTTGGGTTCACCTCCGCTCCAGGTGGAAGAGAGAAGAGCTGTCCTTTCTGCTTCTTTACTCTCATCTGCTCAGACTTGATCAGACAAGGACTCAGCAAAGCAAGCAAGCAGGCACAGATTGCCTTTCTGTTTCTAGAGGGCCTCAGCTAAAGGAACAAGTGACCCAATCTCATTTGCAAGCATTGCAGAGATTGGCGGAGGTGGAGGAGGGAAGTAGGGAGTAGCACCTAGACCCACAGTCTCCACATGGGGCTTTACTCAGCTGTTGCAGACTTTGGGGGAGATCTGAGAATTTGGTTTCTGGTTAAATCTGGCAATGGGGAAATCCCGTTGGATTTCACCCTTGCCCTCATGAGTAGGCCCAGGGGGTTCTGTAGGGTTGTGTGCAGAACTCCTATGCTGATATTAATAAAAAGCAAATCAAACTATCTAGGCACATTGAAATCCAGCCCTAATGCTTTAATAATATACAAATTAAATAAAGACTATGCACTAAAATATAAATAAATACAAATGTGTGCCTAATTGCTACATTGCCTTACATGGAAGCCAGGCAGCTTGATCGCTTGGGTGATGACGTGATGATCAAGAGCTTTTTCTTAATTGCCCAGACCCTCAGGGCAGTTCCTCTAGGGACAGCTGCTAGGATCCAGAAAGAACACTCCACCGAATTCATCCACAATCAAAACTTGGTATCACTAAATAGCACCCTGTGGAATAAGCCTTAGGGAACAGGACACTTGTCCTGAATAAGAAGATACACAAAATGGATTACTTCATCATTAGCCCTTTTCTCTCTCTCCCTCTCCCTCTCTCTCTCTCTCTCTCTTTTTTTTTTTTTTTTTTTGCTGATACCTATATCTTTAAAAATGAGTATTTTTTTTTTTTACAAACTTTGCATTTTCCTCTTAAGTGGATCTGCCCATCCCTATAGCCCTCCCCAAGTCTGACTACATTAACAGCTGAAATTGCTCAGTCTGGGCGTAGTTACCTAATGTGGAGATCTGTGCCTTCAACAGCAGTAGACATGCTTCCAGCCAGGAAGCAAAGACAGACTACACAAAAGGCCTTTTCGCTATAAGTCACTTCCATATCGTCCAGATCCTATGTCTTCCTTTGAGTCTTAGAATAGCCTTGACCATGAATTCCGATTCCCATTCTTTTTTTTCCCCTAACGGTATGGGAATCATACACTTTATTTTTGTTATGATTGTTGTTATTTTAGAAATTATAACCTCTGTATTTATTGGTAACAGCCAGGCTCTCCCTACCAGTGATCCGAAAGAGCCTTGGAATGTCTTCCTGCCAATCACCCCCCTCCCAATTTACACTCAGTTTTCACCTGATATGGGAGATCCTTTCTGGACACCTTGCCTGCCCCTGTTCCTGGTACTGGGAACCTCCCTTCTGAGACCTTGTTCAATCCCTCTGCAGCATTCCCTTGAGTTTTTCCTTAAGTGTGGGTCTGCAGGTGGTAAAGCCTGCCCCAGTGCGTCTGACACACTGAATGCCTTCATTGGGCTCCAGTCGTAGAAGATGCATTGGTGAGTAAACAGGTTCACGGCTGTTCCCTTCAGCATCCGGAGGCCATCAGTCCATCCCCTGGCCCATGTCTCCTTTCTCTTGAGAAATCAGCTCTGAATCTACCAGTAGCTGGCCCTTAGGGCTCCCAGGGGATTTATTATAGGACCCCAGTGGACACCCAAATCGGTAGACGATCAAGTCCCTTAAAGAAAACAGAGTAGTATTTTGCCTAGAATCCACACACATCCCCACAGCTTTTAAATCATTTCTAGATGCCTTATAATGCCTAAGACAATATGGGAGCATGGACATAGTTGTTACATTGTATTGTCTGGGGAATAATGAAAAAGAAAGTAAGTCTGTACATGTTCAGTGGAGACACAATTTTCTCCTGGGTATTTTAGATCCACAGTTTGTTGAATTTGGGGGTGCAAAATGAGAGAATATAGAGGACTGATTGTTATTTCTTTTCAGGAAATCCACCCTGTGACTCTGGCTGCTGTTAGGACCTTTGTCTTGTCATGAAGGGGCTTGATAACCCTGGTTTTTGTCCATGGTTAGTCCTCTGTGGATTTTTTTTTTTTTGCATTTCTTGAATCTAAGGATTAATTTCTCATAAATTCTGATAAATAATCAGCAATTATCTTGCAATATTGCCTTTATTTTACCTTTTTTCATTATATTTTCTATTTTAATTTTTGGTAATTTCTATCACTTAATTTTTGCCAGGCAGTCAAGCACTGAATCAGATTTTTAAATATTTTATTCAACACTGTAATGAAGGATCTTTTTTCAGGCTGCCGTCTCACTGAGTGGCCAGAAGTGGAAGCCAATCAGCACCGTCTTTCCACCCAAGGCATCAACTTCTCCTCATGCTAAAGGTTGTGACTTAGGAGGAAGTGTGAATTTCATGGTCATGGGTCATTAGGGTTCACTCAGGGGAAAGAAGTCCATCCAGGCATGCCGTGGAGGAAGGTGTTGGGGCTTAGGCAACTATGAAAAGGAAGGGCAGTGAAAATCAGGGAAACTTCTGGTCAAAGAGGGGTGACTCATAGAGGCTCTCCAGAAAGCTGCTGCAAATGTCAGAAGTCTCCATGGAGCACTACCTACAAGCTCAGCTGCCCGTAGAGCGGCATGTGTGACTGTGGGGCTTGTCAGCTGCTGACCTCATGCCTGCAACCTTCCCGCACGTCCAAGTTCACCTGCCACTAGGGAATAACAGATATTCCTTCTCTTCCACACCTCATGAGGAAGCTTCTCACTGGCTGGCTCTTGCTTGGAGCCATCTGGAGCGGGGGAACTATGTGTGGTCCCAGCCTTATGCCTTGCAACGTGGAGAAAAGGGAGAAGGGAAGACCTCAAGTCCAAGTTGACCATAGGTCATTGTATCCCACAAGTAGTTCATTTGCTCCTAATAACATTGCTATGCTTTAGGTACGGTTTGTGTCCACCAAAAGTTCTGTTGACATTGGCTTCCCCTTGTGTCAGAGTTGGAGGTGGGGTCTTTGAGAGGAGATGATTGGGGGGGGGGTGTTAGTCTCTCACAGGGATGGGTTGGCTATGGAAGAAGTTCACCCCCACCCCTTTTCTCTCTGCCCCAGGCAGCTGCTTCCTCCTCCATTTTTCCACCACGAGGCCCTAACCAAAAGCAGAGCAGATGCCCGCACCATGTGCTTGGGCTTCCAGAGCTGTGAGCCAAAATAAATCTCCTTTCTTTATAAATTGTCCAGTCTCCAGTGTTTTGTTACAACAACATAAAATAGACTGAGACAGATGGTAAACATGCTTTGCCTATTTTAAGAAACCCAATACTCAGAGAGATTTATTAACTTTTCCAAAAGAACACAGCAAATCAAAGACAAAAATGGGACCAGAATCAAGGTTCACTGGTACTTAAGTCAATTCTTTTCATGAAATAAAAACTAAACTTGTAGAAAATATATGAGGTCAACAGTGAGGGAATGTGGCAATAGAGGGACGTTGGATGACGGATACTAACCATGGTTAGTAGGAGTCAGTTGGAGTGCTCTACAACACTGCTCACAATGACCTAGGATACATTTTATGAACAGATAGAGGAAGGGAGCCTAAGTGATAGAGACGCCTAGCCTGGAGTGATGATGGGGAAAGGCAAACGTGGGTTGCTTTGATTTGTTCTGCACACTTTGTGTGCACTTGTTGAGATGTCATATTGCATCCCATAAGCATGCATCATTGTTGATTGTTAACAAAAACTAGAAAAAAAAAAGTTCAGGAAAAGGGAATTCTAACTAACCTGATTTGATAAGCACACATTTAATACACGTATCTAATGGTCATACACTACCTTGTACTATGTACAATTAAAATACTTTTTTAAAAGCACAATAGCTGGAGCCAGTGCTGTGGCTAGTAGGTTAAGTATCCACCTGCAGTGCCAGCATTCTCATATAGGCGCTGGTTTGGGTCTTCACTGCTCTGCTTCCAATCCAGCTCTCTGCTGATGGCCTGGGGAAGCAGTAGAAGATGGCCCAAGTGATTGGGCCCCTGCACCCACGTGGGAGACCCCAAGAAAGCTCCTGGCTCCTGGCTTCGGTTTGGCTCAGCTATGACCATTGCAGCCATTTGGGGAGTGAATGAGAGGATGGATAATCTCTCTCTCTGTGTCTCCCTCTCTCTTTCTGTAACTATGCCTCTCATGTAAATAGATAAAATTTTTTAAAGGACAATAGCTTAGGTTAATCATTTTTGCATGTAGACACAGACCTAAGAAATCTTGCTTCCACTCATTCCAACATGGCTTTCAGATATGAAGATCCAACACCTTATTCCTAGCAACTCTTCCCTTTCAACTTTTTAAGCTCAAGTGGACATGGAACAGATGTGAATGGGCATTTGTGGAGATAGAATTTGTTCCACTACCTGGTCCATTTCTTGATCATTGTGTACCTGGAGGTGAGTGGACTATCTGTGTCATGCCCTGAAAGTTACTGCCTCAAAAAAAAAGTCTCTAAAACTAAATGTCATTACTGATGGCCATGCATCTCAATATTCCTGTTATCAAATACCATTCAACAGGCATTTCTTAAGCAACCTTCTTTGCCACCTTTATAGTTTCTGTGATCATAATTATATTCTAATGCTACTGACTCTGACATTCAGTTAGTGAAGTATTATTTTAAAATATGTCAGGAAAAGTATGCATATTAATTAAAATGTTCCCATATATAAGCCTTAAACTAAACTCCCTGTGCCAATTGGAGACAAAAGATCTTTATTAAATATGATTTGATAGGTTAAGTATTTTAATATCTCTTCCAGTAATTGCTACAAAAGAAGATTCATTGCTAAGCATGACATGGGTAAAAAAAAAGGAAATCTCATCCGATTCTTACTTGTTAGAATCATATGTCCTAAGACAACAGCAAAAGCAGCATTTTTTGACAGGCAGAGTTAAACAGTAAGAGAGAGAGACAGAGAGAAAGGTCTTCCTTTTTCTGTTGGTTCACCCCCCCCCCCCCCAATGGCCACCACAGCTGGTGCGCTGCACCGATCCAAAGCCAGGAGCCAGATGCTTCCTCCTGGTCTCCCATGAGGGTGCAGGGTCCAAGCACTTGGGCCATCCTCCATTGCCTTCCTGGACCACAGCAGAGAGCTGGACTGGAAGAGGAGCAACCGGGACAGAATCTGGCACCCCAACAGGAACTAGAATCCAGGGTGCCGGTGCCGTAGGTAGAGGATTAGCCTAGTGAGCCACAACGCCGGCCAAAAGCAGCATTTTCAAGCACACCCTACTGCCCTTGATCCATAGACCTCTTAGCATCAGGTTCTCATTCTGCCTTAATACGATTGATTGCGGGAGCAGATAGAGGCAGTGTGCACCCCCGTGTCTGTAGAGTTGACTGATGGAGGTGTTCTAATGGCATCTGGGGCAGTTTTAGTTGCCAACCACTGTTGACAGACTGCACATAGACACTTGGCACTTTCGAGCATAAAAACAAAACCACAGAGGCTGGTTCTGTGGCGCAGTGGATAAAGGCATCAGCATCCCATATGGGTGCCAGTTGGAGTCCCAGCTGCTCCACTTCCCATCCAGCTCCCTGCTAATGCACCTGGGAAAAGCAGTGGAAGATGGCCCAAGTGTGTGGGCCCCCATGTGGGAGACCTGGAAGAAGCTCCTGGCTCCTGGCTTTGGATGGGCCCAGCTCTGACCATTGCAGCCATGTGGGGAATAAACCAATGGATGGAAGATTTCTCTGTCTCTGACTTTCTCTCTTCTCTCTCTCTATTTTTCTCTCTCTCACAATAATCTGCCTTTCAAATAAATAAATAAATCTTACAAAAAAAAAAAAAACCAGAACTACAAATTGGAGAAGATCTTTATAAAGAACAGAGACTTACTTCTCACAGTTCCTAGGGCTGGGAAGTCCAAGGCCAAAGAGCCCATGTTTCGTGAGAGCCTTCTTGCTGAGTCAGGCCACACAGAAGGTGGTAGGGCATCCTTTAATCAGGAACCCACTCCGTGATAACAGCATTCACCCATCCTCAAAGGCAGATCTCAGGACCTAATCACCTCTCCAAAGCCCAACCTCTGAATGCTGTTGCACTGGGGTTTGTTTCCAATACATGGACTTTAGGATGACGTATTCAAATCCGGGCACTAGGGTCAGGAAGGCTTTTGGTGAGATTTTTGAAGAAGATGGCAAGGCAAAGACCTTCTATCTACATGGACTTGGCTCTTCCATTAGGAAAAGGACATGAAGGGCAGAATTGAGAATTCAGAAACTCAAGACAGGAAGCACCTGAGGACTAAGAATCCACCCAGGGAACACGTAACACATTGGCAAGTGTAATTACACCATCAAGAACACTACTAGCCAATGGCCTGCAGAATTATGCCATTGGCTGGTAACCCAAGGATCTGGCAGAGGGAAGGAGATGGAAGAGTTGGACGAACTCAAATTCCCAATTAGACACAAGCGGTCGCTCAGTAAGCAGAGTAGGTACAGAGACCAGGGACAAGAGATGTGGGGGCTGGTTGAGAGCCTGCCAGCAGCTCCCTGTGGAAGGCAGGGATGGCAACCCACAGCTGTCAGAGTGCGTGCAGGGTCATGAAACAACTAGAAGTACAATGGCTCTCTCAGCAGCTTGAATCTGTCGGAGAAGGTTTTCCCATCCACCCACCAGGCAGCTCTTGGGCATTTTCACTTCTGCCTTGAGATCTTCCCCACCCACTTAGATTTATATTTTTTTCTCCTGGTATTTCAAAGAGGCTGAGGATCTTCTGCTGTGTGTTTCATCCATCCTGGTTGTTCTCCAGCACAATACTCATTCTTCCCATTGGAGTATTGCACATGGTTACCATGGAAGTGAGGATTGACTGACTCACACAGGAGGGGGTGCCCACTCACAAGCCCTCAAGGGCACTGAGTGATTTCAATCACTTTTATTCCTAGAAACTTCTCAGAAGGCATCCACACTTTTTTGATAACACTAAAGTCCCTTGACCTTGATTTAGAAATTAGGATATATATTCTAGCAGCACTCTTCCGCTTAAAAAAGCAGTCAGTTGAGAAGCAACAAAGAATCACGGGATAACAAAATTTTAACTTTTCACAAAATTTGAGAGGCAGAGAAAGAGAGATCTCCTACTGGCTAGCTCACTCCCCAAGTGCTTTCAATGGCCAGGGTTGGAATGGACCAGAGGTGGGAGCCAGGAACTCAATCAAGTCCCCCTGTGAGTAACAGGAATCCAGTGACCTAAGCCATCTGCTAGTTCACTCCCCAAATGGCCACAACAGCCAGGGCTGGGTCAGGCGGAAGCCAGGAGCCAGGAACTCCATCCTGGTCTCCCACATGAGTGACACGGACCCAAGTACTTGAACTGCTTTCTCAGGTGCATTAGCAGAAAGCTGGATCAGAAGTAGAGCAGACAGGACTCAAACCAGTGCTCTGATATGGTATGCTGGTGTTCCAAGGGGCAGCTCAACCTTCTGCACCACAATGACAACCCCAGCTGCCTCTTTTTAGAAAATTTATATGAGAGAGGAAGTGAGGAAGGGAAGGATGGAGAGAAGAGAGAGAGGGAAAGAGAGAGAGAGAGAGAAGCACCAGAGTATCATGGGATAATGGAATTCTAAAGGCAGGCTATTGGAAGTTCTCTGAATTGGTATTAAAAGAAGAAAAAATATGGCACTTTCTTCATCCGGGTCCCTGCTCTGCAGAGACGGAGAAAGCATGCACAGTGACTCCTTGAGTCTCGCTGTGTAAAACCTGTAAGGGCTGGTAACCCTCAGAAACTCATTCTCAGGCTCTTTTCTGTTTATATTAAGACACCCTGTGGGGCAAAGATGGCTTTATGGTCCTTATTCAGGTAACTGAGTCCTATTCCCAGGCTAGCTTCTGATTTCATTGCAGAGTTTTAGGTACATGCTTAACTTTGCAGTGTTTCCCAGAAGATTCCAGCTGACCTTAGGTTCAGAAATGAATGGAGTAAAAAAAGCCAAGGCCAAAAGTGTTTCAAAACAATGGAACAATCCATCAATAAATCTGTAGCAATTAAATCTGAAATAATATCCAAGTAGGGGCCAGCATTGTGGCACAATGGGTTAAGCCCCTGTTTGTGACACCAGCGTCCCGTTGGAGTCCCGACTACTCCATTTCTAATCCAGCTCCCTGTCAATGGGCTTAGAAGGCAGCAGAAGATGGCCCACGTGTTTGGGTCCCTGCCAGCCATATAGGAGACCCAGATTGAGTTCTGGGTTCCTGGCTTTAGCATGGCCTAGACCTTGCTGTTGCAGCCTACGGGGATTGAACTAGTGAATGAAGATCTCGATCTCTCTCTCTCTCTCTCTCTCTTGTTCCTTCCCCTCACCTCTGTCACTCTGCCTTTCAAATAAAAAAATAAATAAATTTTAAAAAATAATATTCAGGTAAATGCTAGGTTTGGTGCATAACTCCAATGCCACCTCTGTGCAGGTGCTCAGTTCATATTTGGCAAGGCCTTGAGCAGGGTCTGCTCCTGGAAACATCTAGTCCCTGTCTTAGCTAATGCATCTCTACCCGCCCTAGCATCTCATGTTGAATAAACCACTGGAACCTCGGTCTCCCTCTCTGTAAGGTGAGAAGTTTGAGTCAGTCCCATGATTTCAGGTTCATGTTTATGTCTCCAGGAAGCAACACACAGGAAAGCAAATTAGGAATAAGTATTTGATACAAACACTGACTGAGATCCCTACCAACACAGAATATAAATAACTTGCAAATACCACACTCATTAAAAAAATAGAACCCAGATGGGTATTTTAAGTATGTGTTGGAAATAGATTTTTACTCTTCTTTGGCCTGGAAAACAAAACTTAATAGAGGAAAAATAATATATTATGTCTTTCCAGACTTACCCTAAAAAAGAAATGTAGAATTCGGAATTAGAGAGAGCGTCTCCTATTTCTAGGCAGTCATGTAAGTGATTCCCATCCCAAACCACCAGGTATGATGGCATCTCCTAAATGTCCCATCTTTCCTCTCTGGTCTAATTATTAGCACTCCGAAGGGAGGGAACATTCCATGCACAAAACCTTCCATCAGTCTCTTCTGCCAACAGAATGAAAACCAATGCTTAGCATTCAGGCTCTTCACATTCAAATCCACGTGACTCTCTTCACTTACTTCCCACTTTCTCTTCCTTAGACACCTCTGCTCTTGCCAAATTGAATATCATCCTATGCAAAATTCAAGTCCTTCCTGGAACCAAAGAATGCTACCTTATTTAGACATCAACACAGATGTCATTAGTGAAGATGAGGTCCTACTGGACTAGGGGGACCCTGAACGAATATGCCTGATGTTGTAAGGGGTCACAGATTCACATACACACAGGGAAAATGATGAGAAGGCAGACACACAAACAGGGAGAATGTCATGTGATGGCAGAGGCAGGGGTTGGTGTGATGGGTCTGTAAGCCAAAGATTACAGGCAATACCAGAATCTAAGAGAAAGACATGGGATGGAGTCTCCATTATGGTCTTCTGAGATAATATTCCCTTGCCAACATCTTGATCTCAGATTTTTAGCCTCAATAACTGTAAGAAAATACAGTTTTATTGATTTAAGCTGCCCAGTTTGTGGTACTTTGTATGGCAGCCCTAACAAACCAATACAATGACCTAGATACCCATGGTATCCTGAGCTTTCCTTAAGCCTGGCAATTTCTCTGCCCTGGCACGTGGTTTCTTTCCTCAGAATCTCTTGCTGACTTTAATGCCCATCCTTTGGAACCTAGTTCAAATCCCTCATCCATCAGCCTTTCTGGATCCCTGCAGTGGGAAGTGGCCTCTCCCTGACTATGCTTGGACCATTTGTTGGGCCTTAGCCTGTACTCATTGGTGGCACCTTGTGGAGGGTTCCCAGGTTTGTGATGACTTCCATGGTGAGAATCTCGTATTTTATTCCATTAGCTCACATGGAGCCTGAACTTTGCTTAGCATATTACAGGATTCCCATGAGCATTGCTGTCAGATTGATTTGTTGGCCATGGAAATGTAGCCTTTCTTTATATTAAGATGCATGCATGTAGAGCTACCAAAAGTACAGTCTCCAGGTTTTCTCCACAGTCTCTGAAAGAGGTGCTGCTTAATACCTGAATCCCTTTAGGGTGGCACCAGGAGCCCAGAACTCGAATCAGGTGGAACACACATACTTGGGCCATTACCTGCTGCCTCTCCCATGGGCATCCAGGATGCACATAGTAGGAACTTGGACTCAGAAACAGAGCTAGAATTTAAATGCGGGCACTCCAATATGGGATATGGGCATCCCAAGCAGTATCAAATGTCCATCCATTATTGCTACATTTTTTTTTTGCAATGGGACAAATAGAACCCCACTTCATCTGTCATGTTAGGTGAGCTTTTCAACCTGGAGGGAGCCCAGTGTGGAGACTGAGGCTGTGCTAGATAATGCGATCATGACACAGCATGGTAGGCCAAATACTGGTTCCTAAAGATGTCTGGGTCCTAATCCCTGGCACCCGTGAACACGTTACCTCACAAAGAGGAAGGGACTTTGCAGAAGCAGCTAAGGATCCTCAGAGGTCAAGATTCTCTTGGGCCATCCGGGTCATGCCAGGGCCCACATTTGAGGGAGGCATGAAGGGCAGAGGCAGAGAGGATGTGTAGACAGAATCAGAGACGGAAGGGCTTTGATGGCAGAAGCAGAGGTGGAGGGACACGCGCCTAAGAAGGGGCGAGGGGTCATGAGCCAGGGAAGGCAGTGGCCATAAATGGAAGAGGCAAGGACACAGTTTCCTCATGAGACTCTATAAAGAGTGTGGCTATCCTGGTGCCTGGATATTAGCCCCTAAGACCTGTTTTTGAATTTCAGACCAACAGAACTGTAAGCAAATACGTAAATTTATTTTGCTTCAGTCACTGAGTTTGCATTATTTGTTACAGCATCAACAAGAAACTGATACGGCATAACCAAGGCTCTTCCTCCCCCAGCCATACCCTCGAAATTGCTCTCTCACCCAGGTCCCCAGGGAGTTCAATTTGCCCCCTCCAGTGGAAAGACTGGACTCCAGTCTCCTTCCTCAACCTCTCAGTGGCTTCAACAGAAAACACTCCCTCCAGGAGGCAAACGGCACGCTTTTTCTCTGCCTCAGTTCCTCTGTTGAGTTCCCGCCCCTTCCTCCCCACCACTGTAGGCTGGAATTTTCTGGGGCTCAGCCCTGGAAGAGCTCACCCCTAGGGCACCTTGTTTCATTTATGATGAAAACAATCAAACTCACGTCACTAGCCCAGAGAGCTCCTTGTCCAACCTAGGACGACGTGTCCAGCTTGACTTCATGGTCGAATGGGCTGTTCACATGAACAGGCCCAAACACCACAACTGATTTCCTGACCTGGAATCCTTCACCTCCTTAGCATCTCTGTCCCCTGCTTCCTGTGGCTCAGCTAGAACTCCGGCTTCCTCTTTGTTTTCACCATATGTATGCGTATATTGTATGAAGCATGTGCTGTAGATCTGAAGGCCTCTCTGGAAAGGTGCCTTTCGCCATCATATTCAGAATAAAATCCTAACTTCCTACAAGTCACGCAAGACAATCAGAATCCCAGCGACAGCCTACCATCTCCTGCTTACTTACTCAGAATTGGCCACACTGGCCTTCTTGCTGTTTCATGACGAATCCAGGTTTCCTCTCAGGGCCCTTGGTCTTCCCGTTCTGCTGCCTGAGTCCTTTTGCCATCACTGTGCCCATTTCCACAACTCTACCCAAATTTCTGTTAACATAGCAGCTTATGGAGGCATTCCCGAATAACCCTAGTTGCCTACACCCTACCAAACCTGTTACTTTGACTCCCACACATATACAGCCATGTCCAAACACACACACACACACACACACACACACACACACTACACTGTCCCTCACTCTGCTTTCTATTTAGTTATATCACTACCTGGAATTGATCACTCATGCATTGTGTTCTTATTGCCAGTTCTACTCATTAGGAAGTATGTATGATTGCTTCTTGGCCTTTTGGCTAAGATCAAGTGTAGGATGTATGTATGCTCCCAGGTCAGGGTGGTTTTGATGGTCTGTTATTACTCTGTCTTCAGTTCCTATGGCCTGGTACATAGTAGGCAATCTAGAAATACTTTTTACTACTTGCCTATGTTGAAGTCAACTGTATAGCTTATCAATTATTATACACACTAGCTAGATTATACATGAATACCATAGGAAACATGAAATATCTCTATTTTAAATTTCTCAATATTAGGAAACTTTTATTTCCCTTGTTGCCTCAGACAGACAAAAACAGCTCTAACAATATAACATTGATTTTTAAAAAATGAAGTCTTGATTTTGTCCTTCCGACTTGAAGTCGGCATGGGAAGTCATCAGGGGCCTCCTTGTCGAGTGCCTGCTCCGTTGCGTCATGCATTCTTTACCCGGAGGCCCATAAATGGAATTACGAGGGTCCAGGAGCCTCCTAAACTTGCACACCAGATTTTACAGGCATTTGTGCTTTCCCTGGGACATAGATTTTCTCAGATTCACAGAGATGTGTATTCCCACTGAGGTATCCTGAGATGCTGGGGGCGACCGATACCCAGAGGTGAGGCTGGGGCGAGGGACTCTGCAAATCTTGGGGCAAAGGGTGGCCGTCTGGAGCTGACACGCCCACAGTGCACCTGCCCTGCGCCTCGGCACCCACTCACCTCTCCGCAGAAGTCCAACAATCTCACATCAAGCTTCCGAGTGGGAGAGAAAAACCTGAGACTGGGTCTGAATTCTAGTGACGACCAAAATCATCCTGCGAGCCCTGAGGAAAGGACTTGGAGATTTCAGATTTCCCAGCATGCCCTGAGGAGGGAGCTCAGATGGTCCAACCATGCCCTGTGTGCAAGTCACAACCAGGCCAGGACATATGGGGACAGAAGTCCCCCGCTGTGTGTCATTTATTTGTCAGTGACCACACACAGCTACAAACCACCATCCACGTTACTATCTTGCATTGGTGCCACTGTTACCTTACCATTTCAAGGTTGTATGTGTATCCTTGATGCAATCACATTTAAGATCGCTAGATGTCAGAACCCTTGCCAAATATCAGTCACAGTGTCACACACAGAGCGATGCTTAATAATTATTTCCAAGTGAGTAAGTGACAACATATTGATCAATTAAGTAGTGGTGTTTGGTGCATCTTCCAATTTAAGAACAGAGAAAGGCCTTGTCTCAATAGCAGATTGCTTTCATTCCTGCATTGACATCAGGGGAGCTTTTCAGTTCTGAAACTCCATGATTGTGGATGGAGGGGAGGACGACAGGTTGTGGCCAGGAATTGTTAATTTTGGGTGGTAATAACTTATCATCTGCATTCCTCGACAGTTTCAAGTGCTGTGCACACATTCTTAACAACTGTGGACTATTTCCAAACATACAGGGACCCCAGGGGAACTCTGAACTATTTCACCTCTCCTTTGGCACAACCTCGACAACTTAGGTTGATTTCCAGAGAAACAAGTTCTCAGCTTCCCGCTGGTTAGTATCTGATGGCTTTCTTGGTTACTGAGAGACCTCTTTCTGCTATTTAAATCTGTCTCCTCCTGTTCTATCTTTAGTAAGCATTTAGATAAGACCTGAGTAGTTCATATTTTCCTGGCAAAACCTGGAGGAATACTTTGCTCTTCCTCTCCTCTTCTGTGAAGATTGGAGACCTGCTTAGCATTAAACAGTGAGGTTGGTCTACTTTAAAGAAAGCACCCAGGCCCCAGTGGGAGTGCTTCTGTCACTGAAGAAGGCAGCCTGCCCATGATGGATGCAAACATCCCACTGATGTTACTGTCCGGTGTGAATACACAGTAAGAGGAGACAGTCGGGAGTTTCTGTAACTGATTAAGAGAAGCCCAGAGCGTCTGTGTCAGACCCAGTAGAATCACTCTGTTGCCATGACAAGTGTCCAGTGAGGTAGAAAGGCTGGTCTGGAAGGATTCCAAAGACTTGTGAGTCGTAACGCTTCTAGGACCACATTCCATCCACAGGGAGACTGGTTTTTCTGAACCTGACAAATGCTACTCATAAAACCCAGGGCTGCATTACAAATGGCAAGAGGGAGAATAGTCCACAGCTAAAGCAAGAATAGCAAACCTAAGGAATGCTGTGAAATGGAAGACCCGTTCAGGACAGCGTAACGCTGGTGCTGTCAGGCAATAGTTCTCATATTGTGCAAAAGAAAAAGGGGCAGTGTAGGAACAAGTCTCCTCAAAAAGCAGGGCTGGCCCCATATAGTCACCTATTCCCGAGTGTCTGGCCTGGCTGCCCATCATCACTCCGACTGCCACAGTAGTGGTCTCCTGCCATTGTATTCATGCCTTTGGGTGGCCATGGAAGAACACTGGTAAAGTGGGAGAAGTGTTCATAAACTGACTCAGGAACAGTCATTTCCATATGAGTGCCCAACAGTACCTGAGAATTTGGCAAAGAGAGCTGGATGTTTGGCACAGTAATTGAGTGGCTGCTTAGGTCACCCACATCCCATATGGGAGTGCCTGGTTTGAGTCCTGCCTCTGCTTCTGATCCTGCTTCCTGCTTATGCATACTGTGGGAGGCACCATTGTCAGTGCAGGTACTTGCCACCCATGTGGGAGACCCAGCTTGAGTTGCTCTGGGCTCTGGGCTGGCCCAGCCCTGGCTGTTGCAGACAGATCTCTCGGTCTTTGTCTCTCTGCTGTTCAAATAAAGTGAAAATAATTAAATAGAAATTTTAAGGAAAGGGGGGCTGGCATTGTGACATAGCATGTTAAACTTCTAACTGCAAAGCCAGCATCCCATATAAGCAGCAGTTTGAGACCCAGCTGTTCCACTTCCAATCCAGCTCCCTGCTAGTGTGCCTGGGAAAGCAGCAGAAGATGGCCCAAGTTGCCTGGGCCCTTGCCAGTCACAATGAAACCCTGGGAGAGGCTCTGGGGTCCTGGCTTCGTCCTGGCCCAGTCTTGGCTGTTGCAGCCATTTAGGGAGTGAACCAGTAGATGGAAGATCTCTTCTCTCTCTCTCCCTCTCCCTCTCTCCTCACCCCCGTGTGCATTTCCTCTTCTCTCTGTAACTCTGCCTTTCAAATGAATTTTTTAAAAAAAGAAAAAAATAAATTTTAAGGAAAGGAACTTGGCAAAGAGCCTTTCTGGAGAGCATAGACCAGGGGTATTTAATAGCATGGACAGAACATGTCTTAACTTATACTGAGTAAGAGGTAAACTCTGGAAGAAAGGAGCGAGAGAGTCATGAGGATGTGAGATTTGGAGCAGACACATAGGGGAGCAGGAAGCTTAGGGATGGTTGCATGGGGGTCAACCAAAGCCAGTTTTGCTGATACCAACGTTGTTCCTGGAGATGACTCTGTTGGGAGTTTCTCCAATTAAATTAAGAAAAATACAGAGTCTATGTCTGACCCAGGGCAGACTGCCACTTCTCTTCCCTATTCATCATATTGCCCCACTTCCTCTAACACTGGCCTCTTCTCTCTAAGGGATTCGGGTTGCAGGACTGACCAAAGGGCAAGGGACAAGGGAAGGCACAAGAATATTTAAGGATCTCCACTGTAGAGCACCTGCCTTGCTAATGAATTCATAGCTGTGGTATACATTATCCCGTTCCCTGCTTCCAAAGCCATCCAAAAATCCATATGGAGTTTATTTAGCAAGGTCACAAATACTGGGCATCACCATCATTAACTATTTGGAAGAAATCCAATTGCACATCGATGTAGAGAACAGAACCACAGACAGAGAGGGATCTTGCAGTGATTACAAGAACAGTATTAGATGAGTTCACAGAATCTTGAGAAGATACGTGGCCTACGTGCTTGGCCCCAAATAAAAGACTTTCTATGACTCTGCCTTTTTATGATTTTAATAACATCTAGCTCAATGTTTCAAATCACTTCACTTTCTTTGAGTTTTGGCTTGTTAGCATACAGATGGGTATTACAGATTTTTTCAAAGTGAGCATTCTCACTTTGCTATGCTAATCAAGCACAGGGACACCCTTCTGAGCGCCTGGGGAATTAGGAGCCCTTTTTGAGCCACAAGTTCTGGATTTACTGCAGCAGAAGAAACAGCCTCAGATTGCAGTCCTGGCTGGGCTGTGCGCAAGGTGAGTAGTTCCAGACAAGTCACTTTTTTTCTTTAACTGTACCTTTAAAAATCAGGGTTATAGTAGTTCCCTAAGAAGGCTGCGGGACAGGTGTTTGGGTTGCCAGTTAAGATGCCCATGTATCTGAGTGCCTGAGTTCAATGCCCGGCTCTGCTCTTGACTATGATTTCCTGCTAATGTGGACCCTGGCAGGCAGAACTGATGGCTCCAATGGTTGGCTCCCTGCTACCCATGTGGGAGACCTAGATTCGAGTTCCCAGGTCCCAGCTCCTGGCTTTGGCTTTGCATCTGGGGAGTCATCCAGCAGATAGGAGCTCTGTCTCTCAAATAAATAAATAAAATTGAAAATAAGAGAAAATAAAATAAAGATGGTTGTATAAATTAAATAAGCTCAGACCTGAGGAATGTGCTTTGTACAATGTAAAGTGCCATGAATAAAAAGCTGGAATATTCCTTAGGTGGGTTTCTCAGATCAGTAGTAATGGAAAATTGGAAAGATGAGGAATTTGTTCGACAAGAAGGTGGTAGGAGGGGATGGGGCTTATTTAATATATAGTTTGGGTCCTGAATGCTAAATTAGGTCAGTCAATACTCAGTATATCACCAAACACAATATTTAAACTGAAATTATATTTTCTGGGAGGTGGAACACAGAGTGGGGACAGTGTTAGTGGCCTGAGTTATTTTCCATGTTGATAAGCATGTGAGTTTTTTTTTAATACTATATAAAGGTTTATTTTTGTTTCTTTGAAAGTCAGAGCTAGAGAGAGAGAGAGAGAGAGAGAGAGCTTTTCCATCAGCTATTCATTCCCCAGATGGCTGCAACAGCCAGGGCTGGGCTCAGCTGAAGCCAGGAGCTTCATCTATGTCCCCCACATGGCTGCAGGGGCTCAAGCACTTGGGCCATCTTCCACTGCTTTTCCCAGGCCATTAGCAGGGAGCTGGATGGGAAGTCTAACAATGGGATGTGAACCAGAACCCAGATGGGATGCCTGATTGCAGGTGACAGCTTTACCGGCTATGCCACAACACCAGCCCCAGCACATGGATTTTAAGACACTAAAGGGATTACGGTGTAGAAACCTGTCTGTGATGAACTTGAGAAGCCTTAATATGCTTATGATTTTCTCGATTTTCAATTTATTTATTTATTTCTTTGAGAAGCAGAAAGAGACAGACTGAGATAGAAAGCTTACATCTGCTGGTTCATCCCCTAAAATACCCACAACGTCTGGGACCGGCCTGGGACTGAAGCTGGGAGCTGGAAATTCAATTCAGGTCTCCCCCATGGATTTCAGAAACCCAACTACTTGAGCCAATCCTGCTGCCTCCCAGGGTGAGCATTAGCAGGAAGCCAGAGCTGCAAGTTCAATCTAGATATGCAATGTGGAGAGCAAACGTATTAACCGGTGCTTACCCAGTAGGCTAAACACCTGTCCCTCCCCTGGTTTTTAACATCATTTGTTTCACAGAATCTGAGATCTTCTTATAAACTCCTAATGTGGAAATACATTTGTAAGTAGTTAGAAGCGGAGCTGGGGCTTTGGACTATTGCTTTGTGCACAGAGATCTGGACAAACTTGCTCCAGCCCTGCTTGTCTGGGTCACCGTTGCTTATTTTCAGGCTCCAGTAACCGAAATACCTCAGAACATATAGCCAGACTGGCTGTATTTACTATTTACACCTCTATACACATGCATGAATGAAAAGTCAAATGGAAATGTATAAAGGCTCTTCAAAATCTCATGGAAAATGCAGAGAAGGTAAAAAAACTTTCATGGAGTTTAAGAAAATTTGGCACCAAAATAAACTTACTTTAATTCACTTTTTCCATGAACTTCTTGGAGCAACCTTCATATTCTTAGAAATATCTAAAAATGGACTAATTATGTTATTTGTGATGTCTGGTACTGGTAGAATATGAGATGTTCTCTGAATGTTGGGATTAGATTTTTTTTTTTTAACAGTTGCTTCATTCCGTTTCTGGATTGGAATTTTCTTACATGTGGTTAGCAAAAGTCACTACTTTTCCAAGACTATATCTTCCAAAAAAAAATTACCACCTTTTTTTTTTTTTTTTTTGTATACAGATAGAGTTATAGACAGTGAGAAAGAGAGACAGAGAGAAAGGTCTTCCTTCTGCTGGTTCATCCCCCAAATGGCTGCTGCAGCCGGAGCTGCACCCATTCGAAGTCAGGAGCCAGGTGCTTCCTCCTGGTCTCCCACGTGGGTGCAGGGACCCAAGCACTTGGGCCATCCTCCCGGGCCACAGCAGAGAGCTGGACTGGAGGAGGAGCAACCAGGACTAGAATGGGCGGCCATATGGGATGCCAGCGCCACAGGTGGAGGATTAACCAAGTGAGCCACGGCGCCGGCCCACCACCCTCCTTGTTGCATGGCATCTCAATGATGCCTGAGCATTATGGCAGGCTCCTGCCTGGACACCTCCTTTATTCTCAGTGGACACTGCATTACAGTACTGTTTTTTGTTCATTTTGTTCCCTTAGCACACTATTGAAATAAACAGTGATGGAATGAAGAAGGAGGAGTGGACTGGATGCTAGGGGTTGAGAAGTTCAGAAATATAAATACATCCCTCTTGAGTTTTCAGTTCAGAGACCATCGACTTAGATTTCCTCTCACTCACCATTGCGTGATTCAGCCACACCGGGAAGATGGCATCTGCCGATCTGGGGTAAACAAGTTCTCGGTTATAGAGAAAGATGGTCCAGAATGACAGAAATATAAACTGGAAAATAAAACACAAACACAACCTCATTAGGGTTCCTTCTCATTCAAGCTTTCTAAGACAACCAGGGACACTGCAAAATAAAATTACAGCCCCATTTTCAAGATAGGTCCCTGAATGTTATGAGAGCAAAAATGAAAAGGGAAAAATGTTCCTTGTAGAATTGTTCTATCTATCCTCTCTGGGAATTCCTCCATCTATGAGTGAGTAGGCATCAATTATTTGTTACCATGGCAGGCAAAGATATAGATAAGCAGAAATCAAGTTTGCCAGTTATTAGCTTTACCCAGTGACTTCTTTCTCCTCTAAGCTTTCATAAGGAGTCCTGGACTGGGCACATGGAGTAGCTTGAGTCATACAAGTTCCTTGCCCATCCTCTAAGTAGGCATGGCAAGGACAAGCATTAAGGCTGGGAGAGCAGATGAGGAGTGACAAGCTCCCAGGGTCATTCATGAGCTAAACTGGGACTTGGATCTCTCCTTTGCTCAGAAATTTGAATTGATCTCATCCCCCGCACTCCTTGGCTGTCTAGTCAATGTATCTGTGTTACAAAGTCAGTGCAAGATAGGGATGAGTGGTTATTAATCTTCTGATCTTCCTCTTTTCTGAAGTTTCCTATGTTCAATTCCTAAGCCTTAAGAAACTAACAGACTTCATTGTATATTTTAAAAACTTGGCCTCAAGAAGATTTTGTGGGGGTGGAGGTGGAGGTGGAGGTATTCTGCAAGAGAATCCCTGGAACGCTAGTGCATGCTCTGCTGTCTCAAAATTCATTAGTGTTTGGAGAGCTCCATTTTGCATTTGGTTTTTAAGTCTTGGTACTACAGGAAGCAGGACCAGGACAGGTGGAAGAAGGTAGTCATTCCTAATTATAGCCAGCACTCCTTGCTTGATCTCAGTTTGCCTCCAGTCTACCTTATGAATGAGAATCTGAATAATGTCATAGAAATGTGGACAGCATCAGCAAACAAGCTGGCATATGTTTGCTTCCTTCTAATGTCCATTCATTCCATGAAATGATGAGGCACCTACTGTATACACAACACTGGCCTTTCCTTCCTTGAGGGCCTTTTCCAGGTGTCAACTTGGAAGGTCTCACTTCTTTTTAAAATAATGTTGGTATTTGATGGCTTTCCACTTGCAGAAGTAACATGTGCTTGTTGTAGCAAATAAAACAAGATGGATCTAAGGGAAATTAACCATCTGTCTCCCCAGGGCTCTGTATTGCTGACATGATAATGGAACCAAGGTTGTCCCAGTTGTCAAGTTGTCCCTTGGTATCCATGGGGATGGATTCTAGGACCCTCTATGGATACGAAAATACACACGTCTCTATTATAAATGGCATTTAACATACTCACATCTTCCCATATACTTAACCCTTCTCTGTATTGTGTATATTACCTAATAAAGTATATAATGTCTAATTGTACAAGTACTTTAACTCATATCTAGGCTGCCTATAATACCTAATCAAGACTTGCTTTATTGTCATTTTAATTTTTTCTTGACTATTTTTGACCTATGGTTGGTTGAACCTGCAAATATGGTGGGTATTTTGATTCAGAAAGATCCTTCAAACTTCCCATTAGGCAGCACTAGAAACCTTCAATCAAGAGACAAATGTTCGTGGTAAAGCTGACCAGTAATGTGCCTTGTGCTCTATTTCCTGAAGACACTGGACAATGTGATGCAGTTGTTAGACAAGGTATTTACGCACATGCAGTTGCTCTGATTTACAATAATGGGCTCCCAAATAGCCTTGCTGCCCGGGAGAAGTGTTCATCCATATGTCCATGTCTGTTATATTGGGTACACGTTTCGCTAACTCACCGTCGATACAGGAAAAGCCAGAGTGGTGAAAAGCAGGTCTCTGAAGGCAGTTACAAACTTAATGTTTTTTCTTCCTGTGATTCTTTTCAGCACATCATCCAGGCAGGCGACCCCGAAGAAAATGGCCTGCAAGAGCTAAATTCATTACAACAAATGAGGGCATTTTCATTTGCTTTAATTAATACATTCTTCACTGATGTAAACCTCCATTCCTCAGGGAGCAATGTTGATTTGAGAGGGAGGGGGCTGTGGGGTTGTTTTGGTTAACAGCCAATTCAAGGACTGGGCTTCCAGCTCATTGGGCCTTGACCTTGCTGGCTAAAACTGATTGAGGAAATTTGTTTAGGGGATAATAATGTGTACAGTATTTAGTGTAATGGGCTTGAGCTAAAATGGAAGCAAAATAGAGTCAGCTTAAAAGGAGACTGTAATGAGATAGATACCTGGGCTGCACAGAGGTGGGAAGAAGCAAAAAATAAAAATAAAAAATAAAAATAGCACAATGGAAAGAACCAGACACGGTGGTGGACACCAGACAGACTCCTAGGAAGAAAAATTAAGAAAAAAATACCCAGCGCTGAAATCTCAAGTTGGATCCACGGTGGAGCTCTGTGCTCTCCTGGTGAAATGCGCAGGACAGTGTCCTACTTCTGTGGGAGAGCAGCCAGTGACCCTCTTTGCTTAGAGAGGGTGCCCCAGGGCCATACAGAGAAAATCTGGCTGAGGAAGTGAATGAAACACTTAGGGATAGAGTAAGCCATGGACACTGGTGAGCTATTGGGTATCGGGAAAGCCCTGAGGCCAGCCCAAAGAGAAACAGTATCTTTTAAAGAAAGTGCAGGTTAAATGGGGACCAGAGTGTTTCAGATCTTGGGTTTTGTGGATTTGAAATGTCTGCACATACACAACGAGAACTCTTGAAGATGGGGCCCAAATCTAAGCCCCAAATTCACTTATGTTTCCTATACACCTTATACACGTGGCCTGAAGGTAATTTGACAAAATGTTTTTATGGCACCTGTGTTCTGACCACAATCTGACAAAGGTGTGGAATTTTCTGCTGTGGCACGGTGTTTAAAAAAAAGTTTCCAATACTGGAGCTTTTCTGATTTTGGATTTTTGAATTGGGGATGCTCAACTCCTAAGACATCAAAGGCAAACTTTGCCCATTCTTTCTGTCTTGCACAATTCCAAGGCTTCTGGTTGAAGGCCTGGAGGGTCCCAATCATACAGGGGTTGGTTTGGTTTTGAGTTAGGCTTGTAGAGGATCCTGATTAACCACTGAATACTCCAAGTGGATTCCAGAGGGCAACTGAGACTCTGCTTCTAGGGCAGGAATCAGGCAAGCTCTGGACCAGGGATTGCTGCTGGGGACAATCTCTGAGGTATGGACTCCAGGAGAGATCTAGCAGAGTTGGGCTCCTGCCACTCCCTGGGCTTGGGGGAAGGAGCAGAGAGTGTGCAGATTCAGCCAGTGCCACTCCCACCTGGGTACTAGGGCCAGAAGCATTGCATCATGGGAGCTGGACCCTGGCCCCACCCTAGACTATGGAAACAAGAGTTTAGCAAGAGGGTCCAGGAAGGTGTTTTTTTTTTTTTTTTTTTTAAATAAGTTCTCCAAGCAATCCTTATACAGGACAAAGAACCACTGGATTAGACATATATTTGTCAAAAATCTTGACTACTCAGTGCTCTAATAACTGTTTACTCATCGCTTGTTTTGTGCCAGGAAGCTTTTCAGTCTCATAACAACTTCATGAGGTCAGATTATGATGAATCCCCCACCCCCACCCCAGCACCATTGTCCAGATGAGGAGATAGAGGCACGGGGATTCTTGCCTAAAGTTTCATTAACTGCTAAATGCCAATTTGAAAGGCAGAGTTTGGTCCTTGAGCCAGAATTTAAAGAGAATACATACACGTCTCTCTCTATCAACTACCTGGTTCCTCAGAACAGTTCAGATAAAGCACTGTAGGAGATCTGAAGAGAGATCATTAGGGGCAGGCATTGGGCCTACCAGCTGAGACACAGGGGTCCCACTGTGGGACTGATGCCCAACCCTGGCTCCTGATTCCAGCTTCCTGCTAATGCAGACTCTAGGAGGCAGCAGGTGATGGCTGAGTACCTGGATCCTTACAATCACCATAATGGAGACCTGGACCGGGTTCCCGGTCCCTGGCTTCAAGCTCAGCCCAGCCCCTGCTTTTTGGGCACTTGAGTGACTCAGAGGATGGAAGATCTCTCTGCTCTCTCACTCCCCACCCTGCACTGTTTCTCTGCCTCTTAAATAAATACATAAATTTTAAGAAATAATATACAGTTACCCCCAGGTGGGAGAATTGAGAACAGTTTAAAAAAATACGGATGTCTGATTCCCACTCCCAGAGATTCTAATTTAATGGGCCTGGGAGTGTGGCTTAGGCTTTTGCATTTTTTAATTCCTCCCAGGTGATTCTAACTCTCGGCAGCTGAAGTTGAGAACCACCTGCATAAATGAACTTGCCTTTGGGAAGTTCAGACCTGGCAGTCTCAAGACAAGAGGAGCTGGGGAGATGGAGGTGGCTGAAGCCTGGTGGTGGGGTCAGGCTGCTGGGCAGAGATGGGGGCGGGGGGGACGAGAGCAGTAGCGGGAAGCAGGGGCTGGGGACATGCTCTCAAGCAAGGGACAGGAGGAGAAAGGGCAGAGACGGTGGTCCGGAACCATCAGGTGGCAGAAAACCAGGGCTGGACAAGAAATCCTGGTGCTTAAAGGAGGCGGTGTCACACACACAGGAAGAGAGGATTTCAGGGAGGGGCCAGGCAACAGTGTTAAATGCCAACAGGGGTCGCTCTCCTCCGCCCCCCACCAGCAGTCTCATTACTGTTGGTGCTTTTGACATCCAGTCCCTGGGGCCTGCAGATTTGGACGCACAGTCATTTGCATGAGGGTGTCAGGAAGACTTCCTCCCATTTCTGCTCCCGCCCCAACAGCTCTCACCCCACCCCAGATTTCAACCCAACAGCTCAGCCCACAGAGGCCCCTGCTTTCCTTAGGCTAAGCAGGCTTTGAGCCTGGGCTCCGGGCAAAAGGCCTGCCCTGTTCCACTAGGGCAGCGGTTAATCACGCCCTGAGCACGTGCCAGGGCTTCCCTCCTCGGGGAGAGGCAGTCTCTGCCCACGTGTGACGTCCGTGTGACTTGGCCTTAGCTTCCTGGAGTCAGGATGAGTCAGGCGCGTCCTGACTTTCTCTGTCTCTCCCAGTGGCAGGAGATGGAAATCAGATGGAGGCAAGGAGCCCATGACCCAGACCCTCCAGGGCTCTCCTCCATCAGCAGGAATGGGCTCCCCACTGCGAATTTGCCGATCACCTCGCCCCGCCTCGCCCACCTGCGGCTCCCACGCTGCTTCCTGGGCCATCTCAGATGCTGACGAGGGGCGCGAGGCAGCCTGGTCGCTGCTGCGGTGACTCAACACTGACATACCGATATCTGTATCAACGAGGACCACGTGGGGCAGCCCCACACAGACGCTCAGAGGGAGGGGCTAGGGAGTTGCCAGGAGAAAGACACAGGCAAGGGCTGGGCATAGAGGAGCCCTTGGGGCTGGATTGCAGGGGGAGGAGCCCTGGGCTCCATGGGGAGGCTGTGAAAGGCAGGGTAGGGTCAGCCCATTCAAGCGGGGAGCGGTCTGCCCATTCTCCAAGGTCAGCACATGTGAGGTTGTTCAAAGACACACAGGAAGGACACACAGGAGGAAACATAGGAGCTGTTTAGTGTCCCCCCCACACCCCCCCCCCCGCCCAAACAAATTTATACTTTGAGGTCCCGAACTCAGTGCCTCACAACGTGACTGTATTTGAAGGTAAGTTTGTTTTTTTTTTTTTTTTTTTAAGATTTATTTATTTAGTTTGAAAGTCAGAGAGAGAAAGAGAGAGAGATCTTCCATTTGCTGGTTCACTCTCTCCAAATAGCCACAATGGCCAGGGCTGAGCCAGGCCACAGCCAAGAGCCAAGGAGCTGCCTTCTGCGTCTCCCACATGGGTGCAGGGGCCCAAGCACTTAGGCCATGCTCCACTGCTTTCCCAGGTGCATTAGCAGGGAGAGAGATTGGAAATGGAGCAGCTGGGACTTGAACTGGTATCCATATATGATGCCAGTATCGCAGGCAGCAGTTTATCCACTGTGTCACAACACTGATCCCTGCGATAGACTCTTTAAAGAGGGAATTATATTAAATGAGACCATTAGATGGGCTCAAATCTAACAGGACTGATGTCCTTGTAGGAAGGGATGAGGACGCACACACAGAACAAACACTGTGACAACACAGGGAGAAGGCAGGTGTCTGTTAAGTCAGAGAGAGAGGTCTCGGATGAAACCAACCCTGCCACGTTTTAACCACAGACCTCCAGCACCTGGAACTGTGAGAGAACCAAGCTCGGTTGTTTAAGCCAGCTGGTCTGCGGTGCTTTGTCACTGCAGCCCAGTAAGCCACACAGTAACCTTAGATGGTGACAGCAACAACTGGTCGTCCCCGGAGAATCTTGCAGCAGAACCCCTGTCACTAGCCATGCTCACCTTTCTGGCTGCCCCAGGAAGCAGATTTCAGGCTACCTTCTTGTTCAAAGCTTACTTCTCAGCTGCTGCTCTCTGGTTTGTCTTTTCTACTGGTTCTTCCCCAATTCTGTGGCAGTTGAGTGTTCTGAGTCTTTTCCTGAACACAGTTCTAAATCCGTTAGCTGTCTTTCCTTTCCGTTGCTAGCTAACAAATTACCACCTGCGTGCACCAGAGCTGAATTTACATGTTTATAACTAATGCAATTTAAGGAACCATACGGTTTTTACAGCTATGTGTCTTTACAGAGCCACCAAAAAAAAAAAAAAAACAAAACAAAACAAAAACCAACTTGAAATTACGGCTCCTTACCCTTTCTAAGCCATCAAGTTTATTCCCCTGCCTTTTGTCACAGCCCTCTTAAACTACCCCAGGAAATGAGAATTTCTCCCATTTAAAAAGTAATTCCAAAGAGGGAGATTCCACACATTTCTGCATCAAGATGTTACGGCTCTCGCTGGATGAGTCAACTCACCCAACGCCCAGCTGAGGTCTCTGAGCCTGATTCAGGCAGGATGGGACTTTCTTATTCCTCTCCCTCCACATAGTGAAATTTCTGCATGGAGAACACTATTCCTGAATCAAAGGGCAGATGAGGATGAGCTGTGATGAGCCTTTTATGTCACACGGCACTGTTTGGACAGGCTGAAGGCAGACACATGTAATAGGGGAGGGTTCATGGAAAAGTGTGTGGGAATGTGTATTGCAAAAAAGCTTCACGTGGATTAGAAAAATGTTTGCAGGAGGGGCCAGTGCTGTGGCATAGTTGGTTCAGCTTCTGCCTATGGCGGCAGCATCCCATATTGCTCCTCTTCTGATCTAGCTCTCTAATAATGGCCTGGGAAAGCAGTGGAGGGCAGCCCATTTTCTTGGGCCTCTGCACCCAACTGAGAGACCCAAAAGAAGCTCCTGGCTCCTGGCTTCAGAATGACTCAGCTCTGACTATTGCGGTCATTTGGGGAGTGAACCAGCAGATGGAAGACCTCTCTCTCTCTGTCTCTCCCTCTCCCTTTCTGCCTTTCGGCAACTCTCTCAAATAAATAAATCTTAATATTTGTTTGAAAGTGAATATTTTAGTTCCACTTTTTTGTGCACTTTGTGTAGTATCCTCACACTATTTTAGTCATCATACATGTGCATTTAGCTTAAGTAAGAGAGAGTAAAAGAGTGAATTAAAGATCAGAGGGAAAATAATGTGAATAAAATATGCAATAATGAGGAGGAAAAAAATGAGACCAAGAACATCAAGAGACAGGTTAGAAGGAAGAAATATTGGAGCGGCTGGCCAGGGGTGGGTGTTTGGACTGGAAGTTAACACATACGTTAAGACACCCATTTCCCATGGCTGGCATTGTGGTGCAGCAGACTAAGCCACACCTGGAAACACTGGCATCCCATATGAGAGGGCCAGTTTGAGCCCTAGCTGGTCTGCTTTCAATCCAGTTCCTGATAAGGTGCCTGGGAAGGCAGCAGAAGATGGCCTGAGTAATTGGGACTCTGCCATAGAATGGAGTTTCCAGCTCATGGCTTCTACCTAGTCCAGAACTTGCTGTTGCCAGCATTTGGGGGAGTAAACCAGATGAGGATGCAGATGAGGAGAAGGTAGCAGGTTTACGGTCTTTATGTTTACTATTTTACACAATGACAATCAGGTTTGAGGGACAGAATCTGACAATCCCAAAATGTGCTTGCAAGATGTGCATTGAGGAATGTCCTCAGAGCTTCCACGAGGAGGAGGAGGGAGGGGAGGAGGGAGATTGGGGGATGGGGGAGCTGAGAGCAGTTCAGCTGCATAGAATCCACTTATTCCAGGAGGAGTCCTGGAACTGAGCTGGCTCTGCAAATGTGTCCCAGAGCAGGGCTTCGTACCCCATATCAACTAGTCTTGGATGCAGCAAAACCAGCAAGAAGCCTAACCCTTGGCGAGGCAGCTCCCCTCTTCTGAGGGCCTCCTGGGGTGGGGACATCAGCCATGAGCCATCAGTAGCCAACATGTTCCTCCTAATAGCTGGGAAATGAGTACACTGGGGCTAGGAAGGCTGAGCTGGTCTGGGTGCCTCCCTGCAGTAGCCACTACCCAGAAGGAGACTGATGCACAGAAAAGTGAGTAGATCACCCAAGATCACACAGCAGATGAACGCAGAGCTCAGCCTTCAAGCCCTGCTCTCACTACTGTGTGTACAAAAGCTACCAGACTTCCTTTCCAACTGGGCCCTACAAGACGGTGACTGCAAAGAAGGGTGGCAAGAAGAATAGCCATTCTGCCATCAACCAAATGGTGACCCGGGGGGTGCACCACCAACATTCACAAAGGCATCCAGGGAGCAGGCTTCAGGAAGCATGCCCCTCGGGCACTCAGAGAGACCTGGAAGTTTGCCATGAAGGAGATCGGAACTCCAGATGTGTGCATTGATACCAGGCTCAGCAAAGCCATCTAGGCCAAAGGAATAAGGAACACCATACCGCATCCACGTGAGATTGTCCAGAAAATGCAATGAGAATGAAGATTCACCAAACAAGCTCTACTCTTTGGTTACCTATGTACCTGTCACTACTTTCAAAAATCTACAGTTAATGTGGATGAGAACTGATTGAAGTTGTAAAACTGCAGAAAAAAAAAAAAAAACACCAGTAACAACAAAAAATCACCAAAACCTATTATTAGTAAAATGATGCAGTCTTACCTATGGCGCGATCCACACCCCGGACACCATCCTAGGCTCTAGCCCCTGCCGCCATTGCTGGAAGCCAGGTGGCCCCCCAGCCCCACCCCCATCCTAATGGGATTTGCTGCTCCTACTTCCCTGCCTGATCGCCAGGAAAGGTTCAAGAGGACCTGTTCCCAAACAGGTGCTCTCACTGATCTCTCTGTCTCTCAGGTGCTCCTCCTCTCTCTTACCCTCTTGCCCTCTTCCCCCAGTCTTTTGGGCTTCCCCCACAGACAATAAACCTCTCCTCCAACTCCGGTGTTTGGTGCGTTTTGTGGCAGCCTTACACCTGTCATGGTGGCTCAGTCAGAGCTGTTTCATTTTGGACACTGGTGATGCCTATCCCTGTGGTTTCATTAACCCTTTTCCTTTCAGATACCTGGGAGCTGTACTCTGTGGGCTTAAGCATAAGGCAGAAGAAGTCAAGTGTATTTCTGACTTTGTTGAGCCTGAGAATTCCACAGACGAATATGAACACGTCAACCTGATGATGGACAGGATGGATGACTGCTTGTCCCCAAGTCCTGAAGTGGGTGCAGTGACACAAAAGGAGCCCCATCTCCTCAAACTGTCTTGGAGTTTGGCCCAGTGGAGGGGCTCCTGGGACCTCTCTTCCCCTGGGGAACTCTGTTGATAATGTCATGATGTCATCACAAAGTTTGAGGAGAATGATGTCATAACCACTCAAGGCATGAGAAGCCTTATGGAGAAGGGAGGGGAAGGCCATGTTTCTGTCAGTGAAGGGGTACAGGGGAAGTGAAGCAGGGACCCCCTGGAAATCCCTGTTAGGAGACATCATTTCTGACCATGGTTAGGAAGAAAGCTTGTTTTCTTTTTTTTTTTTTCTAATTAAAAAATTTTTTTTGACAAGCAGAGTTAGACAGTGAGAGAGAGAGAGACAGAAAGAAAGGTTTTCCTTTTTCCGTTGGTTCACCCCCCAAATGGCCGCTACCGTCGGCGTGTTGCGGCCGGTGTGCCATGCCAATCCGAAGCCAGGAGCCAGGTGCTTCCTCCTGGTTTCCCATGCAGGTGCAGGGCCCAAGCACTTGGGCCATCCTCCACTGCACTCCCTGGCCACAGCAGAGAGCTGGCCTGGAAGAGGAGCAACGGGGACAGAATCTGGTGCCCCGACCAGGACTAGAACCCAGGGTGCCGGCACCGCAGGCGGAGGATTAGCCTAGTGAGCCACAGAGCCAGTCCAAAAGCTTGTTTTCCTTTTTTTATTATTATTATTTAATAAATGTGAATTTACAAAGTGCAACTTTTGTATTGTTGTGGCTTTCCCCCCCAACCTCCCTCCCTCCCACGGCCCCCCTTCCTTCTCCCACTCCCTCTCCCATCCCACCCTTCATCATGTTTCATTTTCAATTACCTTCATATACAGAAGATCAACTTAGTATATACTAAGTAAAGATTTCAACAGACTGCACTCACACAACTGCTCAAGGTATAGGGTATTGTTCGACTGGTAGTGTTGTTTTTAAGTTTCATAGTAAAACACATTAAGGACAGAGATCCTACATGGGGAGCCTGTACCCAGTGACTCCCGTTGTTGATTTAACAATTGGCACTCTTATTTATGGCATCAGCAATCCCCTGAGACTCTTGCTATGAGCTGTCTAGGCTATGGAAGCCCCTTGAGTTCACCAACTCTGAACTTGTTTAGTCAAGGCCGTATCACAGTGGAGGTTCCTTCCTCTCTCCAGAGAAAGGCGCCTCCCTCCTTGATGGCCTATTCCTTCCGCTGGGGTCTTGTTCACCAGGATCTTTCATTTAGATTGCTTTTGCCACTGTGTTGTGGCTTCCCATTCCTGTGAGACTCTCATGGGCCTTTTAGCCAGATCCGAATGCCCCCAGGGTTGATTCTGAGGCCGGAGTGCTGTTTTGGGCGTTTGCTATTCTATGAGTCTGCTGTGTGTCCTGCTTCCCCCACAGGATCATTCTCTCCCTTTTAATTCTATCCTTCATTATTTGCTTACACTGGTCTTGTTAGTAAAATCTCTTCGACACTTACCCTATCTTTTTGATCGGTTGTGTACTTATACTTATCACTTTACCAAGTGCACTGGCATTGGTACATGCCTCCTTGATGAGATTGGGTTGAAATCCCCTGGCACATTTCTAGTTCCACCTTTAAGATAAACCAATGGACAGCATCATATTGAATGGGGAAAAGTTGGAGGCATTTCCATTGAAAACTGGCACGAGACAGGGATGCCCACTCTCACCATTGCTATTCACTATAGTCCTAGAAGTGTTAGCCAGGGCCATCAGGCAAGAAAAAGAAATTAAAGGGATACAAATGGGAAAGGAGGAAGTTAAACTATCCCTATTTGCAGATGACATGATACTATATATAGGGGACCCAATAAATTCCTATAACAGACTATTGGAACTCACAGAAGAGTTTGGTAAAGTAGCAGGATACAAAGTCAACGCTCAGAAATCAATAGCCTTTGTATACACAGATAATGCCGTGGCCGAGGAAGAACTTCTAAGATCAATCCCATTCACAATAGCCACAAAAACAATAAAGTACCTTGGAATAAATTTAACCAAGGATGTCAAAGACCTCTATGATGAAAATTACAATACACTAAAGAAAGAAATAGAAGACCACACACACACACACACAAAAGGAAAAACCTGCCATGCTCATGGATTGAAAGAATCAATATCATCAAAATGTCCATTCTCCCAAAAGCAATTTACAAGTTTAATGCAATACCAATCAAAATACCAAAGTCATTCTTCAAAGACCTAGAAAAAACGATGCTGAAATTCATATGGAGAAACAGGAGACTGAGAATAGCTAAAGCAATCCTTTACAATAAAAACAAGGCTGGAGGCATCACAATTGCAGACTTCAAGACATACTACAGGGCAGTTATAATCAAAACAACCTGGTACTGTTACAAAAACAGATGGATAGACCAATGGAACAGAATAGAAACACTGGAGATCAATCCAAACATCTATAACCAACTCATATTTGACAAAGGACCTAAAACCAACCCCTGGAACAAGGACAGTCTCTTCAACAAATGGTGTTGGGAAAACTGGATATCCACATGTTGAAGTATGAGGCAAGACCCCTACCTTACACCTTATACAAAAATCCACTCAACATGGATCAAAGAACTAGAGATATGCCACGACACCATGAAACTAATTGAGAGCATAGGGGAAACTCTCCAAGATATTGGAACAGGCGAAGAATTCCTGGAGAAGACCCCAGAGGCACAGGTAATAAAAGATAAAATAAACAAATGGGATTACCTCAAATTGAAAAGTTTCTTTACAGCAAAGGAAACAGGAAAGTGAAGAGGCAACCAATGGGAGACGTTATTCGCAAACTACACAACAGATAAAGGATTAACAACTAGAATCTACCCAATGATCAAGAAACACCACAGAATCAAAACAAACAACCCAATAAAAAAAAATGGGCCAAGGGCCTTAACAGACATTTTTTAAAAGAGGAAATCCAAATGGCCAACAAACACATGAAAAAATGCTCAGGATCCCTAGCCATCAGGGAAATGCAGATCAAAACTACAATGAGGTTTCACCTCTCTCCGGTTAGATTGGCTTAAATACAGAAATCAACCAACAACAGATGCTGGCGAGTATGTGGGGAAAAAGGGACACTAATCCACTGTTGGTGGGAATGCAAACTGGTAAAGCCACTATGGAAGACAGTTTGGAGAGTCCTGAGAAACCTGAATGTAGCACTACCACAGGACCCAGCCATCCCACTCCTTGGAATTTACCCAAATGGAATTAAAGGGGAGAGAAAAAGAGCCATTTGCACCTCAATATTTGTTGCAGCTCAATTCACAATAGCTAAGACCAAGCAACCTAAATGTCCATCATCGGATGACTGGATAAAGAAACTATGGGATATGTACTCTATGGAACACTATACAGCAGTAAAAAACAATGAAATCCGGGCATTTACAACAAAATGGAGGAAGCTGGAAAATATCATGCTGAGTGAAATAAGCCAGTCCAAAAGGGACAAATATCATATGTTCTCCCTGATCGATGGCAACTAAATGAGCATCTAAAATGATACCCATTGAAGTGAAATGGACACTATGAGAGACAATGACATGATCAGCCCTTGCCTAGACTGTTAAGGAACAACTTACTATTTTATTCCTTTTAGTATTTTGTTGTTGTTGTTGTTGTTGCTCTGTTTGCTCTCCTTAATACCACTGGTTGAATTCTGTAATCAACACACAATCATTGTTATGTGTTTAAAAATTAACAGAAAAGTGATCTCTGTTAAACATAGGAGTGGGAATAAGAGAGGAAGGAGATATATAGGTCAGCACAGGCTCACTCAAAAGCTTGTTTTCAAAAAGAACAAACCCCAGCAAACTGAACAAACTCTGTATGGCAAACTGTGGTAGCTGAAGGCACCCCCGAGCTCCCCACTCCACATCTTGTACTCCCCAGGGTCAGGGACAGCCTCTGGGTAGAAATGGAGTGGCTGGAGCAGAGAGAACACAGGTGTTAGATGGCCTGAGTTAATAAGAACGACCTGAGGCTGTGCACAGCTTGGTCTCCACGTCAGCTTCAAGGGCTCCCCCTTCCCCATTCAGCAGGTCTCTGATTGCACCTGCAGACTCTACCCCTTGAGACTGCTCTGACTGCCGGAGCTTGTCCACCTGGGCAGCCACATCTGTAGCTGAGGGAGCATGCTGTGTGGGGAGAGAGATAGTCACAAGCCCTGAGGGTGGTGGGTGACCTGCCCGGATCCCTCACCCACCAACCCTGGTGCTCAGTGTAGGCTCTGATGTTCTGCTATGACACCCTCCCTGCTGCACATCTCTATCCATCACGGGTGAGTTTGCTCACACCATGCTGACCCCATTCTGTGGCCGTTCCACCTGTTGGATCATATACCCTTGGTGGCCGCAACCCTGTGGCTGGATACTTCTCTTTTTTCTATTTGATCGATATGGAATGGAAGACACAAAGAACTACCTAGCCCAGGGTCACAGAGGCGGGAAGTGCTGGAACTGAGGTCCCATCCCAGAGAGCGGGTCCAGGGCTCCTGAACACAACCACCTCTCCCTCCCAATAGGGCATTGGCTTCCTCTTCCCAGGGGTCTGTTTAGTATTTCATTAGACAGAGGCTCTCACCTCCTGTCTCCATCCTTTCTCTCTTAGTCAGGAATTGCTCATTGATCAAGTTTTTTGGCACCCCAAGTCCAGGGAGCTGCCCAACACAGCTCCTTTCCGTGTTCCCTTGAATAGCTTCAGGAGGGAGGGGAGCAAAGGTTCCCGATGCATGAAGATGGGCTTTGCTCTTAAAAGGAGGATCTAAGGGCAGGTGTCATGGCACAGTACACTAAGCTGCTGCTGGAATCCCACATGAGTTCGAGTCCTGGCTGCTCCACTTCTGATCCAGCTCCCTGCTAATATTCATGGGAAAGCAGTGGAGGATGGACCAAGTATTTGGGCCCATTTTGCTCTGGGTTTTGGGCTTTCCCAGCCCCAGCCATTGCAGCCATTTGAGGAATGAACCAGTGGGTGGAAGACTTCTTTCTGTATGTGTCTCTCCCTCACTCTCTGTGACTCTGCCTTTCAAATGGATAAATAAATATTTTTTAAAAGGGGGGAGGCCTAAATCCGTTTGAGGAGAGGCTAACGAATTTCCTGGTGAGCAGTGTTTGATGCTAATTTTACCAAGCAGAGGTTCATAAATACCTGAGTGCTGCAGCTAGCTAGGAGGCCTCTGTGGCTGGATCAACACAGCTGTTCACTAATTAGTCATTAGTTAACACTAATTAATTAGTAGGAAACTTAGCCATTAGTCAGCCCATGAGACCTCAACAGTTAACAAATGTGAAGGCCCAACTTTTCACCTTAAATAGCATATTTGAAATCCATCCTTAAATCAATCCCCTGGAATACATTCAACCCACCTGGTCACATAGGGAACGACTGCTTGTTCCACTTTCAAGATGACTGCTCACTGAGAACAGAGAGAAAGTCATGACAGGTAAGTCCCTCTCTGCTCATTCCCAGGGCCAGGAGGAAGGCATTGCTCAGAAGTGAAGAAAAGACTAGGGACAAGTCAACACACCAAGTCCCCGAGGTCCTGCTCTGTGCGTTCCCTGCACTTGCTGTTGTGACAAATACAACGCAGAAGTGTAGAATCAGTTAGGGTTGACAGTTCTGGGGCCCTCTAGAGTTTGACAGGGTTGTTAAGAGTCACATGTTAGGAAACTACACTGTACATAAAGGAGACTGACAGCTGCTCTAACATCAGAGGAAGGGAAGGCAAATCTAGGCTGGAGTCGACTGGTGAAGATTTTTAGGGAGAATATGGATTTCAGGTGGTCTATGAAGGAAGCAAAGTAGTGAAGACAGAGGGTCTTTCAGAGAGCAGCAGGCCTCAGGAACAGCACTGATGACATGGGCCTTCCAGGGAGAGGGGTTCTGACGCTGGGATGAGCTCTTAAATAAAACCGTTGAGGTTGGTGTCCTAGGGTTGGCTATGCAAGGCAGGAAGGAGCCATTGTAGCTTCCTGAGTAGCAAACTACACCTTTAAAAGGGCAGGTTCAGAATACCGAAAAAAAAAAAAAGACAAACAAAAACAAAACAAAGCAAAAAATGCAAACCAGTGCTTTGGGAAGGTTAATCTGAGTAGCAGAGGGAAGGATTAAACACTGGGAGGAAAGTAAAGAGAGGATGAGGTCGTCTAGCTGCAAATTAATGAGAGCTTGGGATGGGAGGGGCAGTAAGACAGGGGAAAGGACAACCCTGGCAAAGGAAAGCGCTAATATTAGGCTTGGAGGCAAAACTGGAATTCACGCCAGGAAATGATAGCAACGCTGATAATAGAGTCTTTTCTGTTGGAAAAGGAAGGCTCTGGGTCATGACCGATGAGTTGAATTAAGATGCCAGAGACGGGTGTACAGGGGGTGGTGATAAATCTTTTTGTAGATATCCACACTGAAATCTGGATTCGATTGGAACACCAATCCTGGCTACAGACATTTCTCTCTTTGGTTGCCCATGTTCAATAAAAAGCCAACAGAGATACAAATCTTTGTTGTTGTTTGGTTTGGTTTGTACAATGGTACTATTCTACAAAAGCGTTTTCTGCTTTGTTTTCTGTTGATGTTTTTGTAAAATTCTATCATCCAGATATGCAGTGACCTTGGTACTTAACATTGCACTAGTGCTGTGCTCAGTGCTTAGTTAGCACTCTCAGGCGAAAATCAAGAAGCCAGCAAATGGCAAGTGAGGAGGAAGAAACACCCCAAGCCCTCCTTACCTTGAATTCTCTCCCCTCTGCCTCCCAAGCACTCCAGAGTGGCAGCTTTTCTGGATATGTTTGTCTCTGCTCACCAAACAAGGACTATCATTGCCAAGGAGTAGAATGGCCAGTTTTTGAAGTCAGATGCTTATATGACACCCTACATTTTAATCAAGAGCCTCAAACATTAATTATCACTCCCAAATATGTCCCATTTTTAGCTTTTGAAAAATACTTTTTAAATATCCCCAAGATATCTTTTTAAAAATCTGTTCTTCTCCCATTCATTCACACTTCATTCACCACAATGGGGTCAGCAAGGTTAGGAGGACAAGAAGGAATTAAGGTATTAGTTTTTAAACTGTTGAAAAAGTGTACTTGCCATTTAGTTGGTTGATTTGTCTTTTAAAATGGAGACTGAGCATTAAAAAATTGAAGTGGGAGCTGAACGTGGCAAAATGTGTTTGCTTTTCTTAGACAAATCTGTTAGTCTGTGTGTGCTGTAAAATGGCATTATTCCTCCATTGGAAATTACACTTCCTACACAACATATGCCACTCTGCCTTCTCTTCACAGACTTCCCCAAGCAAAGTTCAAAATCCTCCTGCATTTGTAGTCAGTCCCATGGTGAAATCATTAGCTTCATCTCCCGTTTGGGCTCCTTTGAGAAAAGTCCCAAGATGAGACCATTTAACAATGAGTCAGCACAAAAATGTAGTTACAAATAAGTTCCAAACTGGATTTCTCAGAGCGACTTTTTAACTAAAGGAGAAAGCCAAAAACTTGTGAACAATTAATGAAGGAAGACAAATTATGGAGTGGAATTTGGTAGTTGATAGACTCAAAAGATGGTATGTGTAGATGCACTGATATGACACACAAACAGATCAGTTCCTGGTGGGGCTGTATGGACTTACCAGATTAAGGATCGTCAAGTACTTCCACTGTCCACCACTTTGAAAGACTTTGGATTTCTTTCCTTGCTGTACGATGTAATAATTGAGGAAAATATACCAGTTCATAACGAGGAAGTGGTACACGCACGTAAAGGTCTTCGTCATGGCTGGCTCCGTCCGGGCCACGGTGATGGCTCCCGTAGCTGCCTTCTGGGGTCTGAGTCACAGTTGAAGTCCTCTGGCAGGCTGGAGAGCTGTAAAACACACCCCTCTGGGGTTGAGAGTGCCAACGCAGGCTGGCTTTTGCTTCTCTCGTAGGCTCCTTTCCTGATATACTTGTGAGACAGGATTATTGCTGGTTTTCAGCTGCCTGCCTCTAGATAATGATAATCTGCAGATTTGCATATGCTGGAACATTTATGCTTTGTGGAGGCCAGGGAGAGAGAGCTACACTTTGTCCTGTTTGACTGGGGCCCAAGAGCTACACTCTGCGCTATTTCACTGGGGCCCCATGGCAGGCACATGGTTAAGTGACCTTATTCTGTAGCTATCAACAGACCACAGTGAAACAGTGCCGTGGTCTTGTTTTCTTGGCCTTTCATTTGGACAGAACCCGGAAGCAGCAATGCTATCTTTTGAGACAATCAGAAGCAGGCTGATAAAGCAGGAGGTGGAGATTTGTGGGTGTGTTTAGGGCATGAAGAGAGGTGTTGTAATCTTGCTTCTGAAATCTCCCAGGCCTAGTGCAACCTCACACAACCTTTGATCCTGCAGAGTTATTCTCTTTCCTTTTTATTGGGTATCTCTGCTCTAGAGAAACGGGCATCTCTGTGCACTGGGGGGAAAGGAAAGGAAGAGATCTGTGGCCGCCACCGCAACATACCTGAGTTTAGACATTGCTGGGAGTGGGTAAGGCTCTGGGCACGGCCGTTCAGGGGAGGCGACATGATTGCAGGGCCGGCCTGGCCTCAACCAGGAGAGGGACTTGAGGGAGAGCTGGAAATGTGATGCCTTGTGACATCAGCTGCAGGTTTCCCTGGGCAACTGACTGGGGGAGTTGAGCAAATCCCTCAGAGAAATGCTCCCAATGCCGTTACGTAAGGCTGAGGGTGGTGCTGCAGACGATTTAGCCAGAGCTTTCACGTCCTGGGACAAAGAACTGAAGACTGGACGTGGCGGCCCACAACAAAAACAGAAAGAAACTCACCTCCTAGGAGTCAACAACCTCCAAATGTCAGGAGCTGTAGCCAGGAGAGAAAACTTGAGCTGGCCAGTGAAGACCTGCATCACCATTGTGTCTTGGTGTGCTGGGGCTGCAGTAACAAAACACCCTGGAATTATAGAACAATGGGCACATGCCTCTCTTAGTGCTGGAGGCAGGAAGATCAAGGTGTGGGTGCTGGTGAGGGCTCACTCCCTGGTTCACAGGTGGCAGCTTCTTGTGTGTCTTCCATGGTGAAAGCTCCCTCCATCCCATCTTAAAAGGCAGTGAAACCTACATGCGATCTAACGCCCTCAGGGCCTGATCATCTCCCCCAACCCCCATTCTAATACCATCAGCTTGTGGGTTAGGATTGCAGTTTATGAATTTGGGGGGATGGGGGATCACAAAGATTGAGACTGATATGGGGGAACTAGGAAGAAAGATGAGCTCTGAACAGTTGAACTGGAATATTTTCTCAACATTACTGCATAGCCCTGCATTGCCACTCCATCTCTCTTTCCAGGGTGTACATTTTCCCATGAGGCACCCCTCTCATCCAGGGCCAGGAAGGAGACACCACAATGGCCACCTGGAAGCTAAGGCTTACGTGGAAGCACCATGAAACTCCCAAAAAGCCTCATGTACACTAAACCTCACGCAAACTCCGCCTTGTTTGTATATTGAATTAGAGCACACTGCACCCTACCTCAGAAAAGGGACTGATAATGTGGGAGTAACCCTTTCTTCTTCTTGGCTTCTGGACCATGCTTCTGGGTCTTGCTTTGGCCTCCTCCCACACTCTCTCCTCATAGGCAGTTCTGACCCACTCATGACAGCTATCTCTCTGTGTGAGACTGTCCACAGTATATTCATCACAGGAGGGTATATTCACTCTCTTTTAAGTAAATCCTGCTCTCATTAGGGCACTGTAGTTATGCTTCTGCTTTGAATTCTTAGCCCTGTGGGAGCAAGAACTTAGAATAAAAAATTGAGATACTTATTCTCATAAAAAGATCATAATAAACCATTCCACTGAAGAAAGTCATGTAGAACTCTGTACAAAACTCAACAGCCTTGGCTAAATTGCAAATAATAGAAGCATCTAACAGTTTTACACTGCTTACTATTTTTGCCAGGCAGTGTTCTATGGGCTTTATAAATATTAATTCAATTAATACTCTAAACCCCTCTATGTGATAAGTAGTTTTTAAAAAGTATTTATTTTTTATTTATTTACTTCAAAGGCAGAGTGACACAGAGCTAGGCAGAGAGAAGGAAAGAGATCCTTTATCTGTGGGTTCACTCCCCAAATGATTGTGATGTCCAGGGTTAGACTGGGCCAAAACCAGGAGTCTGGAACTCCACCCTGGTTTCCCATGTGGATGACAGGGGCTATATTCCATTGCTTTCCCAGGTGCATCGGTAGGGAGCTGAATTGGAAGTGGAGCAGCTGGACTTGAACTGGTGCTGTGATCTGGGATGCCAGTGTCACAGGGAGTGGCTTAGCCCACTGAACCACTATGTCAGCCCTGTTTAGTACTTTTGTCCTCTTCATTTTCACATGAGAAGATAGAAGCTGAGGTTGCAAAAAAGGATGCATTCAACAACCCATAGAAAGCAAAGCTGCCTTTTGTCATCTGAACTATTAAATTCAAAGAACAATATTTGCTCTGCAATGCACAAACTCCCTTTTCAATATTTCCTACCTCCTTTCTGGGTGTCTTTTATCCCCTTACCTTTCCAACAAAGAGGTCTCTCAAAAAAGGATCAGATATGGTTTGAAACGTGATGCACATATGAGTTATTGTGCTATGTCTGTTAGTCATCATTGTAGATACAGAGGCTACATCCCTTTGGACAAAAATATTGAGTTTAAGTCAGGTGCTGGGTAGGGAGGGGGACAAAGGTGGGAGAGGATGGGCAGAAAAGGACCGGAACCTCTGGACTGTGTGCAGCCAAACCTGGACAACGGCCTTTCACTGCCCATTTTTTTTCCCTGCATTTTTCACAATGTCCACAGAAGTCTCTTGTAAACATTGACATAATTGCTTAAATTTCTCAGTGAGAGATTTAAAGTTTGAAATTGCAATCCGATTGTTAGCTTCTTAATAAATAATGACATATGATCTGAGGGGTCATCAAAATGTTCACAGAAAACGTGTATTATGAAAAAACTAAGTATAGATTTCAAAATGTTAGGACAGTGCTTGCTTCGGCAGCACATATACTAAAATTGGAACGATACAGAGATTAGCATGGCCCCTGCGCAAGGATGACACGCAAATTCGTGAAGCGTTCCATATTTTTTTTGTCTATTCTACTTAATACTACTGGTTTAATTCTGTAATTAATACACAGTTATTCTTAAGTGTTGAAATTTAACTGAAATGTGATCCCTGTTAAATATAAGAGTGGGAATAAGAGCGGGAAGAGATGTACAATTTGGGACATGCTCAAGCTGACTTGCCCCAAATGGTAGAGTTAGAAACATACCAGGGGATTCCAATTCAATCCCATCAAGGTGGCATGTACCAATGCCATCTCACTAGTCCAAGTGATCAATTTCTGTTCACAATTGATCATAATGAAAGGACTAAGAGTCAAAGGGATCACATAAACAAGTCTAGTGCCTGCTAATACTAACCGATAGAATAAATAAAGGGGAGAGGGATCCAACATGGGAAGTGAGATACTCAGCAGACTCATAGAATGGCGGATGTCCTAAACAGCACTCTGGCCTCAGAATCAGCCCTAAAGGCATTCAGATCCAGCTGAAAAGCCCATGAGAGTATTTCAGGCATGGAAAGCCAAGACACTCTGGCAAAAACAAACAAACAAACAAACAAACAAAAAACAATCAACAACAACAACAACAAAAAAAACAAACCCAAACACCTAAATGAAAGATCTCTGTGAGTGAGATCCCAGTGGAAAGAACAGGTCTTCAAAGAAGGAGGTACCTTTCTCTGAAGGGAGGAGAGAACCTCCACTTTGACTATGACCTTGTCTAAATAAGATAAGAGTTGGTGAACTGAAAAGGCTTCCATAGCCTTGGAAACTCATGACAAGAGCCTAGGATGATTACTGATGCCATAAACAGGAGTGTCAATTTGTAAAGTCAACAACAGGAGTCACTGTGCACTTACTCCTCATGTAGGATCTCTGTCCTTAATGTGCTGTACATTGAGATTTAATGCTATAACAAGTACTCAAACAGTATTTTTCACTTTGTGTTTCTATGGGGGTGCAAACTGTTGAAATCTTTACTTAATGTATACTAAACTGATCGTCTGTATATAAACAAAATTGAAAATGAATCTTGATAAGAATGGAAGGGGAGAGAGAGTGGGAAAGGGGAGGGTTGCGGGTGGGAGGGAAGTCATTGGACGGGGGGAAGCCAATGTAATCCAAAAGCTGTACTTTGGAAATCTATATTCATTAAATAAAATTTTAAAAAAATGTTAGAACACTATAATCATCACGTACCAGCTGTTTTTTTTAAAAAAATATCTATTTTATTTATTTGCAAGTCAGAGTTACACAGAGAGAGGAGAGGCAGAGAGAGAGAGAGAGAGAGAGAGAGAGAGGTCTTCCATCCAATGGTTCACTCCCCAGTTGGCCACAACGGCCAGAGCTGCACCAATCCGAAGCCAGGAGCCAGGAGCTTATTCCAGGTCTCTCACACAGGTGCAGGGGCCAAAGGACTTGGGCCATCTTCTACTGCTTTCCCAGGCCATAGCAGAAAGCTGAATTGGAAGTGGAGCAGCCAGGTTTTGAACCGGCGTCCACATGGGATGCCGGCGCTTCAGGCCAGGGGATGCCTGCACTTCATGCCAGGGTGTTAACCTGCTGTGCCACAGCGCTGGCTCCATACCAACTATTTTAACATATCTGAACAGCATCTAGTTTGCAGGGCTAAAAGGGTAAGACACAAGTTTGAAAAGATTGTTATCAGAGCAAGATGAATTCTACAAGAATAAACAGCAAATTGATGGTGAAGTTTGGATAGAAAAATGGTTAAATCATTCACACTTCATAAAAAATTTATAGAAACAAGGCCTCAAAGCAGTTTACAAATGGGTAACACATTTTAAAAAATTTGTTTATGTGAGGCAAAGATAAAGAGAGACAGAGACAGAGACAAAGAGACAGGCACAGAGACACAGAGACACAGAGAGAGAGAGAACGCTCCTGCCCAAGCTTCATTTCCCAAATGCCCATAGCAGTCCTTGTTTGGGGCTTAAGCTGGGAGCCATGAACTCAATCCAGGCCTCCCACATGGGTGGCAGGGACTCAGTTACTTGAGCTGTCACCACTGCCTCCCAGGGTCTGCAACAGCAGGAAGATGGAGGCAGGAGCTGGAACTCAGGCACACGACTGTGGGATGCAGATGTCTTAACCAAAGTCATAACTGTTAGGCTAAACACTCACCTCAGATAGCTCATTTCAGAAAGGGATGGAATGATGTTGAAGATAGAGTTTGCAGTGTCAGACCAACCACACTGATTTGGAAAGAAAAATTTCATCTGTTGACACCTTAATTGAGGAGGACCAATGATTAACAGCAGAAACAATAGTTAATACCATTGACTCAGCTTGCACAATTCTGAATGACAAATTACAATAGAGCAAACTTTCTACCCAAAGGGCATCAAAATTGTTCCACCAGGTCAGCTTCTGACAAGAGCAGAACTTTCAACAGAAATTTTAAACAAGTGGTATCGAAATTCAAAAACATTTCTTGGAAGAATTGTAACAGGTGATGAAAAATTTGCTTACCAGTGTGATTCTTAAGACAAAGCACAGTGAAAACAAACAATGGTTACCAAGAAGAGGGAGGGGTCCAGTCAAAGCAGAAGCAGATGGGTCAAGAGCAAATGTCTTGGCAATAGCTTTTGGGAATGCTCAAGGCACTCTGTTGACTTTCTGGAGGGCCAAAGAACAGTAATATTTGATTATTATTGAGAATGTTTTGAGAAGATGAGCAAAAGTGCAGCCAAAAAAATAAACACCCAGGAAATCTTCAATGGATAGTTTTTCTTCATGGTGCCAATGCTCCTGCTTAGTCCTCTCTTCAAAAGAGCAATTTTGCAAGACTTTCAGTGGTGCATCATTAAGCAGCTGCACAAGTATTCTGATTTGGTTCCTTCTGACTTCTTGTGGTTTCCCAATGTTAAAACAACCTTTAAAGAGAATCCATTTTCATTTCATGAATAATGGGGAAAAAACTGCTGCATTGATATGGCTAAATTCTCAGGACACCCAAGTCTTTAGGCATAGTCTAAATGACTAGTTTCATCATTTACAAAAGTGTCTTGAACTTCATGGAGCTTGTGTCAAGAAATAGATTATATTTTATTTTTATCTTTTAGTTTCCACAACCTTATTTGAAGTTCTCTCTTCTATGTAAATGAGTGATTATATATAAAAACTATACGATTTCTTGGTTCAATATCTATTCTTATACAGCTGCCTACTAAAATGTTGCCAAGAAGAAACTTTACACTGTGACCATATTCACATCATAATTTGTATTCCTGGTTGAATAACCAGATACATTTTCATGAAACAATTTCATCAGCTGTCCTCTATCACAAGACCAGGCTTTTTCTTTGGGGAATGATGAATGTGGCCACTAGTTACCTAATATTAAACATTAATATATATTAAGTCTATTTGCCTTTTTCCTCTCTATAAGTATTTGGAGACCTCATGTCATATCCAAGAGAACAGGAGAGAACCATTCACTGACTTTAAAAAGCACTTGATACAAAATTGTTTTCCACAGGAAAATTAAAAGTGCAAAAATAAGCACATTTCCTATTCTTTTTTTAAATTTTTTGACAGGCAGAGTGGACAGTGAGAGAGAGAGACAGAGAGAAAGGTCTTCCTTTTCCATTGGTTCACCCCACAATGGCCACTGTGGCAGGTGCGCTGTGGCCGGTGCACCGTGCTGATCTGAAGCCAGGAGCCAGGTGCCTCTCCTGGTCTCCCATGCGGGTGCAGGGCCCAAGCACTTGGGCCAATCCTCCACTGCACTCCCGGTCACAGCAGAGAGCTGGCCTGGAAGAGGGGCAACCGGGACAGAATCTGGCACCCCAACTGGGACTAGAACCTGGGGTGCCAGCGCTGCAGGTGGAGGATTGGCCTAGTGAGCCGCGGTGCTGGCCACATTTCCTATTCTGATTTGAACATTGCACAGATAACATGATCACTCAAAGTGGCATTCTGGGACTCTGAAACACTGTTCGTTCATTTCACAAAGACTTATGGAGCAACAACTATTTGCCAGTTTGGGATTTCCTGAGCAATAAAAATAGATACAACCCTACCTGCATAGAATTTTTATTGTAGATGGGGAAACCATATTCAACAGCCACAAAGTCACATGCTGATTACAACTGTGGTAACTTCTAGTAAGGACAAACCCAGTGGACTTGTTAGAGGGGTAGCAATATTAGCAGTGGGGTGCCTTGGAGGTGATGGGAGTCAGTCCCGTGAGGAAGTTGTATGTGAGCCAAACTGGTCCTCCCAAGATTCCCAAGATGCTCTTCTCTTCCTCCCAGCCACTGTAGCAAGCCCCTTTCTCCGCCAGCTGCTTGTGTGCTGTGACTTCTCTGGCGCTGGTCCAGCTGACTGCCAGTCTCACACAGCATGCCCACACTTGTGTTTTCATTCACATTTATGACCACACATTTTAGACCTCTAATCCAGGTCCTTTCCCAATCCCTCCATGATTCAGACGTATCTCTGACTATCTGTAACTGGACATCTCCTGGATAAGCCAGGCTCACCTCAAAACCTCTATGTCTAAAGGAACTCAATACCTTCCCCCAAACCTTGTCTTTCTCACCTACTCCATCATTCACCTGGGAAGTTGCCTTGTCTCTTCTCTATTCTTTGCTTCCCAAAGCCAGTGAACTTCCAAAACATGCCAAGTTCACCTCCCAAGTCAGGCTCAAGTCAGCCCCCTTCTCTCCACTTCTTCTGTAACTTTCCTAGTTCAGGTCTTCATTGCCTGTGGCGCCTGGCTCCAAACACATTTTCCTGATCCTAGTGTTATCCTAAAGGCTAAGGCTTTTGTTCCTAAGGCCAGGGAGCTATTCTTTCTGGAAAACCCCATCCCTGCCCAGTTTGTCTTTTACTTCACTAAAATCACCTGTGGCATCACATCCAGCTTCCAGGACTTCTAATCAACTGCTCGCTCTCAGCCTCTCAGCAGCTTTGCTACTCTCTCCAGCCTTGTACTGGATGTTCTTGTAACCACAGCAACGTGACAGGGCTGCATGTCCCCACCTGGCACCCCGGTGCCTTCACCCTTGCTGTCTCCTCTCCCTGATGGCCTCTGCTGAACACATCTGTAAAAGGTTGTTGCATAGCCACAAATGCAGCTCAGGGCTCCCCTGGCCCCAGGAACCCTTCCCCGAACCTCTCTCCTCAACCAGGGCAAATTGAACAGCCCCTTGTGTCTCTCTCATCCCTGCAATCCACATTGACACTGGGAATGAATCTTTTCCATATGCTGTTCTCTCTCAGAGATCCTAGGCAGTGTACTTGAATTCCAAGAGCTTAATGCTAGATACACAATAAATACATAATAAATACCTATTGAATAAGAGGGCAAAGGGCCCGGCATTGTGGTATAGCAGGTAAAGTCACCGCCTGTGATGCTGGCAACCCTTCTGGGTGCCAGTTCCTGTTCTGGCTGCCCTATTTCAGATCCAGCTCTCTATTAAGCAGTGGAGGATAGCCCAAGCGTTTGGGCCCCTGCCATCCACTGGGAGACCTGAATGATGCTCCAGGCTCCTGGCTTCCGCCTGACCCAGTGCTGGCCATTGCAGCCATCTGGGGAGTGAAGCAGCAGATGGAAGATTCTCTCTCTCTCCCTCTCTCTCTCTTCAACTCTCTCTGTAACTCTGACTTTCAAAATAAATAAATAAATAAATAAATAAATATTTTTAAAAAGTAGAAGCTAAAATGGGCAAAAGACCTGAAGAAACACTTCTCAAAAAATTTATACAAATGGCCAACAAAGCTTGAAAACAAAGTTTAAAAACAAAGTTCACCATCACTAACGCTCAGAAAAATGCAAATTAATGGGATATCACTCATACCTGTCAGAGTGGCTTTTTTTCTTCTTTAAAGACTTACTTATTTATTTGAAAATCAGAGTTACACAGAGAAGGAGAGGTGGGGGGGATTTTTTGTTTTTGTTTTTGTTTTAAGATTTATTTGTTTATTTGAAAGGCAGAGTTATAGAAAGAGGAAGAGAGAGATCTTCCACCCCCTGGTTCACTTCCCATTTGGCCACAGTGGCCAGAGCTATGCCATATCAAAGCCAGGAGCTTCTTCCAGGTCTCCCACTTAAGTGCATGGGCCCAAGGACTTGGGCCATCCTCCACTGTCTTTCCAGGCCATAGTAGAGAGCTGGATTGGAAGTGGAGCAGCTAGGTCTTGAACCGGTGTCCATATGGGATGCTGGCACTGCAGGCAGTGGCTTTAAGCACCGGCCCCCTGGCAGTGGCTTTTTTCAAATTGACAAAAGAAAACCAGCATTGGTAACGATAGAAAGAAAATGTAAACTTAAAATCTGTTGGTGGGAATTTAGATTGGGGCAGCCATTATGGAAAACAGCATGGAGTTTCTAGTGATCTTGCAATCCCACTACTGGCTGTTTAATCCCAAGAAAATGCAATCAGTATTTTGAAGAGATAGTTACTCCCTCACATTCATTTCAGCATTATTCACCATAACCAAGTTGTGAAAAAAAAAAAAAAAAAAACCTAAGTGTCCATTGGTGGATGAAGGATGAAGAAAATACCATCTAGATACACATTGGAAGAACTTTAAGTGAGTTTATGCACATTCTATTATAGTATTTATCATATCATGCTGTAATGTTTTGTGTGCATTTTGTCTCTGCTACTTGACTGTGAACCTTTAAATAAATTCAAGAGATCACATGACACAGTGACTGAAGTTCATAAGAATCTATTGTATACTTGAAAATTGCTAAAAGACTAGATCTTAAGTGTTATCACCATAAAGAAGTAATGCATATGTTAATTAGGTTGATTTAGCTATTATACAATGTCTACTTGGAAGGGAGCTTCAAAAAGTATATGAAAAATCTGCATTATCTTATATTCCATAAACTTTTTGAAGCCCCTCTCATATTTCAAAGCACTTTGTTGCACACCACAAATGCAATTTTTATTGTCAGTTAAAAATAAATAATAGTGATAAAATCATCTGTAGAATAAATGAATATGTGGATATCAGACAGAACTCTGCTGAGTTTTACTATAAAGCTGGCTCATTCATGAAAAGCCTACCTTGTTCTAAATGTTCAGCTGTTGTCTTCAGGGAAGGGTGTAGGATGCTAAGCGAGTAAGACACAGCCTAACCCCTGGAGAAACTAACAGGCAAGTGGCGGAGACAGATATGTAAACAAAAAATTACTGCATGATGTGATAAGTACTATAATAGAGGTATGCATAAAGTACTAATGGAGCCTACATTATCCTGCACATCATTCTGTCATTCTGAATATACAGAAGATTGAGCTTAAGACGAATGCATTGAGTAAACCATGGCGAACTCCAGACATCATGTAGAAGATAAGGTTTAAAGGAATCTCATTGAATAAGGCAGTCATGGCCACCAGCGTGAATCACAGTTCTGCTTGGTAGAGATATAACCAGTTCCTGAGCTAATCATTGAGGGTTGAGGTGCAAAGAGCCCAGAGTTCCTGACTTGGGCTCTAGTAGGAGCCTGTACACCTGCGTGACCTGGGGCTACTCAACCATCTGCCTCCCTGGGAGTTAATTTCCCCAGTTGTGAAACAGGGCTCAAGGAATCTCGAATGGTGACTCTCTAATCTCCCAAAGCCAGGATATCAACGGAGCTCCAGGGGCAACTGATGAGCCCTGACATCTGAAGAGACTGGCCGGAAGCTCCAAGCCTACCCACACATTCCGTGGCACCAACCATGGCGGGAAGTGTTGGAAGATGCTCCATGACAAGGATGCAGGTAGCACACTGGTAAGAAGGAAATAGGACTAGTAGGGCACAGAGTCCTTGAGGTTATTGTGAACAATCTGTGGGAGGGTGGCTTCATTGTGTCACAAGGGAGACTCTCCAGCTGCCAGTGCTAAATTAACAGCCAATAAAATGCAGTAATTCTGATCTTCAAGACAAGGCAAGTTGGGAAGACTTCCTTATTTCACTTGCCCTCTTAACCTGCACAGAATTCTCTGGAATGGCTCATTCTCTTTAAAGCTATTCTATACCCCACAGTCCTTATGGGCGTGATCAGCTTTTCCCACTCGTCCATGGGAAAGAAGTTCCATCAACAACCCTCCAGCTGAGGGGATACCTTTTGCTGCTGCAAGCCCAGCTGATGCTGCCAACCAGAATCTCAGCTTCTCCCAGGCTGTCTGATTTGCCTCTGCGCCCTCAGCACTATTCAGGGTAACAGGTAAAGTCCAGATGTTAATAAGGATTTGTGGCTTGCATGAATCAATTCTGGTATTGTGGTATTCTTAGTATCTACCAAGGGGGTTTCTTACCCTGAAATTTCCTGATTATTGCTGTCGCTCCCCCTCTTCGTGGAGGAACGACACAGGACCCTGTGCTGTTCTTTCGTCTGCTCGGCCCTCCCCGGGTTTGCTGCTGGTTCTTCCCGGGTTGGCTACTATCCCTTCCACCTCCGTGGAAGGGCGGTTCCCCCTGGCCACATTCCCCACTTCCGCAGGGGAGCGGCACACCGCCGGCCGGCTTTCTCGGGGGCTGCACAGGTGTTCCCCTTAGATGTTCCCCTTAGATGTTCCTGGTGCATGCCGTCTCTCTCCTCCTTTATAGTCCTCCTCCGCCAATCCTAACTCGGCTGCCCACACGCCGAGTACGCTGCTCTCCTCCAATCAGGAGTAAGTCCTACAGTTTATTGGTTGAACTGGAGGCAGCTGTGCAGGAGCTGTTTACTTCTCTCCCAGTGCCATATTGTGGGAGAGCAGATGCATAGAATAAGTCTTAATTCCAGTAACTCAGTCCAGTCCGGGCTGCTCCCCACAGATCCCCCTTTCTTTTTATTTTTTGGCGTTGATACGTGCCTGTCTTCGGTGTCCCGCGGCACACACTCTGCTCTACTTGCTAGAGTTGCCACAGGTTCTTACAAGTCCTATCAATCAGGCAAACCGAATCCGGGTCCTCTCTTCGCCATGTTGTGAGGAGGTTTTTAGGCGCTGATGCGTGCCTGTGTTCGGTGACCTGCGGCTCATACTTTGGTCGAGCCGCCTGCTGGCGCTTACCGCCTTAATCAGGCAGACCGAATCCAAGCCTCCTAATTGCTGTATTGTGGGGAGGCCTTACTGATGTTAATTCGTGCCTGTCTTCGGTGACCTGCGGCGCATAAGCTGCTAGCCGCCCGCAGGTGCTCATCGCCTCACTTAATCAGGCAGACCGAATCCAAGCTCTCACATTGCAGTGTTGTGGGGAGGCCTTATTGATGTTAATTTGTGCCTGTCTTCGGTGACCTGCGGCGCATAAGCTGCTAGCCGCCCGCAGGTGCTCACCGCCTCCCTAATCGGGCAGACTGAATCCAAGCTCTCACATTGCAGTGTTGAGGGGAGGCCTTTCTATTTCTCTATTTCTCTATCTCCGGGCATTCCTATTTCTCCCATTTTACTTCTATCTTCCAGCATTCCTATTTCTCTATTTCTCTCATTTTACTTCTAAACTTCCGTTTCTCTTATCCCCGCGGCTTTCCGGTGCCCGCCCCGAGGCTGCTTCTCGGCGGCTTTCCGGCTCTGAGCCGCTTCAGCCCGTGCCTCTCTCATCTGCGCGGCTCGGCTTTGCGCGCACACTCCACGGTCTCCATGCCCCTTCGCGTCTGAACCACGGCCTCGCGCCAGCCCCGCGTTCCCTATCTATTCACGCCCCGTGCTCTCTCTGCACACGGCGGCTTCCGCGAGTCACACAGCGTAGCTTGCGTCTCCACCACTAGCATTCAATCCAAGTTCCCCGGGCCAGCCTGGCGAATTCAACCCAGCTTACGTCTCCGCCCCACGGTTTGGCTTCCCGTCCTTTGCTCCCCGGGCTAATCAGACGGATCCCAACCAGGCTTACGTTTCCGCTTCTGGTTTTAACTTTTCGCCCCCTATTCCCGGGCTAACTTGAGAATCCCAAAGTGGCTTTCGTTTCCGCCTCGGCCTGCCCCCCGCGGCTTCAATTTCCCTAACATTTTTCTCTACCCGGTATGTTTCCCCAAGCTTTCCTCCAACAATACTCCTCCCTCATTTCTCCTGGCCTCTCCCCACAGTCCGCATCCGAGTCTGTTTGTTCTAGCTTTCACTTTCGCTTTCGACCTTAGAGATTTCTCCCAGCTTCCCCCCGTAGTCCGTATCCGAATCTATGCCTAGGCTTTCAATAGCTTCTTCCGGCACCCTTTTCGTCCGGCTTTTCCCTAGGCTCTTTGCTAGTCTAACTCTCCGGTAATTTCCCACTTCTTCCCGGTTTTTCCCTCCTAGGTTTCCTATCCGAGTCACGGCACCATTATGTCGCTCCCCCTCTTCGTGGAGGAACGACACAGGACCCTGCGCTGTTCTTTCGTCTGCTCGGCCCTCCCCGGGTTTGCTGCTGGTTCTTCCCGGGTTGGCTACTATCCCTTCCACCTCCGTGGAAGGGCGGTTCCCCCTGGCCACATTCCCCACTTCCGCAGGGGAGCGGCACACCGCCGGCCGGCTTTCTCGGGGGCTGCACAGGTGTTCCCCTTAGATGTTCCCCTTAGATGTTCCTGGTGCATGCCGTCTCTCTCCTCCTTTATAGTCCTCCTCCGCCAATCCTAACTCGGCTGCCCACACGCCGAGTACGCTGCTCTCCTCCAATCAGGAGTAAGTCCTACAGTTTATTGGTTGAACTGGAGGCAGCTGTGCGGGAGCTGTTTACTTCTCTCCCAGCGCCATATTGTGGGAGAGCAGATGCATAGAATAAGTCTTAATTCCAGTAACTCAGTCCAGTCCGGGCTGCTCCCCACAATTGCTATTCTCATCACCTAATGCTGGTTGTATTTGCCTGAAATACCTGGAGCCTCTGAACCAATATCACCTTCATTGACTTGAAGAACAGCTCTCCAACAGCAGGTGGATACTTTTGGAAATAATTAAATGTGTGTGGTATCCGGTTGAAGCTGAGAGCAGGGGAACTAGGAGCTTCCTTCCAATGAACTTTGTATCTCCAGGAAACGTGTCCATTTGTTGTATGTGTGGCTAAGAGCTGAGAGTTAAATATTTCACCCATTGGGTTACTTTTACATCCAAGATTACTTGTTTTTCCAGGAGCCACTCTAATTGTCCTGCTTTTTTGAAAGCTAGAGCTGTTGGTGAGGGTCTTCTGTCTGATGTGTGTTTGGTGAGGACATGTGTGGGTTTTCAGCTGCTTAATCAATGCTGAAAGGCCCTGGAACTGGAACTCGCCTGTTTCTGGCTTTTGTTCTGTTTCCTTTTTGTCTAAGGCAACTTTCTTCACCTGCTACTTTGTTGCTCTCCTGGGAAACCTGATTCAGACCAGTCTTCCTCTTTGCTCTCCTGCTTTGCTTTGGAACACAGTGCTCTGTGGTGGTCTCAGACTACTCAGATTCTATGTCAGAAGTTCTGAAGATCCATTTTCAGTTGAAAGGCCAAAGAATTCTTATTTAGAAGCATGAAGTTGACTCCCATGGTTTTAAGAGTTACAGTAGGAAAGAATGGTTTGAAATCAACTAGTTCCATCTCTTAGTGTTTCTGATGAGAAAATTAAAACTCAGAAAGGCCGAGGAATTTATTCAAAGTAAAACAGTGGCTCATGCAAGAGCAATGACCAGAACTTAGGCTTGTTAACAAGCAGTAGTGCATACTTGTATTATTTATTGATTATACCTTTTTGTACTCAAGTTCTAGAATTTTCAAGTGAATCTCTTTCATGAATTAATTTGATTATGTGAGGTCTGATAAAGTTATTAAAGTGAAACTATCAGATTAAAAATCTCTTTATTAGACCATGTCAGATTTAACCTATTTTGACATAACATGCTCATCAGAAAATCATGAAGCTTCTTATAAAAGAATGCAGGGAATGTGTTCTGTGCTGTAGTGGTAAAGCCACCGCCTGCAGTGCTGGCATCCCATATGGGTGCCAGTTTTAATCCCGGCTACTCAACTTCCAACCCAGCTCTCTCTGATGGCCTGGGAAAGCAGTGGAAGATGGCCCAACTCCTTGGGCCCCTGAGCCCACATGGGACACCCAGAAGAAGCTCCAGGCTCCTGGCTTTGGATTGGCCCAGCTCCAGCCATTGCAGCCATTTGGGGAGTGAACCACTGGATGGAAGACCTTTCTCTCTCTCTGCCTTTCTGTAGCTCTGACTTTCAAATAAATAAATAAATCTTTTGAAAAAAAAGTACTGAGATATTTCATGTAAATTTTTATATCCTGAATTAATCATCAAACTTAAAAAGCATATTTAATGCTGGTCTCTCAAATTATTCTAGTTTCAGAGGAGTAGAACACGTTTGTGTTGTGTGAATTCCTGCTTTTCTGGAAAATTCATCACAAAAAGAACAGCGGTCAAGCTTTGGTTGTTTTGTTTTAGCAATCTATAGAGAAATATATGTGTCATCTATACTCATATGCATGAACTACACTGTGTTTTGTTAATTTCTTATCTAGCACTTTTATCATCAGTTCGTTGAGGGATATTGGAGTTGCTAACAATAAATAGAGAATTATTCTTTTCCCTTTTCTATTCTATCAAATTTTGCTTTATATATTTTGAAGTTCTGTTGTTTGGTGCATACATCTTTAGTATTACTATATCATCTTGATGGATTGTTCCAGGAATTATTATGTAATGTCCCTCTTTGTCTCTTTGTTCAGATAGTCCACTTTATCTGATATTAATATAACAATTCCTCATGTTTCTATAAAAATTAATAATAGCATATTTTTTTCATTCCTTTTGCTGTCAATCTCTCCTTTTTCATTGAAATTAATGATAGTTTCTAGTATGCAGCATTTAGTCAGGTCATGGATTATTGTTTTTTTTGCTTTGTTTTTTTTATTTTCTTTTTTTATTTATTGACAATAATTGTACATACTTATGAGGTACATGTACTATTTTGATAAATGCATATATTTTAATGATATTAGGATAATTAACATCCATCACTTCATCTATTCAAGGTTTTATTTTTTATTTTTATTTTTTAATTTATTTGACAGAGTTAGACAGTGAGAGAGAGAGAGAGAGAGAAAGGTCTTCCTTCTGTTGGTTCAGCCCTGAAATGGCTGCTATGGCTGGTGCCACGCCGATACGAAGCCAGGAGCCAAGTGCCTCTTCCTGGTCTCCCACGTGGGTGCAGGGCCCAAGCACTTGGGCCATCCTCCACTGCCCTCCTGGGCCACAGCAGAGAGCTGGACTGGAAGAGGGGCAACCGGGACAGAATCCGGCGCCCATATGGGATGCTGGCACCATAGGCAGAGGATTAGCCAAGTGTGCCATGGCGCTGACCCCCAATGTTTCTTTGTAATGTGAACATTCAGAAGTGTTTCTTCTAGCTATTTAGAAAAGTACAGCATGTTATTGTTAACTATTATTACCCTACTGTGCAATAGAACACCAACAGGATTGTTTTTATAATGAGTAAAGAAAGTACTTTTTAATTCAATAGAAGTAAACCTTTCTGAGGTTTGATCCATATATCTATCTATGTATGTATGTTTGTTTGTTTGTTTATTTGTTTAGAGTGGATTTGGCAGAGAACCCAAGAATAGTGTGTCTTTTGTGAGCACTGACACATTCTTACAGCTTGTGAGACATAGATAATGTCCTCCACTTAATACATTAAAATGAAGTAAATCTTTGTGATCAAGTTTTACTATTAACTCTCATAATCCAACTCGTTGAGGACAGAGGTCCCGCATGGAAAGTTAGCACACAGTGACTCCTCTTGTTAATTTAACAATTAACATTCTTAAGTGTGATGTCAGTGATCTCCCGAGGCTCTTGACATGAGCTGCCTAGGCTGTGGAAGCCTTTTGAATCCACAAACTCCATCAGTATTCAGACAAGGCTATGGGCCTAGTGGGAGTTCTCTCCTCCCTTCAGAGTAAAGTCCATCCTTCTTTGATGACCACTTCTTTCTGCTGGGGTCTCTGATACTTTCTGCGACAGTGTTTTAGCTTTCCATGCCTGACAGGCTCTCATGGGTTTTTCTTGCTTTGTTTTTTAATTACAATGCCAATATGTGCCTTTCAATAGGTGCATTTAGGCCATTTTCTTTAAGGTAGTTGTGGATATGTTAGAGCTTAAATTTTCTATATAATTATTTGTCTTCTATTTGTTTCCTGTCTCTTATACCTCTCATCCTCTATACCTTCTTGTGTGCTATTGGAACACTTTTTAAGATTCTATCTTGATCTACCTATAGTGATTTTGATTGCATCTCTTTGTATCATTTTCTTAGCAGGTTCTCTGAGTATGACAACATGGGCTCTAACCATCTATTGGTATTCATATTTTACCGTTTCATGTGGAATATGATCTCCTTTCATTTTAACCCTTTTACCTTTCTCCCTTTTAAATATCATGGTCTTAGTCTCAGATGGTGCTGCTTTTTCTAATTACCAAACATGACCTGCAGAACTCAGAAGGGTTAGTCTATCATAGGTGCGATATTGCCGGTCATTAGGATACTCTTGAGTCTTCCCTGATAGTTTTTGTTTCCTTCTCTTACCACTGTCTTTCAGTTTGAATTTCTTCTTTTAGCTAGTCTTCCAGGGTAGGTCTTGGAGCACCAAGTCCCTTACAATTGTCTGTATCTAAGACGCCTTTCTTTACCTCTCCTTCCTGAATAACAGTTTTATAGGACGTAGATTTCACTGCTGGCAGAGCTTCTGGCATTGTTCTGCAACGTGTCGCTTTCCTTCTACCTCCATGGTTTCAGAGGAGAATCCTGCTTTTGATCGAATTCATCTTTCGCTGTGGTTCGAGTCTTGTTTTTCTTTGCTTTCAAGACTTCACTGTTTGTTGTCAGGAGTTTAATTCTGGTGTACGAGGTATGGATTTCTACAGACATTTTGTAGTTGAACATTTTTCAGTTTCTTAAATGTATACATTTATGTCTTTCACCAAATTTGAGAAGTTTTAAATCATCATTTTTTTTTTTCAACTATTCCAACCAGTCTTCTAACCCCATCCTTTTTTCTACTGTCCATCTGGAAGATCTATTGCTTTGTCTTAAAGGTCTTGGATTCTACCCCCATCTCTACTCTACTGTTGAGCTCATCCAGTAACTATATTTTTCAGTTCTATAATTTCAATTGGATTTTTGTAGCTTCTCTGCTGCTATTTTTTTTCACATGCTTCAAGAAAATTCATAATTGCTCATTGATGCATTTTTAAAATAACTGTCTTGAAGTCTTTATCGGATCCTCCAGGTATCTAATTCATTTCTTGTAGGTGTCAGCTCAGTCTTTTTTTCATTAAAGTTATAATTTTCCTGGGCATTTGAGCTATTATATTACTTGACTCTAAGTCCTATTTAAATCTTTTACTTTTCGATTAGTCTCCCAGCTTGGGTTTGACACATGGGTCCTGGCCTGACTTTTGTAGATGATGGTTCTGATGAGAATCTAGTTTTGTGAACCTTCATGGGACTATTTTCATTGGTATGGTTTAGCTGGTACCACCAAGGCTGTCAATGTGAGGATGAAAAGGATCTTCAGACACCACCACAACTCCTCTGGGGAAAGCTCTCTCTAGTTGATGACCATTGCCCTCTAGACACCAGAAGAATCCAGCATCCCCAGCTCAGAACAGGGCATGACCCTGTGCGGGGAAGGGATGTATTCTCCCACGAAGCCTTATGGAAGCATTTCAGGGTCTCACCTTGTTCTTTTAGGCTCCGGGTCTTTTCCCAGAGAGGAGAAAAGGCTTTGTTTGCATCTTTATATCTGTCCACCTTTGTGCTCATGGAGGAGCAGGATTTGATTTCCTGTATAACTCCCTCTAGCCCCGGACAAACAAGTGGCCTTTATTAAGGAATTAAAGTTATTAAATTTCAAAGTGAAATTCTTTCAGAATTACATACACACACACACACACACACACACAAACATGCACAATGCATACTTATATTCTGCTTTCAGACAGACTGCCAAAGATTATTATCAGATACATCTTTTGTTGTTGGTTTTTTTTTTTTTTGGTTTTCTTCTTATTCCTACATTGCTGAAATGATGTCACATGACCTTTAGAAAGATTTTGCCTTTCTGCCTTGAAATATAGGGCAATGTTTCATAAAAAACAAGGAAAAGGTTGCTATGCTTTTAAAAATCCCCTTATTGTGAAAAAAAAAATATATGCCAGATTGTTCATTGCAGAGTTGTTCACCCTCATTTGCTCAAAAGGAAGTGTTTTGGTTAATCATTCACTGCCCCGTGAATAGAAATGCCATCCTCACACGGCATGAAAATGAAATGAAACCTCATACAACACTTGTTTACAAAATGGCTCAAGTTGAAGGTCACACCTGTTGACCTCCTTGGCATTTTCTGCCTGCAAGCAAGTCTAACTCTTGCATAGCAATGATTCATCTGAGAGTGCTTCCCATTATCTGGGTGGTTGGGGCACGTTCATGGTCACTAAGCATGCTCCATCAATCTCCTCTAGAATGTTCATGGTCTTCTGAGCTACTGAGTGATTCTAATTTGTTTTATTGGTGCCCAAAATCAATCCCACATGAAAATAAAAATATGTCAGCCTTAGTCTCTTGCCATCAACAAAAGTAGATTTCTTCTAAAGCTCAGACTACTGACGATACAAGTGCTTTCTAGACAGTGAGCTTCTGGGACAGGAGTAGAGAGCTGAGTATCAGCTGATGAGAGCAGTTGTCACCCAGTCTTCAAATCTGGTAGTCTGACCCTGTATACTTTGTCTTGAAAGTTGTCAAAACTTTTTAACATGGCGTTCTGCCATTTCCACTTCTCTATCTCCTAAAATTCAGAAGTAGCTGTGATAAAATCACTTAGAAAAGACCTATGTAGGGAGTGGATGTAGGGCAGACACTTGTTTTGAGCCTCTTTGTCCATGAGCTTATCCGAGTTGCTAAGGAGCTGACAGTTTTTCCTGTTCTAAGAAGCAATATCTACTCCACTGCATCCAGCAACACCATCTCAGGACTCTGTTACCAAGGGCACCCTCCCCACCGTTGTAGTCACATAGAAACCATGGTTTCTGCACAATCCTTAGTTTTTAGTGGAGTTCATGGTCACATTCCTGTTTCCATCATTCTGGCTGTCACTTTCAGAAAGAACACAGGCTCAGAATGTAAGAGAGAATATTGAATCAGACTGCAAAGTCTGTCAGCCCTGGTGCTGCTGTTGCTTGGGCCTGCTGTCTAGCACAAGTGGCGAAGAGTAAGAGAACGAAAGGAAATATTTGCAAGTTGCTGGATGATTTCAAAGGCTATAAAATTGTTTTCTGTTATTTGAGGGAGGCTGCAGGCCTGCAGTTAAATATTGGTTTCCAAAGAAGGGTGGAAAAAATTTAAAAAAAAAAAAGGTGGACTCCAACATGAAATGAGGGAAAACGTTTTCACATTGGCCAACAGGGTGAGCTTCAATTTCAGAACTCCCTACTTCAGATCCTAGCTGCACTTCTTCCCACCATAGGAAGGTGAGTTAGTAAAATTTTCTCTGAGTCTTGCTGAGGAACAAATGTAAAATGGGAACACTAAAAAGACCTAACTCAACCTCATAACATGGCTATGTAGACTGAATGAGATAAGACATTGAGGTGCTGTGATTGGTACCTATGAAGGTTATTAATGTTGAAAAAGCATTAGGTGTTTTGATGGGAAGTGCTGCAGAATGCTTCCATCATAGCCACCACCTCTTAAGAATGCCTACATGGCCCACAAGTCTCCCATCACTAGGAAGTGAGTATGCAGGAGCAACATTCACTGCGCATCCTCAGTGAATAGCACGGTGAAAGTGCTAAAGTTGGCACTTGGATCTCCACTGCTAGGAACCTGATTTTTTTTTCCCAGAAAGCATTGTATGGGAAAAAATTTACAAACATATCTTACAGTTGCCTTAAAGTCAACACTAGCTTCCAAATTTTTAGAAGTAAAGAAAGAGAGAGAGAGAGAGAGAGAAAAAAAAAAGGAAGGAAGGAAGAAATAATCTTTACTCATGATCTGGGGCTTTCCATTGACTGTAATGATCCAAAATTTCCCTCTATCCCCTGCTAAGTTTTTTAGGAAACGAAAATTGCAACTGAAATTGACCTTAATCCAAGGTTTGTGAGTTACCAACTCTCAGAGAAAGAGGCAGAAAGGCTCAGCACACATTGGGAGGGCAAGTCCATAAATGGGAGGTAGGAAGAAAAACAATGTTGAGTTGGTGTCTTTGTCTTTTGCTTTGGTCTGTTTTGTTTGTATTTGGAAGACAGAGAGATCGACAGACAGAGATCTTTCGTCAGCTGATTGACTCCTCAAATGTCCACAACAGCAAGTGCTGGGCTAGGCCAAAGCCAGGAGCCCAGCACTCCAACTGTGTCTCCCACATGAGTGGCAGGTACCTAACTACTTGAGCCATCAACTGCTGCCTCCAGGTGTGCACTAGGAAGAAGTTCGAATTCAGAACGGAGTTAGGACTTGAATCTAGTCACTCCAATATGGAATATGAGTGTCCCAGGTGCTATTTTAACTGCTGCTCCAGATGTCTTCTCTGGTGTTCTTGCTTAAGTGGAGTCCAAATGAGAATTGTTAGTGTCTTCTGGGTAAAAGAAAGAACTGCAGAACAACTCAACCACGTTCAATTCTTTATCAAATGTTCAAGCCCCAGAAAACTCATTTTGAGTTCATAGACCAAATATTTTCTAGTTAGACATGTTTGATTCTCCAAAAATTAGCTAGTAGGAGTGAATGTTAGGCAATGTTGGGGGGAACTGTGCGTGAACTAAATGGATGCCACAGAGACCTGGAGAATTTTGGCAGGAAGCGGGAACTACCCCTCTTATTACTTTGGAGATCACAGGACAGGCAGCAAAGGGGGTGCTGTGTAAATTGCTTGGTAGCCCAGTTCCTCTGCCCCTCTGTCTCCATCCCCAACTCAGCGAGGAGACAATGGAAACCTGGGCTGTGGATCACTAATCAGCCCCGCAGCAGAGGGAGCCCCTGAACCTATTCCCAGAGCTTCTGAGGGGTGCCACATGAGCCCCAAGAACAGAGCACCTCAGCATCCCACCCTGGATGGTGCTATGAACGGAATGTCTGTGTCTGCCCTTCTCTTCCAAATTCATATGTTGAAATCCTACTCCCCATTGTGATGGTTTGGGGGTTGGGAACAAGAGGAGGTGATCAGGTCACCAGGGTGGAGCCCTCACGATGGGGTAGATGTGCCTCTGAGGAGAGACACCCTAGAGTTGGCCTCCTCTCTCTCCATCACATCCAGACCCTGAGTCAGTTGGCAGCTTCACCTTGGGCTTCACAGCCTGCAGGAGAGTAAGAAACGATTTCTGTGGTTTAAGCTACCCGGTCCAGGGTAATTTCATTACAGACACGAGCTAGACAAGACAATGAGTGTAAGAACTCCACTTTATCCCTCTTTCCATTTCTTGAGGTGGGAAGAGACTTGTTGATGACATGAGACGAAAAGGATAATGGATCTATTTGGTCAGGTGCAAACTGGACCTGAGTAATGATGGTTGGCATTCAGAGCCCCCTCAACTGTCTGAGAAAAAGAGCAGGATCAGGAAGGAAATGGAATATGTCCTTTGAAAAATTAAAATTGTAATTATTAGATATCATCCATTTAAAATCATTGTCATGTAAGATTTGCACTCAGTTAGTAAAACAAATATGTTATACGTACAAATAAGTTCTGATATTTATTAAGCATGTTCATGGCCCAGCCATGTGTCAAGCACTTTACATATATTCATTTTCCTTTCTGTTCTCGGCCCTGGAAAGCAAATACTCTTAGGCCATTGCACAATTGAGGGATCCACATCTGGAGAAATAAGCAGTTCAATAACTTGTTCAAGGACACACAGTGAACAGACGGCAGATCTGAGACCTGAAGCCGTTGTCATCTGACTCAGAAGTCTGTCATCCCATGGGGACTGTCTGTACTATCTTTGTAACTGTTCCGCAAGTCTAAAACTTCTCCAAATTAAGAAGTTGTATTTTAAAAAATCCATTATCTAAACCTGTGTAATGTGCTAATTCTCCAAATAGCTTATAAGAGGCTTTTGCTTTGTTCAGATGCTAAATTTCTTGGAGAATGTTGTGTATCTACCTGAGCACCCTTCCAGCACCTGTATTCCCTAAGTATTATCTTGTATGTCTTCCTGTAAAGCATTTAGAATAGAGCTTGCTTTCCAGGAAGTTCTTAATAAATGTTAGTCATCATCACCACTTTCACAAATCACTTCTTACATCGTACTTTTAACATCAACGAACTAGAATCTAGATTCACCACTGGACAGAAAGGCTTGAGGCAGGACGGCAGCTGGCATTCAGTAGCATTTTCTGGATTGATTAAATCCCTGTGTCCACGACTAGATCTTTCCGCAGGAATCAGTCAGTCCCTGCTACTGCTTCTGATCCGCCTTCGCCCTGGGAGGAGAGAGGTTGCCAAGGTGCTGTCCTCTCTGTGACCCTTGGTCCTTTGCAGCCTCCGTCCCCCTGATGCTGGGGACAGGGATGCCACGGACGGACAAGCTGCCCATTCCAAAGGCGGTTTTCCCCGTGCATGTCTTCCCCCAGCTCTGACTCAGGTAGATGCAGCTCTCTGAGGGACTTTGCATGCAGGGAAGGGCTATACGTGGGAACAAAACTAGTGTGACCACCCTATGCCTTTGGACACAATTTAAGAGAGGCCAACTCATCTTTCCTGATGTTATGTTCAACCTTTCCTCTGTGATACCCTCGTTTCCACTAAACGCCAACAACCGATCATAAATTCCTGAGATCCGAGAAGATCGAGCACAGACCCACGAGCCTGCTGCATCAGGAAATGTTGTCTGGGAAAAAGAAAAAGGTTTTGCTGAGTCTTTGCTGACCGAGCTTACTCTGTGTGTTGACTGACGTGGCAGCCATCACGTGAGCTTGCTCAACACTGAACGGATGCTAGTCCTAGGCAAGTGCAGGAACTACCCTCTGGCTCAGCACTATCCAACAGAACTTTCTGCACTCCTGGAAATTTCTCTCTCCTGTTGTCCAGTCGGGGAGTCACTAGACCGATGTAGTCACGGAGCCCTTGAAATGTGGCCAGTGCAACTGAGAAACTGAATTCTCTATTTTATTCCATTTTAATTTAATTATGTATAAATAGCCCCATGTGCCCAGTGACTGCTGTATTGGGTAGTACAATACCCAATAGTGAGGATGGCCAATCTTCCTGGTCTGTCTGGGATTGAATTGTTTCCTGGGATGTTGGAATTTTGATTCTAAAACCAAGAAAGTTCTAGACAAAGAAGGATAACTATTCACCCCAAGAGGATCCCTTTCCAAAATTTATTTGGCATTTTTGGAAGTGAGAGTTAGACAAGTGCTAGCTGCAGTGTAGAATAAAAGGTCAAGAAATACAGTGACAATTCAAGAACTAAGTTTTCTTTCCTGAGCAAAATATAAATAATGGCTTCATAAAAATGAAGAAAGTGATGAGGCCACAAGGTTGAGCCTTATAACTGAAGTACATTGTGTAAAACCTCGACAAAATTATGAATACAAAAAACACTCAGGTCAACGTTGTAATGTAGTGGGTAAAGCTGCTGCTGGCGCTGCCAACATCCCAAATGGGCACTGGTTCAAGACCTGGCTGCTCCACTTCTGATCCCGCTTCCTGCTAATGGCCTGGGAAAAACAGCAGAAGATGGCCCAAGTGTTTGGGTCCCTGCCACCCACACGGGACACCTGGATGAAGCTCTTGGCTCCTAGCTTCGACATGGCCCAGCCCTGGCCATTGCAGTCATCTAGGGAGTGAACTCAACAGATGGGAGATCTCTCTCTTTCTCTCTCTCTCTCTGTCCCTCCTCCCCCCATCTCTCCTTCTTTCTGTAACTCTTTCAAATCAATAAATAAATCTTTAAAACACACACGCACACACACACACACACACAAACAAGACACTCATACTCAAATCACTTGCAGAACTCACCAATAACCAACTTGACTGTATTTTAAATCCCATGGAATAGTGAAAAGCAACTGCTGACATCACCAAAAATCATGCCTTCTTGAATTCCTGATTACGCCCAGGGGTGTGGCTAAGAACTACTAGAAGTTTCTTTTTTGATTAATTAATTAATTTTTAAGATTTATTTGTTTTTTTTTTTTTTTTTGAAAGAGTTACAGAGAAAGGGGCGGGGGGAGATTTTTCCTCTGCTGATTCACTCCCCAGATGGCTGCAATGGTTAAGGCTGGGCCAGGCCAAAGCCGGGAGCCAGGAGGTTCTTCTAGGTCTCCAACATGGGTATAGAGATCTAAGGACCTAGGGCATCTTCTGCTGCTTTTCTCAGGACATTAGCAGGAAGCAGGATCAGAAGTGGAGCAGCGAGGACTCGAATCGGCTCCCATATGGGATGCCAGGGTCCAGGCAGTGGCTTTACCCACTACACAGCAACTCCAGCCCATGGATTTTATCAGATATACTTCTCCCAGAAAAACCTTTTCTACTTGCCAACGCGAGTGCCTGAAACTCACCACTAGAAATGGATTCCTTCCAATTAGGGATTTCCTTTGTTAAGTTACAATCTTCAAGACATTTGACCATACCATATTGTCATTTTTTTTTTAATTTTAAAATTGATCCCAACTCTCAAGATCCTGAAGGAATAATATAGAGCTTTGGTTTCCAAACACTGATGATTATGTATACTTATCGGCAAAAAGTTTTGCACTGCGTCACCCACAAACAGGGAAATTCCAAAACTTTGTGGAGGGGCAGACATTGCTTTTTTGATTAAGATGCCTACCTAGATTCACTACCCATCCCTGGCTCCTGACTTCAACTCCTTGTTAGCACAGACCATGGAAGGCAGTTGGGATGGTTCAAGTAATTGGATTCTTACCACCTATGTGGGAGATCTGAATTTAGTTCCTAGCTTCTAGCTTTGGACTGGCCAGATCTCCAGGGACATTGTAGGCATTCTGGGAGCAAGCCAGATGAAAACTTTCTTTTTCTCCCTTTCTGCCCCTCCACCTTCAAATAAATTAAAAAAAAATTTAAGGGGCCAGCATTGTGTCATAGCAGATAAAACTGCGGCTTGAGAGGCCGGAACCCCATTGGGTGCCAGTTCAAGTTTTGGCTGCTCTACTTTTGATCTAGCTCCCTGCTAATGTGCCTGGGAAAGCAGTGGAGAATGGCCCAAGTAATTGGATCCCTGCACCTGTGTAGGAGACCTTGATGAAGCTCCTGGCTCCTGGCTTTGTCTGGCCCAGCTCCCGCTGTTGCAGCCATTTGGGGAGTGAACCAGCAGATGGGAGAACTCTCTGTCTCTCCCTCTCTCTGTTACTATGCCTTTTAAATAAATTTAATTTTTTTTAAAATTATCATTAAGAAGTAGCAGACAAGGTCAGAGTCAGGCAGACTAACTCAGAGCTTTTGCTTAACCATGGCAATAGAGAGTTTAATATGTTTTAAGAAAAAATGTTTTTTTTTTTAAATTTTCAAAGTTTGTGGGAAAACAGAATTAAAAGATAAGTTTATCTTAATGCAAAATAGTTTTGAAACCCATGAATAATTTTTTCATATGATATGTTTTGCATGCACTTTATGAAGACTTCTTCATTGTATATTTATTTGTCATTACTATCAACCCACCCTTTAAGCATATTTTCTATATTTTGAAAAAGAACCCCACTGTTACCTTCCATTTTAATTTATTTTGCTTTACTTTGCTATTCTCACATCTGTGATTCATTTGGCCTACATCAGTATCCATGTTGAATGTATGCATGCCAATAGTATTGGTTACCTGAATTACACTGGCTGTGTAAGTAACATCATCTTGAGTGTCTTTGAGTCACTGAGGAGGGTTGAAAGCAGCATGCTAGTATTTATTACTTAGATTTTTCTGTTGTTTTGCATTTGATCATTTGTAGACAGTCATTTCCTTGCCGTTGGTGTTTTTTTTTTGGAGGACAATGGTAGGGACTAGAGTCACAGTTCTGAGATAAGCACATGTAGGAGACCGAGGTCAAAGCCTTGGGTCTCTTCTTTTATGAACCAATTTATTTGCCAACTTCCTGGCTATGGTTACCAAACTTCATTGTCCATAAGACTACTTGGAGATCTTCTTAAAAACAAGTTTCCTGATCCTTCTCCAAGATATTCTGCTTCAGTAGATCTGGGGAAAGGTCAAGAACCAGAATTGGTAGTAAGACCTCCCGCTCACAGGTAGATACCCGGGGTTGTGGTTGCCCACACACACAACAACACACCCCCTCCTTTCATTGCCCATTCCTCTTAGTTCTGTGACAAAGGTCACGCCTCTGAGCAGTGGTCGGAGAGGGGGCAGCCCAAAGGTCAGGCTTTGGTCACAACCCCAGCAGTACTGGAGGAATGGGAACAGGTAGTCTTCAGAGTAACATCAGCATTGGATAGAACAATCCAGATTTATTACATGGTGACCACCGAGCAGCAACATGACTTTGTCACAGAATTGGGAGAATGGAGAGGGAAACTGTGTGAGGGCGGCTTAGGCTGTGCACAGGCAACCCTGGGTTCCTATCCATGCAACTAAACATTTAATTTTGGTTTCCCTTTTCCATCTCAAAGAGGAAACTTACTTTGGATATATATAAATATTCTTCAGAAATTACACTTTTAGAATCAGATGCCTCCCTGTTTCACAAACAGATGTGTGGTTTTTGCTCTCTCAACTAAAAAAGTGTTTAAATCGGGTATCTTAATTCATGCTTAATGATAAGACTTGGTCAGCTGTGACTCTTGATTCCAAGGTAGCCTTACACCTAGGGCAACAAGAGAGCACAAATATAGGGCCAGCATTGCAACATAATAGGTAAAACCAACACCCGTGATGCCAGTATCCCATATGCATACTGGTTTGAGTCCCAGCTGTTCCACTTCCAATGCAGCTCCCTGCTAGTGGCCTGGGAAAAGCAATGGAAGATTCCCAAATGTTTGGACCCCTTCTACCCAACTGGGAGATCTGGATGAAACTCCTGGCTCCTGTCTTCTGCCTGGCCCAGCCATGACCATTGCAGCCATCCAGGGATTAAACCAGCAGATGGAAGAACTCTCTCTCTCTCTCTCTCTCTCCCTCCCTCCCTCCCTCCCTCTAACTTTCAAATAAAATAAATAAATATTTAATAGAAGTACAGGTATAATACGGTAAAATATGTATAATATGACATCCAAGTGTATGTTTTGCTAGTTGCTCCAGGTAAATTATTTAATTTGGGTGAGAGGGATGGTCTTAGGCAATTTATTTCCTAGAAAGCTCTTAAGTTCTAGCAAATATACCCCAAATAGTTGAGCCAACTCTGCAGATCCTGGTCATACCAAGGCTGTCTGTAACTCCAGTCTGAATACTGGGCACACTTCTCAAGGTAGGACTCTGGACATACTCATTGATATAGAGAGCGATAGGTGTTGTTAAAATAGAAATACAATATTTCAGATAGAGTATCTTCATAAAGTCCTATGGAAATTTTATAACTTTCAAGATTTTCATTTCTTTGTGTCGATGCATGACCTTGAAAAATCAATCAGGATAACTGGTCTGAAAATTTTTTTAAAAACTTTTATTTAGTAAATATAATTTTCCAAAGTACAGTTTATGGATTAATTTTCTTTGCTTTTCTTATATAAATTATTTTAGCAAACTGCAGTTAATTTAGCAAGCATATTTGCATGATATTGAACATGGCGCACACTGTTGCACGCTGTGAGCACTCTAAATGCTGCCTAAAGCATACGTCACAAGAGGTGAGAGTTGCAGGTAGGGCTTTGATGAGACCCCTAGGATGTGACAAAGGCATTTCCTGGTCTCATCTCAGGCATGCACTCGAGTGTAAATCCGTTATTTGCTACTCATTGAAATCCTGATGGCCCTCGATGTCCCGGAGATCACTCTACGTCTAATCTGTGGGATTTCTCACCCAGGATCCCTGAGATTAGCTGCTTCACTGCAAGAGGAAGCTCTAGCAGCAAGGGCACTCCTTGAAAACTCACGCTGGAGATGCTTCCAGTCAGCATCTTGTCCTCGCCATTGGCTGCTTCTCCATCTCCCCTGCTGCCTCCTTTCTTCTGGGGCAGCCACGGGCCCACAAAACATCAGCTCCCCTCTCTCTTATGCCTTTAGCATTGTCTTCAGTGTCTGCCAGATATCTCTTGGCTGATTCTATCCCTGGAGGATGGAGAATCGAAAGAATTGCTAAGGATGTAGTAGATAGACGTCAGGATGATTGAATGGATTGGCAGAGCAGCCAGGGTTTTCCTCGTCAACTTTAAGTGCACTGAGGATTCCTTTCTTCTTTTTTTTAAAGATTGATTTATTTATTGGAGAGAGAGAGAGAGAGAGAGAGAGAAACCTTCATCCAGTGATTCACTCCCCAGTTGGCCTCAACAGCCAGTGCTGGTGCAGGCTGATAGGAGCTAGAACTTCATCAGTGAGTTCTAGTACCCTGTGTGTGGCAGGGGCCCCAATACTTGGGCTGTCTGCCATTACCTTCCCAGGTGCATTGCAGGAGCTGGATTGGAAGTGGAGCTGAGACTCAAGCTAGTGCTCTGATAAGAGATGCTGGCTTTGCGAGCAGGGGCTTAATGTGCTATACCACAATGCCCTTCCCACTTCCCTCCCTTCTTCCCTTCCTGGCAGGATCATGTGCCAGCAAGAGACTAGGCACCATGACAGGAAAAATATCCGAGAGGCTGGGAAGTCACACAGGCTGAGCCGTAGCAAGCTCCCCTGACTTTTATTCTTTCTCAGCTGGTAGGGAAGACTTCCCTTGATGGGAAAGAAGGGAACACATTACAGCCAGACTCTTGGGCTTTGAAAGACAGAAAGATGGGGCAAAGGAGCACTTCCTCAACATTCCAGTGTTCAGCATTGCAGGGCTCACGCACAGGTGTGTACATGACAAGTGCCTGGGAACTGCTACTGCTTATCTGGGAGGGCAGCTTGGGCACAGCCGGTATGGGTGTGCACCAAGACAGCAGGAGGCAGGACCTAGCCGGCTTGCTCTGACTTGGCCCTCATTGGACTCATGTTAGCCAGGTCTTCCAGAGAGAGGACACACAGCAACTGAGCCTGTGGAGCCGTGTGGATTTTATCAGGGTCTTTCTGGCAACAACAGCCCCACAGTGCTTGGCTAATCTACTAGTGACTTCAGTGGTTGGAAGTCGAGGATAGGGAAGCTTGATTAGAGAAGAGTGAGTGGTACCGGGGCAGACCGTTGGAAAAGGCTTGGAGAACCCACTCTGCCGACACCTGCTGGCTCTGCAGTTTCTATCTGCAAACTGAGCGGCCTCATTTGTCACAGTCAGGGCCTACACTGGCCAGGAAGCACCATGCACCCTAGGAGTTTGGTGATAACTACCCAAAGTCAGTAGGGTAACTTTCCAGATCAAAAGGGAGTAAGATGTCCCAACTAATGTTAAGTCGGAGAAAACTAAGAATGGAGGCTAAAAAGGGATTGTGTTGTTGGGTCCCAACTAATCCAGTGGGCAGGAGATCTCCCCAGCATCCTTTCCTTATCTCTGACCAGTTAATAGCATCAACCCCCTTCATGTGATTTCATACTAGGAACTGGAACTGCATCAGAGAAACCATTTATGTTCAGGAAAGCAAGTTTTGATTCTAAGAAGCTACACAAATCCAGCTCCCCAAGCACCTACCTCAAAGCCCCTCACCTTGGGGACAAGTGATGAACCTCAGACACCTGAGACGGACCGCGTGGAAGTCAGCCCTGCTGTGCGAATCTCCTGACCAGGCAATCGCAGGTTGCCCGGGACCGCACTTGATTTCTGGTGCGCTGGGGGAAAATCTGAGTTCAGATCCGCACCTGCTGAGACCTGCCCTGCCCTGCCTGGAAGTGGCCCCATTGCCCCTTCACCTGGCCATACAGCCACCTCTCCATCCAAGCCAGTCACCAGGCAGGGGGAGGATAGGCACCTGCAAGCTGTGTCTCTTGAGATCTGGCTTCACCTCATGTGGCTTCCTCGGAACAACCATTGTGATTGCTGCTCCCGACAAACAGCCCGTTTCCCTTGTGGCTTGCTGGTAACTCGTTTTGCTGACTTGGCTTCTTTCAGGCTGGTGGCGGAGTCACTGTCAAAGATGAGCAGGCAGTACACCTGACTGATGACTGGCGTCTGCTGGGGGCAAGAGGAGGGTGTGGTCCCTGGTGGGAGCTACAATTTTTTTTTTTTGGTGAGTGGGAGTTCAGAGGCAACTGTCTTCAGAGCTGGCATTGCCCACATGGAGTAGGAAGCTGCAGGAATTGTGAGATGCTGGGAAGGTGTACAAGTGTGTGTGTGTGTGTGTGTGTGTGAGCATGTACACCTGAGCGTGTGTGTGTCAATGCAACACCAGCTTTCTATCCATGAAGCTTAGAACTGGTTTGCTTTTACTGAAACCTGTTTTACAAGAGGTTATAAGAGCTTTGGGGTTTTCTTTTGTGAAGCAGCAGGATATAATAACAGCTTTCAAACTTTTTGAAAGCACTAAAAGTCCCCTTTTCTTACAAACAAAAAATAGGAGAACCCAAAATTATAGAGGAGATCCTCGTTGTGCTACTCTGGTTCCACTGTGTGCTGGCCCCAGGCTTTCAAGCCCTCTGCTGATGCTCAGGTCTATAGCCAGGAAGGCCCCAGATGCACCCATATAGAGGTCCCTCCGCACCCCCTCCAACTTTGTTTTTTAAAGATTTATTTATTTTATTTGTTTGAAAGGCAGAGTTACAGAGAGAGACACACACAGAGAGTAAGATATTCCAACCACTGGTTCAATCCCCAAATGGCCAGGAGCCTGGAACACCATCCTGGTCTCCCACATGGGTGGCAGGGGACCAACAACTTGAACCACCTTCTGCTACTTTCCCAGGTGCATTAGCGGGGAACTGGGTCAGAAGTGAAGCAGCCAGGACCTGAACCGGCACTAATGTGGGAGCTGCTGTCACAAATGGGGGCTTAACTCTCTGCACCACAACACCAGCCCCGCCCCTCAAAACTTCTGAGGTTGATACCACACTATCTGGCATCCCTTTCCTGATAGCCTTCTCTTTAAAAGCAGGACAATAAATAGATGACCCACAGAATCGGAGAGATTATTCCAATAAGAGCCTAATACCTACAATGTATAAAAAAGTCTCACTACTCAACAACAAAAAAATCAAAACAGTTCAAATGTAAGAATCGGCAAAGGATTTGAAAAGCCATTTCTCCAAAGAAGGCATACAAATGACCAACAAGCACATACAAATATTCCCAGCACCCTCTGTCACTAGGAACATTCAAACTGAACTCACAATGAGACATCACGTCATATCTACTAGGCTGGCAGTAACAATAAAACTAAAATAGCAGGTGTGGGTGAGGATATAGAAAAACGTGAAGCCTGCTATGTCTTTGCTGAGGATGTCGAATGGCAGAACCTCTGTGGGAAACAGTCTGAGAGTCCATTCATAAGTCAGACATAAAGTTAACACATGACCAGCAATTCCACTACCTAGGCATACACCAAAAAGAATAGAAAACAGGTGTTCAGAAAAAAATTATACACAAATAGTTGTAACAACACTACCTGCAATGTCCAAGAGGTAGAAACAACCCAGAAGTCCAGTGACTGATATGTTGATAATCAAAACAGAACATCTATATACATCAAAATAGTATTCATCCATAAAAAGAAGTGATGCAAGCCACAATATCAATAAGGCTTTAAAACATTATGCTAAGTGAAAGAAGTGAGACACAAAGGATGCATACCATATGATTTCATGCCCAGAAATCCATTGAGACAGACAGCAGACCAGTGGCAGTCAGCAGCCACGGAGTGCTGGGAAGAGTCAGTGACTGCTAGTGCATCCAAGTTCCCTTTGAGGGTGATGGAAACATTCTAGAGCCAGGCTGTGGTAATGCTTGTCCAATGTTACTGGTGTCACAGAGTTGCACGCTTTAAAATTATTAAAATATGTTTTTCACTATGGGTATTTCCCTACAACTCTAAGAGAAGGCAGAACATATATTCATCTAGCTAAAGTACACCCTGTTGCATGTTTTAAGGTGATTTTGAAGGCTTGGATTTTCTTTTTTTCCTTGACTTTATTGCATAGATACAGCAAAACATAGCCCTGAGATGCCAGGACACTTGTGCCAAAAATGTCTCATTCTGCAGGTCAGTGTTGTGGCACAGTGGGTTGAGCCACCACTTGATGTGCTGGCATTCCTTATTAGAGTGACAGCTTGCCTCAGCTACTCTGCTTCCAATCCAGCTTCCTACTCAAGGCCTAGGGGGAAACAGGTGATGGCCCAAGCATTGAGCCCCTGCCACCCACATGGGAGACTCGGGTGAAATTCCTAGACACTGGCTTCAGCCGGGCCCATCCCTGGCTGTTGCAGCCATTTGGGGAGTAAACCAGCAGATGAAAGAGCTGTCTCCTCTCTCTGTCACTCTGCCTTTCAAACGAATCAATGGATGAGTTAACAACATTTCAAAACTAAAGGAAGTCTTCTCACTCTTGTGTCAAGGGCTTGTTTTCATCTGGAAGGCCAAAGAAACAGGGCTTGAACCTACCCCTCGCTCACAGGGCAACCTTATAGGGACTCTTTTCAGGAGCCCAGCCAAGAACCGATTGGGCATGACAAAGCTGCCCAGCTCATTGGCATGGACTGGCTCCTCCTGCATTACAAGGTCTGCCCACAGCTTAGGCCTCAGCTTGCTAGCTTTCACTGTTAAGCCCTGAACCCCTTCTCCTAGCTCCTCTCAGAGAAGGACGTGTTGAGAGCTGTCGACTCAAGAATACTTGGGATTTTTCTTTTTATTTGGCAGGCATAGTTAGACAGTGAGAAAGAGACAGAGAGAAAGGTCTTCCTTTCTGTTGGAAATGGAATGGCCACCATGGCCAGAGCTACACCAATCCGAAACCAGGAGCCAGGTGCTTCCTCCTGGTCTCCCATGCGGGTGCAGGGCCCAAGCACTTGGGCCATCCTCCACTTGCCCTCCCGGGCCACACCAGAGAGTTGGACTGGAAGAGGAGCAACCGGGACCAGAACCCGGTGCCCATATGAGATGCCGGCACTGCAGGTGGAGGATCAACCAAGTGAGCCACGGGGCTGGCCAAATACTTGGGATTTTAAACACAGTGTATCTTAGAACAGGTTTCGGAATCCTGTGTGCTGTATTTGGCCCAGATGCTACCTCTTTGGTCACCTTTGCTATTGCTGTTATTTTTAAATAGTGAAGCAGTTGTTCTACCATTCTGTACGTCTTTCAACTGAGAAATCTGAAACCTCTTTGCCTCCACTCCCTTCTGTCACATCCGTTTCAGCAACAATCACTCTCTTGCATTCCAGAGCAAAAAAACAAAACCCCTGGGGAGGCAAACAAGCATCCTTCAGCCAAGGAAATGACAGCCCTTGGGGAGGGGGCACCCGAGTCACCTGGGTGACTTTTCCTCATTTCTGCCTGTTACACACAGATGCTTGTCCCATACTCAATCTCCTGGGTCCTCAGCTCCCCTTTTAAAGAGAGACTTTGATTTGATTTTATATCTCTGTCTTGAGCTGCTTCCTGGTTTCTCACTCAACTGCCTAAATTTAGTTCAACACTCCATCTTTGCAGTACATGTTTCCAATGCACTATCAGGAGCAGTGGTACTGGTGAGCAGGAGGCATAGGCAAGGGACGGGGGGCATCAGGACCAGTAAGGGGAGCAGGAGGAGCTTCCCCCAGATGCAGAACAGGCCCCGGGACAGCAACATCCCACTGATTCAACTAAAGCGAGATACAGAACGGCCTGCAATGAAATAACGAATCAGTTCTTGCTTCCTACGTCCATTCAGCAGTGTGGTGGTTGGCACAATGCACAGTTCTGTTAACCACTCCAGGAAAAGAAAGAGCCACTCATTCTGATTAGCTGTCAGAACTAATTTTAAGCCATGTTATTATATGGTAAGGAGGAAAGAGGAAATCCAAGGAAACTGTACTTAAGGCCAGTGTTTAATCAGATTTCTTTCCCCTTCATCTGTTTCATACAAAAGCTGCCTGGAATCACTGGTGTGAGCCGTTTCATTCCCCTCTTCAAGTGTTAATTAAATGTAATATTTTATAACACACACTCCCCTCTCCAGGTAGAGCAAACTGAGCTCTTTGTAAATTGCTCAGTGCCCATTGGTTTCCTCCTAGCAGCTCAACCTCCTTGCCTTTACTCCCCATTTTCCTGTTGGGCCACAACTCCAGCAGCAGTAAGTATGGAGTAATTATTTCTGCCAGAAAGGTTTCCCTTCAAAGTGACTTGCTTGATTTTGGTGTGTGTATTTGTGCACTTGAGAAAAAAAAAAGCACATTATAAAATCAGGCCTCTTTGCGATCCCTCTTTTAATACCCACTGGTTCTCCAGGATGTCATTGGCAAACATGACACGCTTTGCCTTTGTTCCCTTTACAAATAGTTTCCACTCGAGACCCATTTCTTAACAACTGCTGACTCTCACTACAGACAGCAATGCTCTCAAGTACTAGGCTGAATGGACGCAGCCTGTGTGGTTTGTATTTAGGAAATATTTACTAGGCTTTTGGTCTGAAGCTTTGCAGAATCTGGAGCAATTCACATGGTAGCAGGTATGTGCATGTGAGGTGGGAGATAGGGACAGCTGGGGGGGACCAGGGAAATCCAATTAACCTGCCTGTCCCGGCCCTTCTAACCCTGTGCTCATCCATTCAACAAGTAGCTGCCAAATGCCTACTATGTGCTTGCTGGTCCTGGGCAAGCTGGGATCACCAGGGTGACCATTCAGTTCAAGGAGAACGCTTCCTACAAGGAACTCCTGGAAGACAGGAGTTGAGCACTCTCTATGGGAATCGGGACACTTCAGTGGGGTAAGACACAACAGTGTGTCTCATCTGCTGGGTGTAGCAGTCCTCTCTTACCTGCTGGAAATGTGTTCCAGAACCCCAGATCTGCTAGGTATGTGTTCCTCAACCCCGTGGGTGTCTGAAACCACAGAGAGCACTATGAAAAAGAAAATACTTTTCTCCTTCTACAAACGTACCCATGGTAAACTTCCCCTTTTTCACCTAAAGGGAGAAACGCATGGCTTCTCTTTGGCAGATCTGAATTGTTCACACCACTGCTCTGGCACGCTGGGGCCGTTATTGAGTAAAACGAGTTACTTGAGCAGGAGTACCTCGATGTGTGACGATCATAATAACAAAGACAGCTACTAAGTGAATACCAGGCAGGTAGCATATATGGCATTGACACATGGAACAAAGGGATGATTTATGGCCAAGAAGTGGCAGAGCAGGACAGTGCAAGATTTCTTCATGCTATAATTTAAAACTAAAGAATTTTTAATTTCTGGAATGTTCCCACTTAATATTTTCAGAGCACAGTTGGCTCTGGGTAACTGAAGACCCACAAAGTGAAACCTTAAGTAAGGAAGGGTGTACTCTAATACAGAATTTATTTTTTAAAGTAAAAACGTATTTGCTTATATATTTAAATGTCATATGATGAGCATTATTTGCAAAAGATAATGTTAGATGCTTGCAGATTCTGCATAGGGCTTCCATGCTTCTTAGACTCATGATCATCTTGAGATTTGCTAATGCAGTCTCTAAAACAAGATTTCTGTTTGGATTAAATGTCATTCTTGGTGGCCCCAGCATGCCCAGGAGTAGCAAGGACATGGTAGGAATGTGAATAGAGTTAATGCTTCTATCAGCACAGAGGACTTGGACTAGATTTCCATTGTGGAATACTTAGAGTCCTAATGGAGAATCCAAGTGGGAGAATGAGTTATGAGCAGTAGAACAGGGCACATTGGGTTTGGATTCTTTTTTTTTTTAAAGATTCATTCATTTATTTGAAAGTCAGAGTTACACAGAGGGAAGAGGAAGAGAGAGAGAGGAGAGAGAGAGAGAGAAAGTCTTCCATCCACTGGTTCACTCCCAATTGGCTGCAACTGCCAGAGCTGTGCCGATCCGAAGCCAGGAGCCAGGAGCTTCTTCCAGGTCTCCCATGTGGGTGCAGGGGCCCAAGGACTTGGGCCACCTTCTACTGCTTTCCCAGGCCATAGCAGAGAGCTGGATGGGAAGTGGAGCAACTGGGTCTCGAACCAGTGCCCATATGGGATGCCAGCGCTTCAGACCAGGACATTAACCCACTGTGCCACAGCGCTGGCCCCTGGATTCTTGAGGAGGCCACATTGGACTAGAGTCTAAACAGACGGTGGTTAGAGGCCCTATATCTGTTCAAGAACAAAAAGAGCTCAAAAAGTGCATATGGGGCTCAAATTTGTGTTTTGTTGATCAAATAAACTCTGCAGGCTGAGTCACACACTTGCCTTCTAGTAGTGGAGAGTTATCTCAATGGCCTACTTGCACCTGCGAGGCCCAAGTGTGGCAGGACGCTTGGAAGGGGAAAATCTCATCTGTGGACTGGACCACAGTTCACTTTAGATCCAGGGAACTCACACTGGGAGTTAGAAACCAGCTTGCCCGGGAGTCATTTTGTCAGAAAGAGTCTCAAGTTCTGAGTCTCAATGCCCAAGCTCAATGAGTTAAGCTTGGAACCCGGATCTTTTCCCAGAGACACCGCCCATGTGCTGTAGACCTCTGGCTCTTACCAACCATGCTGAGGGGTAACAAAACATCCCTGAATGCTCCTTGAGCTGGAACAATGACTTTATAGAATTCCTGGCGCTGGTGGGTAGATGGAAGCAGGCATATGTGTGTGTGTTTGATAACTGGGCTTCCCAAACCTCCCACATCATAGTCTTTTGGTTTCCTGACCATTCCTACCTGAACTGGAAGGAAACCCAGAAGAACCAAGCATAGTTTTATTTAAATACTGACTTCTTAAAGACAGGCACTAGGTGGCCCTCCCTTGGGGCTGCTCCCAGAGCTAACAATGCAGTCAGAGGCAGCTTCCCTCCCTGCTCCCCTTGGGAGGCTTCTCCCCATCTTTTGCCCCTACCCTGCAGCTACTAGTTAGCTTAGAAATTGAAAGCAGTCTTTGTTCAAAAATCAATATGACTTCCCTATGGTTATCTCCAATAGCATTCAAGCTGAATGGGCTTTCTCAGAAGGTTAATACTAGCAATAAGCTCTTTTTTTTTTTTTTTTTTTTTTTTTTTTTTTTTTTTTTGGACAGGCAGAGTAGACAGTGAGAGAGAGAGAGACAGAGAGAAAGGTCTTCCTTTGCCGTTGGTTCACCCTCCAATGGCCGCCACGGCTGGTGCGCTGCGGCCGGCGCACTGCGCTGATCCGAAGGCAGGAGCCAGGTGCTTCTCCTGGTCTCGCATGGGGTGCAGGGCCCAAGGCCATCCTCCACTGCACTCCCTGGCCACAGCAGAGAGCTGGCCTGGAAGAGGGGCAACCGGGACAGAATCCGGCGCCCCGACCGGGACTAGAACCCAGTGTGCCGGCGCTGCAAGGTGGAGGATTAGCCTAGTGAGCCGTGGCACCGGCCAATAAGCTCATTTTCATTAGGGATCATCTTCGCATGAAAACAATGCTCTCCTCCTCCCAAGACGTGTTGGGCAGGTAGATGTCCGTCTACCATAGGCATGGAGATGTTTTTAAGTTGGGGCAGTTTAAATTCAGGGACTAACTGGAGATGAATCACACAAAATGAGTGTGGCCTGCCTGGGTATTCCCACCAGGCACACGTTCATCTCATTAGGTCACTCTGACTTTGAGTCCTCAACTGAACTTCCCCTTGGCTGGAGACAGTCGTGGGGTAGAGCAGTGCTTCTCACACTCTAACATACACGCAAATCACTTGGCGTCTGATTAAAACACGGGTCCTGCAGGTCTAAGTGCCTAAGAGCCTGCATTTCTAAGGACTCCCAGGTGATGCTGATTTGCACAGAGCAAGAATGTGATGAACGGAAGATGGGAGTGGAGTCCCCGTCCTGCTTGACCTTGCACAAATCAGTTTCACTAAAATTCTGATTTTTTTTCCACCTAGAAAATGAAACGTAATATCTGCCCCCAAAGTATTGTTGTAAGAGCTCCATGAGACTTCCAGTGAGGCACTTTATAACTTCATATTGTCTGGTGATCTTGAGGCTTTGTGGGGAAGGGAGGACCAAAAACTTTGTTTAAATCCTCCACCAAACATGCGCCAGGCAGCTGGTCTCCCAAGGGCTTTTCCCAGAAGAACTGAGAAGAGGAAGGTTGGGGGAACCCAGCTTCTCCATGACTGCCCGAGGCTCCTCCTTGCGCCCCAGTGCAGGGTAAACAAAGGGTAAAGCTGTCAGTCCACTTTCAGGGGCCAGAGCCCAGCTCATCCCACAAAGAGCAGAGCAACTGAATGTGTTCCCTGCTCCTTTCTGAAGGAAAGCCAAAGACACATACTTCCCTTCTGAATTTATTTCTTATTAAAGGGAGAGAACAGCAAATAGAAAATGCTGCTTTCACTGAGACACCAGAATCAACGAACTGAGGAGCCAGAAGGAGGGATTCTCTCCCAAGATGAAAAGCGACAGCTCATGTCAAAGGTGTTGGAGAGCTAAGGCCCCATTACTATGGAGCTCCATTGCTGGTAAAGACCTCCTAGGCCACATGCTGATCATGTTGAATTGGTGAAGGTCTTATAATTCATCCCCATGAAAGGGGCTGGCCGGGGTCTTGGCTGGTTGAGCTGGTTAAGTGTGAATGGTGTGGGGAAGCTCACGTGAAAACCGCATTCTCTTGAATAATCACTGCACTTCAAAACCGAATTCATATCGTGCCCCTCCTGATGTTCTGCGAGGTTCCTAAGCATCCTTTTCACTTTGGTTTCCTGCCAGACATGGGTGCAGAGGCATCCGCTACCTCACAAGGAAAACCTGTTCTCACTAGTTTTTTCGCACCACTTGGCAGAGAAAAATCCTTGGGCAGAGGCGGAGAACTTTCACATAGATCCAGAAAGCTTGGGAATGCAGCCATTTTGACTCACCGCCCACCACTGCAAAGAAACTCAGGCAAACTCTGAGAGCCAGGATCTAAGATCCCCCTCCTAACCCGAAGAAAAGAAAACCCTACGGCCTCCCACTTTCTCTTTGGAGAAAATGGCACAGATTGTGCCAAAGCTGGGCTGTGTGAGAGGTTTTCAGGGTAAGGAAAGAGCACAAAGACTAGTTGCCATAGTTTTCTCCCCTCATAAGCCCCATACCCCTCCTCTCTCACCCTGCATTGGCCCAGGGGAAGCTTCTTCCAAAGACTGCACCCCCAGGAAAGTGCCAGGGTGTGCTGGGAAAGGTGAGGGTGGTACTGAAACGGAGTAGGAAGAGCGAGTACTCTGGGTATTTAGTAAGTTCACAAGCAACATGGAAAGGGCCCACTCAGAAGACCAAACACTGCAGACGATGGAATATGTAACTGAGAACTGACTGAGAATGTCTTCACATGACTCACGAGTTAATAATTTCCCGAAGAGTGGGCGTTTCTTGAGGATGTTTGGGATTTATTTTTAAACTGTTCAGAGCTTTGGAATAAAACTCACAGTTTTTTTTTTTTTTTTTACTATTTCCATGGCATTCAGAGATTTCAAACCTGGGCATTTGAACTCACCCATCTTCAATAGATGTAGACAAAGTCGTTAGAAACACACAGGGGATTTGCAAGCTCATTACAGAGCTTGTTTGAAACATGGGAATTGTATGCACATATGCCGGGATTTAAAATTTTGTCTGGATCAAAATAAAGTTATATGTTAACTGCATTTTCCACAGGCTTTTTAAAAAATGCTTGGATGTGTTCTATACATTACTGTTTTCATAGGACTTTGTTTGTTGGTTTACTTGTAAGTTTGAAATGGCAGTGTGCACACTGTTTGTAAGCCACAGTGGGACCTCCAAGC